>NW_016690185.1:10808121-11218583 GCF_001604755.1 Lepidothrix coronata | reverse complement strand
CTTCACATCTTGCTGTGCTCAGATTTTAAATAACACAAATCCTTTTTGTCTCCCATTGCATGTGTTTGTTTATTCTGAAGCTATATTTTATTAAATACAAAAGCTTTCCTTAGATAACATGAAGAAATTTAAATTGAATGAAGGGCAGTTTTTCTTTTCTGTAGATACTAATTTGAAAATTAAGGTCAGCTGGACTATGGTCATGATCTGTGTATGTTTTTGGCACGAGTATCACGTTGCTTATCCCGGCACCTCTGGTGAAAGTAATTTTAAGTGTTGATATTATCAAAAGCAAATATGAATAATATCCTTGCAAATAAGGTTAGCTAGGATTAATTAATTATTTGTTGAGTTCAGTGAAAAGCACAATCTTTTTTTTCATAAACCAAATTTATAACCATGATCCAGACTAGTATATTGTGTGTTACAGAGTTTTGCAAGCCACATACCTGGCCTGCGTCAGCTGAAGCTGATACTTTTTCCCTACCAGATACTTTCCATCTGCATTTGAAAAGCAAGGACTATGCCTGAGGCCTACATGGCTAACTTTTATATAAATTCCAATTTTTATGTTGCAAATCACTGTTCTATTACAATACGGATGCATTTAGATGCCTTTCAAGCTGCCAGCAACTAAATATACTGGCAAAGACTGGTACCAACATATCTGCATGGATACAGTTTCTTTACTGTGATACACATTCCTGATGTCAGGGAAGGGACGAAGATAAACTTGCACAGAATTTACTGTTTATGTTGATAAATAATCACTCTGCAAGGAGTCTCAGCCCCATATCTTCTCAGAGCCTGACTCAAAGAGGCTGCAAATGTGTGTTGGGAAGTCCAGTGGCTCATATCTCTTTCCAGCCAACACGGAGGTGTCAGTTCCAGGATGCCAAAAGGAAAGAGTAATGATTACTTTTCCGATGGGAAATTCAGAAACATGTATCTTAATAATGATTTATACCACATATTAAGGAGTTCACATCTTTTAAAGTTTTTTTTTTCTTTTTCTTAATAGTGTTTGTGGCGCTATGTTCCTCCCCTGCTTATGCCATAACCACCAGTGGGGGCTGTGATGGCTGCATCCAGCTTACTCTGGACTTTGGGGGATGGCAGACAAGGGCTGTCTGGAATGGTAACCCAGACATCTTGCTGATATGCAAATATGACTGTAAGTCAATCATCTTACACTGTAAATAGGGGACAGCCCAGGGCTTGTTGAGCTTTCCTGCATGGCTGTGTGCCAGAATCTCCCTGTAAGCAGGGATAACTCTCACTTCTCGAGGTTGAGAGACTCCGTGTTGCAATAGATTCTTGGTAAGTGATGCTAAACTTCTTTGAAATATTAGCTAAGTGACATAAAGGATTGGTTGTGCACATGTAACCCAATAGACATAAATTGTTGACCAATTCTGGATCCAACTATACCTAAACTCCCCTCTGAGAAAGAGTCTGGAACACAAGAGGGTCCTTCCTGAATCTCATGACTCAACAGGAGTGTCTCCCCTTAACAGTTTTGCCTTACCCTGTCCTCTGTGCAGTAAATAATCAAGTGTACCTTGTCATTGAATTTTGTTAGACCATGGTCACATTCACTATTAAACTTTGTCAAATCACTTTTTATATCAATAAACATATTACTACTACATATTCTACTTACATATTCCCCTTATTTCCCTCAAGAGGAAAGAGTGTCACTCCATCTCTGACAGTATGTGATAAGAGTGGAAACGTGTTTGTAATGGTCTGTCCAAGTCCACTGCCAGCAACAAACCTCTTCCTGATTCAATGCACTAACCTTTTTTTTTCTGGGGTTCTCCGACAATGATAAAATCAGAGATATCACCTTGTTTTTAAAAGTCAGAGAATTGGATAATTCTGAATAGCCTGAATTCTTCAAGACTTGATTTGGTGATATATTATGCTTCATCCTCCCAGACTCAGACTTGGGATGCTAGTGTCCTTTTTATGGCCCTTTAATCTCAATAATTTTCACACTTTTCTAAGTGTTTGCTTTAATGGGTTATATTGTGCTTACTTCCACTGAGGCAGGAGCGAATAAAGGCAGTCCATCATTTTGGACACAGGCATCTTCCTCTCCCCACTCACTTCGCACCACGCTGTTTATCTTTGCTGAGCAACAAAAGCAGAATGCTCTAAAGTAGATCAGCTTCCAGATCCAGTAACAAATGTTGTGTGTATATATGTATATGACTACGTCTCTAAATTCATATGGATATATGATCTAGCACATGATTCAAATTAAATAATTTAATTTTAAAAAATAAACCTTTCACTGTGCTCTGGAAGACAGTAAGACACAGAAGGGCTCAGGGGTACATTTTTTTCCATCTGCTTTAGGACTAGAAAACTGCTTATAACATCAACTAATTAAGATGTGCAGATCTCAGAGGAGAAAGTAACTGACTATTATGAACATACAGTCATTAAGAAGCACCCAGGACTACCTTTAGCAACACAACAGAAGCTGAATAAATGACTTACAATAATCAAGTAAATTTTCTTCTTGCTTCTCCTTTCAGGAATGGGTTTTCTGCAAAGGTTGCGCTCATTCATAGATAATCACCGAGAAACTGGATGCTTGAAAGAAATTTACAAGAGTAAATGCAGACAGAAAATCATAGACAGGTATTCCATAGATTCCCAGGGTTTCATTATCAGAGCAGATATGACAAAACAGGTAGAAGTCACAGCCTGTTCACTATGTTTCTCTAAAACCCATTAGACTATCAGTGCTGTCAGAAACTACAATTCATCTGAGTCAGAGTGATATCATGAAGAGATAGTGGGGTTCACAGTCAGCTGAAATCAATCTGTCCCCATGGCAGTCTGGCTCTGCCTCTGCCCTTACACAGGTAAGCCTTGAAGCAGACCAGGTCTCTGATTCAGTACCTGTTTTGTGCTACTGTTGGTTGTTTGCTACAAGTGTTTGCTGCTGTAGCTGGTTCTGTTGATGGGTTTTTTTCCACTGCTTAGGGAGTAGGACTGTGGAAGAAAGGGTGGGAAGAAAGAAGGGAGAGGCAATCTGTCCCTTATGTTGGTAGGCAAGATTTAGTCATCTTACACTGATTATGAGACCAGAGACTAAAGCATTGCTGTAAAGGGATATAGGCGCAACTGTAAATATCAGAGAGTTCTTAATGACTTCCAGAAATACCCTAACCTGTTCTACCTGCAAAAGGAAAGTGAACAGTAAAATGAAGTATTAAGATAAGGCATGAAAACCTTGCAAAACTGTCAGTCTATATAACAGTGAGATAGGTCAACATTCTTATAACAATAACAATGTCATAAGAATAAAAGTATTCATTCCAAAATTCAGTGGACAAGAAACAGGTGTATTTTCTTCCTTAGCAGAATGACCAGAACTGTTTTCTAGGACAGTAAGTAAGAGCCCTTCACTACAGTGTTAATTATAAGGCATATAGATTTAGAAAGTATAATAAGAATCTAATGTCCATTTCATTAATTCCTAACCCCCCTAATATATTGTATTCACCTGACTCCTCTACCCAAGAATCAAAGAGTACTGACATTTAATTAAGTTATAAATCTAATCCTCTTCCTAGTCTCAATAAAGAAATAATAAAGAGCACTTGTTTGCTGGAGATAATACAATATGCTCACATCATATATCAGAGTGCTTCCCATCTGTTAAAATGATAATGAATTCTCTACAGGTGCCAGATGAGTTTAACTATATTGTACCCTCTGTGTGATAGTAGGTGATCTTCCTATTTTTCATTCATATATTTTTATTTGAATCAATCAAGACCGTTGAAAAACTAGTGACTACAGTAAAGACAGTAATCACAACAAATTGGAGCAACATTCCTTCAGGGTGGAATAGAACATGCTTAAATTTAGAACTATTTCTCAAAAATGCTAAGAAATGCACTCTGTAAAGAGTTAGGTGAAGTACTTCTATACGCTGATCATTTCAAAACTGCACTTACACAGCAAAGCAATCCACTTCTCCATGAAGGCAGGTCAGTGAAAATACTATGCTATGGAAACTGTAGAGGTTATTACTGAAAGTAGTATATTCCATTAAGTTCACACAACAGTGTTATACTCTCATCTTGGACGCACAGTTTTAGCTCACTGTTTTCAGAATTATATTGGGCAAACATTTAAGACCTCCAGACAATCAAGACAAGTAGGTAGAAGACATAGGAATATTTTTCCCTGTGATAACTGAGTTAAAAAGCAGAAGTATACTGATCATTGTTAGCCAAGTTAAATATTGTCTTTACCTTGAATTTTTACCTTTGCTTTCTATAAAAATTAATTTCCCAGAAAAAAAAGACTGAGCAAACGGTGGTTGTGACAACTGAGTAGAGATATCCCTAGTTACAAGAGCCAACAGATCTATACCACAAACAATTGCTGTAGCAAATACCAGCTGGCTTTTATTAAACACGGCATGTGCCATAGACACAATGCTCCTAGAAACTCAAGTGCTCATAAGCTGATCCAGTTAACTTTATACAAAAAGAGTAAATTACAATGGGACTCCAAGTAAAGTGTTGATTGGTTTTGAACAAATTTTGACAAATTCAGAAGGAAAGTAGTTACTGAAATCAGCCAGACTGGTGTTTTGGCTCTCAGGTAAGGCAGACTTTTTTTTAAACCAACAGCACACAAACGTATACCTTGAATGTGGGAAACCTTTGGAGATAATTCCAGACACAGCTGGATTAATGGCAGTGTCACCAAAATGATATTATAAAAAAACCCATAACCAAGGAAACACAGTGGGGAAACGTATGTAATGGAACAGTGAGCGTAGGAACAAAAGATAAGAATGAAAATGGGAAATAGGGTAAGATTCTGAGTAGATGTGCCAAAGATAGATAATACCACACTAAACTGATATCTATTTTTGAAATAATGATTTTCAGGACAAAATATGCAGTAGATTTCATCTGCTCTGACTTCAGCAGAGTATTTCATATAGTAGCACATTTGAAATCATTCCCTAAGCTGGAGAAGAGAATTCAGAGGAAAAATATGCAAATTGGGCTGGTAGGGAATGTATAAACCTTCAGGTGGGTCATCAGTGGAGTTTTTAAAGGATCTGATGCGAAATAATCTCACCAAATGGCATTTATTGTCAGATTTAAGAAAAATGTACACTTGTGCTGATGCAATTCTCAGAAGTGACTAAGGGTGTGGCTAAACAACATGTCTTTTCCAGATCAGTAGTGTTCCTTTGAAACAAATCTCCAAGTTGGCCTCACGTACCACACTTCAGTTCATACCAAAGAGCAATCTCACAGTACACACTGGACTCCTTTAACAGAAAAATAAATGAGGAGATGTCCTCCAGGAGCCCATAACATATTCCAGTGGCCAACCAGCCCACGTGTGAGCTAATCAGGCAAACTCTCTAAAATGCAATCAGGATGGACAATGAGACCTTGACAGCAAGTACAGATCTATTCCTGTTGGGTTGCACTGACTGCCCATTTAGTCAGAGTAGGTAAATGTCATCGGTATAAAAGAGATCAAAAGGAAAACTGAATTGTCTAGTGAGCCAGAATGAAATGGAATATAATGTTGAAAGTAAAAAAACCCATATAATTAAGAGGCTTAGAACAGATACAGTATTGTCTACAAAGTAGGAACTAATTGTGAGAACAAAAAGATCTAAGTGCTAAATTGGTTGTACAATGAATCATAGCATGGCTCTGAGCAAATCAAGTGATGAATTTTTTTAAAAAATATGAAAAACACACCTCCTCCCCAAAACATCAATATATTTACAATAGATATTAGGTTATTCCTGGAACATTTTTTTTAACAGGGGAGCAGTTGAGATCACAGTGCTGATAAGAATTGCCAACTGATAAGGGAAATACATTTACTGGCAACTCATAATTTTTGTAGTTTGCAAAAACAGTATTAGTGAACTGAAAGACTTAGTGGGATTCCTAAACAGATTAGATGTTTCTGTGAATGTTATCCTGAATAATTAAGCTAGCTGGAATAAAAACTGATAAGAGGCACCAATGGTTTATGTTTCTTCCTATGGACAACTCACAGTGATGGTAAATCACTCTTCTCTAAAGCATTATCTACTTGAATTAAAACCAAGACAACAGATTAGACATCCGTATATTTTGTTAAATACAGCAGGGTCTTATATTTCAATTTCAATGAAATTTTTTTTGTTTGGTTGGGGGTTTTTTGTTGTTTTTGTTGGTTGCTTGGTTTAGGTTTGGGTTTTTCTGGGTTTTGGGTTTTATTTGGTTTGAGTTGGAAAGGGACCTTGAAGATCATGTAGTTCCATAACTCCTGCTGTGGGCAGGGACATTTTCCACTAGAGAAGGTTGCTCAGAGCCACATCCAACCTGGTCTTGAACACTTCCAGGGATGAGGCATCCACAACTTCTTAGGGCAACATGTTCCAGTGCCTCACTACCCTCAAGTAAAGAATTTTTCCCTAATATCTCATCTAAGCATAGTCTCTTTCAATTTGAACCCATTCCCCCTTGTACATGCTCTTGTAAATAGTCTTGCCCCATCTTTCCTGTAAGTTCTCTTCAGGTGCTATGTCACCCTGCAGCCTTCCCTTTTCCAGAGTAAACAATCTCAATTCTCTCAGCCTTTCCTCATACCTGAGATTCTCCATGCCCCTGATCAACTTGGTGGCTCTTGTCTGGACTCAGTTATCCTAAAATAAAAGTATTCTAACCATCCCATTTCCATTCCTTATGAAACTTGGGGTTGTAATTCTGCCAGCTGTCATTCAGATAAATAATCCTATTAAAAACTGGGGTTTACTGAATGTGTAAAATACTCCAGTGAAGTTAATTTGAAATACCGAGTCCTAAAGTACAAATTGCCATATAACAAATGTCACCTGTAAGTTAAACATGATAGCTATGATAACTGCAATTAATTCACTCCTGAGTTTAATCTGAAAAGGTTTAAACAAAGGGCATGAATTTACCCTTGAGTAGCTAAATTGTACTAATTGAAGTACTCCTATATTACAATGGCTATTTATTCCATTTGCATTGTCATATACACATGCACAGTCTTGCTAAAAGATTTCTACTTGCTCACCACAATGCTGTATGTAGCAGGAAAATTAACCAAAAAAAAGGGAGCGCTGGGAAAATGAAGGCAAAAGTTCCTGGAAAGAGTCAGAAAAAGACTCATATAAAGAAATAACTTAAGAGCATAATACTAAAGCAATTCAGGAACTCTACAAGCTGCATGAAAAGCTTTTCAGGGAAAAAACTACTTTTGTAGGTTAGTCCTATTTCCCAAATTTCACTCAGCATAAACTGAAGAACTAGCAATGCTGCATTTAAAGGATAATCAGAATCAACTTTAGGTCTAAGAATGGCACTCTGACATGCTTGCAAAAAAATTTATTTAGGTAATATAAGAGGTAGGACAGTTGTTGATGTCTACCTCCAAAACTAGCAGCCTCAAAAATTTTGCTCAGTTAATAGCATTAAATTCCATTTTCTTTCAAAACCAGACTGGGGGGTCCAGCTCACTTTCCCATCCTTTACACAGCTCCAGCCTTATGACAGCCATGTGGGTGGATAACACTGTACTGAGGTCCTTTTGTTGCTGAGAAAGCTAATGCCTTCCCATCCATTAAGCCATGTGCAGTTGAGCAGCTGGAGCATTTGCCAGTCCCTCCTGCTGAATTTGGCGCTGCTCTGCAAGAAAGGGTTTGGTTCATTGCCTCACAGGGAGAATAAATTGGGCTCACCGGGGAGTAGTTAAAGTATCAACCTGGCAAGAATCCAGTCCCTGTTTCAAGGATTTTATTCAGCAGCCTTTTACAATTTCATGTAAAATACAGAGTCAGTTCTGTAAGAGACAGTGTAACGCAGCATTTATGCTCTATCACTCTATCTAGCAGAGTCCTGCTCTTTATTTCCTGATGAAACTTGCCTAATAAATGAGCTTTGCCCAGGAGGGTGGGACGGACCTAAACATCAGTCTGATCCATAGCCAGTGACTAAGATGATTACCTAAAAAGTAGAAAATATATTTTTTAATAGTCTTAGGCAAGCTCATTGTGCAAGCAGTTCTTTCTTTCTGGAGTTATTATAAACAAAGGACTCATTTCCTCTGGACAGACGTAAGGTTTAGCTTATTCCATGAAAAGGCTTGAAGTGTAGCTACACAATTATTTCCTCTCATGAAAAAAACTAGTCTTAAACTTCCTGACTTTGGCTTCTTTTTCACCCTAGAGTGTACATGAAAAACTCATTGTGGGGCTGCACAAAGCATCAATAATGGAAATGAAATAATAAGAAAAAAAGTCTGTGAAGTGAATCTGCAACTGATTGTATAAGATATTTATACCCTAAAGATACAATTTAAGTTTAAGACATGCTCTTATCTTCATCAGTTCCTTACCTGCCAACTGCACACGGCTCACATTTTGGCCACTGTAAGATTCCTGACTCTCCCCATGTATGAAGGGACCGAAGCACCTCTCCTATGAGGAATGGCTGAGTGAGCTAAACTGTTTAGCCTTGAGAGTTCTCAGAAGGATCTTATCAATATGTTTAAATATCTAAAGGAGCTGCAAAAAAGAAGGAGCCAGACTCTGGAAAGAGACTGTTGCCCAGTGACAGGACAAGGGGCAATGGGCACAAACTGAAACACGGAAGGGTCCCTCTGAACATCAGATAATCTCTCTCATTGTGAGGGTGACCCAGAACTGGCACAGGTTGCCCAGGGAGGTTATGGGGTCTCCCTCTTTGGGGTTATGCAGAAACCATCTCGACATGGTCCTGGGGCCCTGCTTAAGCAGAGGGGTTGGACAAGATGACCTGCAGAGGTCCTTTTCAACCTCAACAGTCCTGTGATTATCTGAATGAAAGCCTACCTTTTAGGGTAATTGGGGAATATTTTTGTAGTTGGTCTGTCAACCACAGAGTTTCTTTGCATGGTGCTATTTTGACTCCTTAAGTTGGTAGCTTTACGTTGGTAATTTTTTTAATTTTAAATTTTTAAATTGGTACATTTTTCACTACCTGTTATCTATGTTAAAAGCTCATGCCCTGCTATACTTACAAAGGGACCATCATTCTCACATATGATAGTATGTGAAAAACAGTATTTTAAGCTATTTTTTAATGTAGCTATTAAGGAAATAAAATGCTTGCATCATTAATGTCTTTTATAGTGTTTTCTATTTTTATGAGAATACTTACTGCCAAACTAAAAAGAATGGGATGTTCTTTCCATACCAAAATTCCCTGTATCAAAACCACTTTGAATATATTTCACATTACATGGGTAAAAAAACCATTCAGCCTTTACATGTGTAGGCATGTTCCTGAAATTAGTCATGACAAAATAAGAAGTGGCAGGCTAAAAAATTAAGTACAATGGTATATACAACGCTATGATACGTAATCATACTTTGATATGTAAGATTTGAGATCACAGAGGAAAAAATAGGTCTTAAAACAGATATGTGTAGATAGACATTTTATTGCAAAAAATAGCAAATGTCTTAAGAACACAAACCAGAAAGTTATTAAAAGCTTCATAGCAAAATATTTAGCCAACTCTGTTACAATATATAGGCTTGAGGTTCTAACAGTTAACACTATGCCTCAACTCACTGAGCAAGTAATGCTCCTGATATATAAACATTGCACAGTTGAAATATGGAGCAGAATATTTAAAAAAGGGAGAGGGCATTTTTATCTTTGATCTTTCATAGCCAAAGTAATTGAGGAACAACGACACTTTAAAAAGCTTGATTCTTTTTGGGAAAAGCCATTAAAAATAATTCCTGAGTATTTAGGTTAAGTGAATATACCAAATTCAACCAAGTAAGACCAACATCCTCTTAGGAAAGCCTAGCAGCTTGAAGTGACATTCTCTAGCATGGTGTCAAGGCAGGGCCACGGCCTAAATACCTTAATGAAATACATGAAAACCTTCTGATATTGCACATTCAAATTCTCCTTCTCTTTAACAACAGCCTACAACTGTCAACTGTGAAGCCTGCTTTGCTGAGAAAAACATTGTTGTAAATGTCGCTTCCTTTTGGAAAATCTTGTAACGCAAATTGCCACAGCTAAACCTTCAGTGAACCATTACACCAATATTTATGTGAAATATATAAATCAAAATTTTAGGCAAGAGGCTTTTTTACAATATTAGTACACATATTGAATTGTATGCTTTGTGTCAGTATTTTGAACATAGAGATCTAGTTATTTAGCTTCTCACTATAGTAATAAGAGGCAATATATTAATTTTCCATTATTGTCTTCAGATGCATGCCCCAATATCATCTTATTATACATCGTTTCTAAAATCCGGTCAGCATTCATCATGTTCCTATGATTTTAATCGAATCTTTCTATCCTGATTTTAAAACCGCTGCCAATCAAAGTGGTGTAGAGAACTGAATTTTCAGATTTCTTACTTTATATATGCTTTTCCAGAATTACGGGATTAAGTTACAATGGATGTAGAAAGATTATTGTACGAAGCATAGTTAACAATTCACAACACCGGTATTCAGCTCGATCAACTACAATGAATTCACAAAAAATTGTTTTAATTATACCCACTCTTTTCTATCCACCTACCCCAATATGTAAACAAGTTTCTCATAATGACAGTGGCAAGACTGCAGTTCAAGACATACTGCATATGAAAGACAACACCCAGGAATAAAGGCTTGGATTTGACAATTCCAGTATGTGCTCCTGGTCACTTCCCATTCTAGACCACAAGCTCTGTTTTCAGACTCTTGCAGTCTTTAAAGAAAGACAACTTGCAAGTAAGTAAATTGAACTTTTTTTCCTAATGCAGTCTCCTGGAGTCAAAGTGATAAAAAGTAACATGCTTATATAGAACAAAAGAAATAATGATTTGGGAATAATTGGAATCAGTCATAACAAAACTGTCTGAGCAATGATAATGTACAGTATTGCAGCTGTGTGTTACTACAACAAGAAACCCAGCATTACAAAGGTGAAGATTTCTGTTTGCACAAGCCAATTTTAATGGGCTATTAAGCATTTGGTTAAAAACAGGCTGGTACAGTCTCACTGAAAAGGAAACACTTGTCAAAATGCTTTTTTAAAAAATACTGTATGACATCTTCTAAATTGTAATTTAAATATTAAAATCTTGTTTCAGAAGTTCCTCGCTTCAGGTTGTTACTCAAAAACTCATCATGTTCAAAACTCAAATTATTATGAGATCTTGATATCATAAGAAGCTTTTCCTTATTAGTAAAGTCTTTCTTGACTGCTGCTTGTGGCACAAGTAACCTATCCATTGGATCCTCTTTGTTTTCTAGCTTCATATATCCTTTACTGTTGCTTCGATCCAGTCTGGGCCAGCTGGGGTGTTTCCTTTGTTCAGCTTGGACAGTGAGCATAGATGGACCCCTGTCCAAGTCCAAGGACTTAGAATGAGAAGACAAAAGATGCAAAGATGTGTTGGAACCGAACTGTTTCCTGGCAGCGCCAGGAGATAAAAGCTTTCCTGTGCTTGGCCCAAGAGTCATAGAAGATTTGAACTGATCAGATGGAGTGTCCACAAATGAATTGTGTCGTGGCAGCATGGGAACGGCCGGTCTGTAGGATTCATTGGTATCAGTTAGTGGAATGGCCAGAGAATCCATTGACAGATTTCTAGACTGACCCCTAGCGATCTCTGAGTCCTCAGTTATGTTGTCTATACTGGGCTCATCAATAACACAGTTATTCAGTTTAATTACTGGCAGTGTGAAAGCACTAATAGAAGATGATACAATGGATTTTGTTTCACACTTTATAGAATTAGTGCTTTTGTCATCTGAAGCCTTGCTGGAGTGAGGGTAAAGTCCAAAGACTGAACCAGATTGTTCAGTCAGCAGAGGTGGCAGGAGGCTACCAGTGGTTCTTTCTTCATTTAGGGTAATCTCATCTTCTTCAGCAGAACTATCCATTTTAAGATTACTCCTGAAGCCAGAGAAAGGCGCAACCGTGTTCGCAGCCAGATGTGATGCACATGAGCTCCCACTGTGCCTGAGTTCGCCTTCCCCCAACAAGCCAGTGAAGGCACCACTCAGCTGCTTTTGTTCCCTGATCCTCAGGGTGTGGATGTCTATTACAGTGGAGTATATGTCTCTCATGTGTATTATTTTTGTTTCTTTGTCACGGTTTTCATGCAGAATGGCATTTGCACAAATAAAAATGAAGATTCCAATGCCCATAGTAAAAGGGCCCAGCATTTTCATCTTATCTGAGTGCACATGCTGTTCAAAGAAGCGAAGTAAAATGCCTCCTTGGCTTCTCAGGATTTGGGTTTCATTTACAGATAGATTATCTTCAGATCCTAAAAGCTGTTCCTTTTGGGGCCAGTATCCAAGGATGGCCATTGCAATTCCAAAGAATGCAATAAGCACTCCCAAAACAAGAAAGAAACCTGACGGAGAATAAAGACGGATTTTGCCTCTGACAATTACTACATCTGTCCTCGGCCGGCGTCTAACTGGTTTTTTCTCCTCAGAAGCTGGTGCTGTGGCAAGATTTACATGTTGCTGAGATCTGGCAGAGTCTTGCCTTTTTAAGGCAGCCAGTCCTGTTATGACTCCTCCGGTTGCTATCATACTTCTATATTGTGCCCTGGAAAAAAAAGAAAAAAAAGCAGAAATAGTGAGGCAAAGGTTGCCTTGGCAAATATAAATAGCATTTTGTTAATATGCAAATTTCTTGATAATTAAAATATTCCTGACTTTTAAAAAGCTACTACTATAGCTTAATCTAGTTGTGACATAGTAGCAGTTTTGAGATTCACACGGCATCTTAAAAAAAAATTCCAGAAGACTTTTTTCACTGTAAATACAGGTAACAAAGCTTCCATCAGTGATACAGACAGTAACATAAATCTAGTGCTCTTGGTGGTGATATATCAGGACTAAAGATGAAAATATTCATAAGTCTTAACAGATGATTTATCTCTGCACTGGTCTGCAGCAAAGTCAATAATATATTATGACCTTGTTGATAATTTTAGCATTTTAGCTAGTTCCTTTTAAAACTACTGATGCACAGTGACTGTGAATACAGTTCATTCTACATATCCCTTTTAAGAGAGCTTTCCTGATAGATTTTGGCATATATTCATACATATTTATTCCAGCATTTAAATAAGCTTTTAATAAGTCTATTCAGATTGCCTGAATCTCAACTACAGAATCATTTTTGCCTTTACTAATAAAGCTGATCCTCTCATATCTAAATCTTTTTATTCCCCTTGTTGTTCCTCTTAGACTACAAATCAAGAACCTCAGTTTAGTTTATCAGACAAGAAATCATCATAAATTTCAAATGAATTCAAATTTTTTTATTTTTATGAGGAAATTTTATTTCATTCAAGACTTACTTTCACACTTGCTTGTCTATCACATAAGAAAGATTAACAAGCAAGGATTTAAAAGAGAAAGTCATGGTCGGTAATTTTTTATGAGCAAGAGTAACAAAACAACACAGTTCAAGACAATTGTATTTTATTTTACAAGGCATCTTAGACTTAAAAATAGTTTCTGAGCTTAATTATTTAATATTAGAAGTAATGAGAGATAATGTTGTAGAGTAAAATTAAGATACTATAATCCAGGTATTAAAGAATTATGTCCTCTTTGGTAGTGTTATTTTGCTCAGAGATAAAGGAAGGCTGACAGACTTTTGCAGAGGAAAAGGCTATGTCAAAGCCAGGGATGGTTTAAGAAGCAAAACTAAAGTGAGACTGGGTGAATAACATGAGACACTGAAAGGTGGAGGTAAAGCAAACTGGTGACTGCTTGCAATTTACAGGCACTGATTTTCATCGCATCTCAAACTTTTTCTTTTGTTTTAAATGTTAGCAGTGCACCCATTAAAAAACACCAATTGGGTCTCTCATGGTATGAGAAACAGACAGATTCCCTACCTGGACGCTCTCACAAGCAGGTGTCACATAAGCACATCCACAAACAGCAATCAGTCCAACCCACCAAATATGAAATTGCTTATGAAATTAATAGGGGATTTGAGATAGGAGGCCAACTGGAAGGACTAACCCAGAAAAAACCCCCCTAGTGTTATTATCTGCTAAACTGCAACTCAGATGACAGACAGACAACCTGAACTCACTCCTAGCACCATCATAATTAAAGGACAGAGCACTTCCTCTTTCTCTGGAAGAAAGGTCTTTAAAAAGGAAGGATTTGAAAAAGGCCTAGGATGCTACATATACAGCATTTTCTGAATTTCTGAAAGAGAAATTCATAGCCTTATTCCAAAAATCTCAGAAATTTTACTTGTAGTGTCAGGTTGCATGTTCACAAACTCCCTGGGAATTCTTAGCCTTTGCAATTAATTTCCCTTTTTAATGCTGCCTGGGAAAATTCCATAGTTCAGTGCAAATTAATGTATTGAATGCTTCATTAAAAGCCTTTTTTTTTTTACGATGACAATTTTAAAATCCCCCAAAGAAAGTTATTCGACACTGATAGTCTTTAAAACTTTCTTATTTCCTTACATGTTTATGGGTTTCTGCCAAAACAAAAGATCATTATTCTGTAAAACAATGTTTTGAATGTCTGGACAGAAATAAACAGGACTTAGCCATTATAAAAGCTTTTGTATTTTGTCACAACTCAATTAAATGTAATTAGCTTTCTCTGTGAAATTAATTAATTATGGCATATCTTTACTGAAATCAATAATCATACAGCCATAATTTAGTTTGTTCCATTAATCTTTTCCAGTTCCCAGACCTTTGTGTGGGACAAGGAGTTTCCATATTCATGTGGTATTTTACAGGCATGCATGAACCCATCTGCTCATTTTCGGGGCTACCAAGGAACTGCACTGCTAGAGCAGTTTAGTGCTAAGTTCTCACTGTGCCTGTTGGCAGGATTTGTTATTTTGTGTACTATACTATGCTTATCACAGCTACCTGAATTGCACCAAAGAGTGAACAGAATAAACTCCCATCTTCTTGCTAAATATTTTAAACCTACCTCTAGCAAGAACTCCCCCCTAACTCTGAAAAGTAGAGCCAATAAAAACATACTTAAAAATTACTTCTTGGGGTGTCTTTCTGTGGAAAGTTCTCATTTGCAAATTTTGCAAAAACTGGAAAACCACAACTCAATTACATTATTACTTGAAGGACAGAAATTGAGATGCCTGAAAGTAAGAGAGAAAGCAAGATCTCTCACGGCACATGTCTGTCTTCCAAACCATTCTATGATTCTGTGATTTCAGGGGAACATTAATGTTAATTTTACCTACACCAGAAATTGGGCACAAGGGAGGAAAAAGTCCAGTTGCTACAATATAGAAACATATATTATACATAGAAAGAGTATCTTTCCTATTTCTTGAGTTCATATCAATATTACTAAATTTTCTTTCACTGTAAAAATCACAACCAGGTTTGTAAATTATAATTTGAAATAAGCCACGGGGTTGGTTAGGCTTATAAGCTACTTAATAATATACTAGCAGCTGAATTTTGATCTCTTCTGCATCTAATAAAATCAAAGATGTTAACAGAAGTATTGGTGTGAGATGATTTCACTTCATGCTGACAGCTTTACAGAAGCCAATTACAATGAAGTGCCTATTAAGATGGAAACCATTTTTAGAAAGTATCATATTTATTATAAAAAGGCATTGTAGATACATTTATTCTGCAAACCTGTTAGTTTTGTCACATAACAGCCATAATAAGTGCTGCTCATTAAATGCTGCTTCTCTTATTTAACTTAGCACAGTGATTACTTTTAGTCTTACCCTGAAGTCTGAATTCAAACTTCTAAACAAGCAAAGACTTAGAAGACTTTTACTCAGAGATAAATAAAGATTATGCTAAGAGCTCAGACAGTATCTCTTTAGTGACACTGTGAATGATACATGCTGGCTCTGCAAGGAAGCAAATAATGGTAAAATGGAATGCATTTCCCCCAAAAAAAAAGGGACAGGCCTGTAATTCATTTTATAAAATATAACTGTCTCACTGATACAAAAGCACCACAGCTGCCAAGGTCCTTTTGAAGAATAAACTTTGAACAATTCTCTAACCTTGTGACTGCTCCATTTGTTTCATCTTCAGCAAGAACATCAGGTCCAAAGGCCTGGACAGCTTAGGGCTTTAGTCTTGAAAGAAGCAGCGGCCCATATTTACCTCTACATTTAGCTTCACTTTGCTTTGTGCTGTTGTTATAGAACAGCTCTGAATTATCTTTGAGTGGCTGGCAGGGCTGGTGTCAAAGAAAGCCCATCTTGGCAGAGATCCTGCGAAGCAACTCCTGCTCGCTCTCCCTCTCTTGGCATTGTTTGCACAAAGAATGGCTCTTGACACTTCAGCTGTAACCACTTTAGACCGCTAGCAAGATGTACCTCAACTCTCATCTAGGAGATAGGCTAAGCTCAGTCCTCTGGATCTGGAGATGCCTTAAAAAAAATCCAGCAGCAGATGGTTGTTATGTGGCCCCTAAGCACGAAGAAAGGACAGACCCCTCAGCAGATACTACTGGTAGTGAGCCACGCAGCAAAGACAGAGAAATGGAGACAAAGGGAAAGACCTGGATAACTGTGCTGGGGAATGCCAGGTGCCCATCAAAACTGCTCTGTCACTGCCCTCCTGAGCTGGATGGTGGGGGAGAAAACAACAAAAGACCTGTGGGTAGAGATCAGGACAGGGAGAGATCACTCATCCATGGCCATCACAAGGAAAACTGACTCAACTTGAGAAAATTAGTTTAAATTATTACCAAATAAATCTTTGTAGGATAATCAAAATTAAAACAAGATCTTAAAAGCACCTCCCCCCCACTCCTCCCTTCTTTGTGGGCTCAGCTTCATTCCTGAATTCTTTAGCTCCTCCCCACAGAAGTGCAGGAGGATGGGGAATGGAGGTTGCGGTCACTTCAACCCACATCTTCTCTGCCGCTGCTTCCTCCTCGTGGGGGGGACTCCTCACACTCTTTCCCTGCTCCAGCATGGGGATCCTCCCAGAGGGTACTGTCTTTAAGGTACAGACTGCTCCAGCAGTGACCACCATGAGGTCACAAGTCTTATCAGCAAAGCTGCTCCAGTGTGGGCTCCTCTTTCCGTGGGTTCACAGGTCCTGCCAGGAGCCTGCTCCATCACAGTCTTCCCAGAGAGTCATAGCCTCCTTCAGTATGGGGTCCTCCAGGGGCTGCAGGTGGATATTTGTTCTCCCATGGACCTCCATGGGCTGCAGGGAGGACAGCCTGCCTCACCATAGTCTTCTTCACAGGATGCAGGGGAATCTCTCCTCCAGTGCCTGGAGCACCTCCTACCCCTCCTTCCTCAGTGATCTTGGGGTCACTGAGGACTGGTTTTTTCCCTTCTCAAATCCGTTATCTCAGAGGCACTACAATAGCTGCTGATGGGCTTGGCCTTGGCCAGCGGTGGGTCCATCTTGGAGACATAGGAGAAGCATCCAGAAGCTTCTCATAGAAACCACCCCTGTAACCCTCCCACTACCAAAACCTTGCCACACAAACTCAATACAGTAACATTTGTAAAAGTATGTGTAGGTAAGGAGCCATGAGAGGGGCTGCAGCCCATCTAAGAAAGAATACCAGAGCCAGAGGAATAAATTCACACAGGAAATTTGCAGACATGATTAAAAAATGGGTAACGGAAGGACATCTGCTTTTTCCTTACATTACACTGGCTATCCAGGCCAAGGCTGCCAGAGAGGTTGGAAGGGTTTCTCTTTTATCACCTTTCCATATGTGAAAAGGTTGCTCAGATGCTCAAAGATAGGATATTATAAAGGAAATTTAAGAAAGAGGGTAAAAATACCTTTCACAAACAATTTTTTTGTGAGTAACCACTAGACATTGCTAAGCAAAGTATGAGGTATTTTCCTAACCAAGTCAGAAGGTCAAACAAACCAACAAAGAAATGGTAGATTCACTCTGTGAGACAAAGTAAGGCCTTGGCAAATTATCATAGACAAACTGTAGTCCTTCTCTTTTACCAGTACATCAAGGTACTACTGATGACCAGACAAAAATATGGTGTATTTATGCCATCACCATCACTCATATCTGACTTGACAGATACATGATTGACATACAGACATATCTGCCAGCCTAGAGAAAGGAAGGGAGGCAGGAAGCAGCTGACCTGAGGACTTGCTAAAGTAGCTGCAGAGCACAGAGCAACTTGAACAGTCTCAACACATCCCCTGGGGGGGGTATGGCAGATAAAAGGAGCGACTCAGAGTCCTTCTGAAGCTAGAAATTGTCTACAGAAGTAATACCCAGTTATCCTTTGGAAGCTAAGCAAATGACAAAATTGATGAGATAAGATTTCAAGGGATTTGAGCCCAGTTGATTCACTGATTGATAAACCCAGATAGAAGAGATGTGTCGACTGCAAGAACCTATTACAGACTGCATATTTCTGTTTTAACAGCAACTGAGGCAAAAGCTGCTATTTGGACAATAGCTCTAATCTAGGCAGCTTAGGAAAATCTGAAAAATGTGTGTACAAGAACACAGACTCAACAGAAGAAATGGATTCCATAGCATGTTTTAGTGGCTCCAATTAACTTCTGGTTCTACAAACTACAAACTAGCTCTTTTTCTCTTTCACCTAAGAGACCACCACCTTAATACCCCTCTTCCCTTCCTAATGACTAGCATCTCCTTAACTGTACTGCTGTTGAGTAAATTTTTTTTCAGAGATGATCTATTAAAAATTTAATTAATCTCTCAGAAATTATTATCAACTCTCAACTTGTAGTAAGTTTTAAAGCTTGCGATTTCTATATTAGGTGCCTGAAAGCTTATCTAATTTTTTTCAACTATTTGGTACTATATAAGTTATTACTTCTACCTACAACTTAGTCTTTTGAATACATACATAATGATTTAAATTCTATTGAGATCTTACACTTAATTTAAATTCTTCACAACAAAGATGGGAAGTAAACTAAAGAATACCAGAACTGTATTTCTTTAAAATTATGTTTTATTCCCGATACATTTCTGTGTCCATTACCACTTAAAATCTTTGCAGGATACTCTTGCTTGCATAAATATTTTTTTTCTCATTTATTCTTTGAAAAATTACTGAAAATTATATGAAATTATCTGAACTGTACATGCTATTTCCCTGTAGTTTAACTCTATGTAAAACTTTCTGAAAAGTTCAGCTCCTGTGTTTCAGTAAAGAACTCAAAGTTACTGCAGTAAGAACCAGTAAGAAGTAAGTGTGACAGAACCTCATTTATATTACTGTAGCTTTTCCTATCTTACTATTTCAGCTTATTAGGAAATTTATTTCCCATCCATTCATTATCATTCAAGTGACTCAATTTCAAATTTTAAGAAGAGGACACATTTTAACATTGGGGAAAGTTTCCTTTCCCCTTGATAACCCTAAAGTCCTAGAAATAAAGAAGATGTGCAAAAGACTGTTTACTCACAAAATATTTCCCATAATTAAGAATGCAAATGATAAAATAATGAGAACTGATGACATAACTGAGTAAACAAATCAATATTAAGCTCTATTTAACACATGTATACTTTCTTCTGATGTACAGTATATACATATCAATATGTTATCTGTGCATAGAGGTTGTCATCTGGTACAATCTGTTCTATTCCAAAGGCAAAAATTTGCAACTTTATAGGCCCAAAGGGATTAACAATTCTGATAGACGGAATACAGCAACAGCCAAACAGAGGGCAGTTTCACAAGAAACAGAAAAAATCATCTCAATTTACGTTTTTATTTAGCAGTTTAACAAGCAGCCTGCTCCAAGTGCCTAGCACACCAATGGGACTACCTTGCAATGCCTCTCTCTACATATCCATTCATCAGAACATGACCTGGTTAAACAGATTAAAAAACAAAGCAAGCAAGCAAGCAAGCAAAAGTCAACTTTTGTATTCATGATTATGAAGTATTTTGAGTGCACTTTAACTGACATTAGGCAAGAAGAAAGCGTGTGGAATATGGTACTAAAAATCTTCATAACTTCGGCTGGGATTTCGAAGTCATGCAAGCAAAAGCCATGGATGGGAAATTGCACAACTATTTAAAACATTAAACCTTTGAAATTACCCAGTGAAACCAATCCATTTGGGTTCAAATTCCCTTTAAGGTGTCCCTTATAGGCTCTAAAGAGATAAGATTAAGGACTAATCACGTTCTTTTAACCTCTTGGTTGCCAGTCAGATTGTGGAAGCAGGCCAAATTGTGCAAGCAGTTGCATAGCATAAAAAGGGAAAGACAAGCAGCACACAGGTCAGGCAACACAAGAGCACCAGGGTGTCTGAGTGGCAGACATTAAAATGTAGACATTAAAAGCTGAGGTTCCCTAGATGTTGGTAGACCATGCAGCTACAACAAACAGTCTGTATTTGATTTACCATAGTACCATGCTAAATAGTAAAATATTTGCACTCATAAGTTAAAAATAAAAGCTAGGTATTAAGGAAACATCAAAATATGTTGGGAAATTTGAAGTCTGACAGTGATATAGTTGTTTAAAAAATCTAGATCTGGCAGTGGTTTTCAAATCTGCACTATACTGGTCCAAGCAAGACCATGGGGGCCCAGCAGTTATCTCTGCAGAATCTGTGAAAGATAGCAAGGCGTGGCACATCAGAACTTCCTTTAAAAATCTAAAATTTTTACTGCTTTAAGGAATCCAAGGGTGCCACAAATTATGAAGGATAGAAACCCACTAATTTGGAATGGATTAAGAGGATGAACTGAGCACACTTTGGGAACAAAAGAGAAGCAGCTCATTGTTCTACTAAACAAGGTTGGATACTCAAAGAAACTAAGAAGGGAAAATGAACTTTTAAAAAACAAGACTAGACTTTAATGAGAGTTAGGAGATCTCATTTTTATATAGATTCTATAACTATACAGTGTCACATTATTTTGAAACATATGCAAAGAGGTACCTTTGCATTGTGCAAAGCGGCACAGTTCCTTTTTATTGAAGTGACTGATCCAAATTTCAGTTGTGGCAAGTATTTGAAGGAAACACATTGAATCCACACTCGATATATCAAATCTCTCTTTGTACTCAGATTCATTCTACTTCATTAGCAAATCTGGATCATGGCACTCCCTATCATGACCATTATGACTGTCCACTACCTTGTGTTAAAGCACAGTGAGGAAAGTCCAGGTATGACTGTGAGTAACCAAACTTCCTAATCTAGCTTTCCTTAAGCTGTTGCACTGTCTGCATAATGACTCAGTGGAAAGGTTATAAAATTACACCAAATCACAGAAATTACAATAAAAAATCTTTGACCCTCCACTATTATTTGGAGGGGGGAAAAATAAAATGCCAGGCAACAAAATAAAAGAAAACAGGAAAAAAAGAAAACAAAAATAAACAAACAACAACAACAAAAAACACCACAAAACCACCAAACTAGTCCTATAAACTTATACTTCACTACTATTGAGCAAAGCTCCCAACTGGACAAGGAACAGACCTTAGTTACAAGGATATAACTAATCAATACCCAAACTTTAAAAGTAATTCAGTTTGTGCCAGCAGTAATGCAACCCCCTTTTTCCTTTAGAGCTCTTTTCCTCTGCTCCACTGGGAGAGAGTTCCTCCCTGTATCCAGTCTGCACTTCTCCTGTTGTCTCAGGTCCTAACACTCTCTGGCACAGTGAAGAGCTTGGTTCTGGCTTCCTGATCACCCCTCTATAGGTACTGGGGGGCTGTTGCTCAGTCCTCCTGAAGCCGCCCCTTCTCCGGGGCTGACCCAGCCCTCACTCAGCTCACCCTTTTCCCAGGCGAGAGCTTCAGATCCTGGCCTCCGCAGGCACTCCACGCTGAACTTGCTTCAGTCTGCAAACGTCCTTTCTTCATATTTTATTAATGTGAAAGTTATTTTTTGAAATCACCTGGGCTTTTCTTTAGCTCTAAACTAACTTGCAATAATCAACCAATAACTAGAAAATATGAACTAAAACTTGCAACTTTAGAAATAATGATAAATATAATTGTAAGGGAAGCAAGGATACCTGCTACCCAGATTCAGGGAATGCTGTGACTGCATACTTTAAATCACAGAGAAAAAAAAAACCTTTTGAATGTCTTCATCATTTACACTATCTGCCATATACATTAATTATTCCAACTATTATGCCAAGGTCAAATGTAAGGTGAACATCCAGCAACACTGCATAAAGATGAATGCCTGAGCTGCTTTATCCTCTTTGCTATTATTTCTCCTTCAGCCTGATCCTTTCAGTGGGTCATATATTGTAATTCTGTGCAAAATCAGCAACATTCAATATTGGCAGCATTACACAGAGCTCGTTAGCTACTCACAAAAGCACAGAGCAGACATCAAAGAGAGAGAGAAGGAACCTGAGTTTCTATATTTTGTTTTCAAGATACTGCTCTATGACTTGGCCTAGATTTGGTCTGCCAGCTTTTGCTTGACCCAGTTGAACTCACTTTTAAATTTGTTCCATCTTCAATGTCTACTGGCACACTGCAATAAATCAGATGTGAGTCTACAGAAGTTCATGGATTTTATCAACATAAAACTCACGCAAAATGAGGTTGGTGCCACGTCTTGTATGTCAGGAACAGCTTCCCTATCACTATACAGTGAACCAAACATATTCTCAGGTCACAAAACACCTGATGTCCTGAATTCCCAGCTGTCCTGCTCTCTCTAGCTGGACCATCTTAGTTAAAGTCCTACATGATGCTCTAAAGATACACAAGATCTCAGGCACTGGACGTACTTATTTGTGGAATGCCTACATAACCTCTGTATCCAATGTATTTATTAAATTTAGAGATGTAACTTGTTTTCAGAAGTGTGCACCAGTAACTTCTTTACTTATGCACAGAAATTTTCACTTCTTATGCACAGATATGTCATGTCTTTTTCCAAAATATATTACAGAACTACAAAAAAAAGAAAGAGGGAGCTAAAAAAAAGAAAGGGGAAACAAAAAATGGGAAGTAGCTTTATAAGATTTGAATAAAAGTTGTTTAAAATGTGATTGATTAATAAAGGGTTTTAATTTTCTTCCTAGAAGAAAAAAAGCCCAAACAATATGCACACAGGAAAATAAAAGCTGGATATATGAGGCTTTACTGCTGGTTTTATTTGCTTGCATTCTCCAGTTTGCCTGAGCTTTTCTACTAAAAAACAGCTAGGGTTTTTTTAGCCTAAACTGAGCAAGGCGATAACTGTCCTTTAAAACTGAAGTGACAAAATCTGTTTCTAAGCTATTTTAGCACTTTAGTTTGTGTAAACCCATTTTCTAGTGAAAATCAGTACTACAAATGGAAGCAGATACTGGCTGTATAGCCAAAGATTCATAATTATTTTAGATACATTTGTCCATTCACATTGTTAGTGTTCATATTCTGTAAATAGAAAAGAGCCTGGGTTATATACATCTACAGGTGAAATAACTAGACTATTTAAAATCTTCTATGCCATGCAATCTGTCTGCTTTCAGTATAAACAGAAAGTAAAGCATTTTATTGAAAATAATCACTTTATGACCACAATCTAATTTAAAATGTGTAAGCATGTGGATCTTTATGCATTTATTCTAGCTTGCTTTTTTTGTTTTTTATTTTTTAGACTTTACTAAGAATAAAAAGTATTCTTTTAAAAGTAAGAAACTGAACACTTTGAGATAATACTATAGCCCAGCAACCTAGAACTGAAATCCAAAATTCATAGAACTAATGTGAATTCTGAAGCAAGCTCACACAATGCAGATCAGAGTATTGAACAGTTATCAACCACAAGTCATGAAACAAATTTTATAAAGGTCTCTAGATGCTTCTGAAAGACTGAATGTGTAAAAGCAGAGTAAAAGACATGTTATCTGTCATTTCCTGCAAAGCAAAGGCATGACTAAACACTCCAGGGCCCAGTGTGCCAGATAAACTGTTTCCTAATAAAAACCAAACATGAAACAAGAATAAAAATGTAAGGAAATATCTTAATTTTTCAAGCACTAGGATTGCTGGTTCTTTACACCTGAAATTTTGAATAAAAAAGTGAGAGACACTTGGTGTTGAGGTATAAGCACAAGCAATGCTGGAGTGATCTGGCTACCATTTACACTCACATCATCTAGCTGAACTAGCAATATGTTATTTGATTTGATCAGAGGCAAAATCTCCAGCTTGGACATACACTTAATATAGGCAGTGACCAGTGTCCATATGTGCATTACATGCTCAGTTGATCAAGTTATTTAGCAGGTTCTAACAACTGTAATTTCCCCGTATATATAAGTCCAGTTACTGTAAAATCAAATAGTATCAGGAAAAAAATGAAGTAGGTATT
This sequence comes from Lepidothrix coronata, assembly GCF_001604755.1. Lineage (NCBI taxonomy): Eukaryota > Metazoa > Chordata > Aves > Passeriformes > Pipridae > Lepidothrix > Lepidothrix coronata. The sequence continues at coordinate 11,194,207 of NW_016690185.1, read as the reverse complement.
TCAAAGAAGGCTTAAGTAATACACATCTTAGATATGAAATCAAATCTACTTACAACTAAGAAGTCTGAGCAGCACTTTCCCCCTGACCTAAAAAATACTTCTTGTTCTATATAAAATGTGCAAACTCAAAGCAGCAGGCATTAGCATGCTCTGCTGTCAAGAGACCTAGGACCAATTTTTTCAAACACAAATAACGCAAGAGTCTAACTCTGAATAGTACTTAGGTATCTACATTGTGTACTTGTATTTGAAAATCTCAATGCATGACAGACGTACAAAAATAATGTTAAGTGCCCATCTTAGCAGAACTTAAGGACCTAGGACCAAAAAGTAAATGTTAAAGTCACAAACAACCCTGCTACCTGTTCATCAAGCCTGGCAGCATAGTTTTAATTTAGTGGCCAAGGCACTTGTCTGGGAATTGAGGTGTCTTGTGTGCCAGGCCTCTCTACCACCAGGAGACTTTTTCCCACGTCTTTAGTAAAGTCCATACAGGGGGTCTTTCGAAGAAGAACTAGAATTTGAGTTCCCTGAGCTCCTCAGCCACACGGTAAGAGTGTTTGTATGGCCAAGAAGAACAGCTGGGGCCCTCTGCTATCATTATGCTCATCAGATCTGTAATTACATTCCAAAATCTCCTTTGATGACTACGATCTAAGGAACACTGAAAACATGGGTCAGTATTAGGATGTCTTTTAAACTAAAGGCCTTGTACAAGTTAACCTACCCAGCCAAGACGCAAGACAAATCACCCCCTCCTAAGGTCTCTGTTGCTGTAATTAGTAAGGTCACAGTACCCAAGCTGTCACATTTAAAGACAATTCCAGCATCTTAATACTAATTTTCAGTGATTCAGGGGTACAGCTGGACTGTCAGTTACAATATCATTATATTCATCCACAAGGGGAGAAAAACCAGTGTATGATGTTTAGGTTATTCTATGTTAGTAAACTAATTAGGACACTGTTATATCACAGCCATTAGGATATTAATGGAATGAAAATGTTCTTGGGTCTCAAGAATCCCACAAAAATAAGTAAACTGGTTAGTGTGATGCTATTTCCAATATGTCAACAATAGTTTCAAATGCTTGATACAAAAATGGGATAGTCAAGCACTATTTCTTAGAGAATGGAAAGCATAGTTCAAAAATACTTTTGGTATCCCACAGTCACACTTTTTTGCCCACTAACGGATGACACAGAAATAAATTATTAAATTAACAGTAAACCTCAGTTATGTCTTCGGCAGACTAGAATGATCTATCCAGACATCCACATGGGGGCATCAGTAGAACCTGTAAGCATCCACATTGCTACTCGGCTTTTTACAAAGTACACAGAAGAGCAGCAGCTTCAAGACATAAATTAATATTTCACATGCATAAAACAATAGAAATGTCAATATGAAGGCTTAATATCATTACTGTTATGTAAATTATCCCTCACAAACAATTTCTTATGTACTTTTAATCAACTCCTTTATCACTTGCATTATAATAAACCACTCTCTTTGTGCTGTAACACCAAAACTAAGGATACTACAAATAGGAAGAATCGGCTGGGAGCCAAGTAACCTATGGGTAGTGAGATGCTAAGAGAAAGACATGCTGAAATACTGTGGGCCACATTTACGGAATTGTATCTTAAGCTACATGTCTCGCATAGTAAATCCCTTTTTTCTTTTACCATGAACCATCTGTGTACAGCATTGGGGGTTATAGTCAAACAATTCCTTTGCAGTACATGAAGTTAAATAGAGCAGAATAACTGCTACCTCCTTGCTTCTACTTGCTTACAAAATGTCCAGGTGTTGTTCACATAGGGGACTTCACATACAGCACAACACTTGTGACCCTTAGAAGGTCTGCCTCCCTCAACTCAGACACTTACATTCCATACTGTTGCCTTACATTTCAAATATAAATAGTTCATCCATATTACCAAGTCCTCTGAAATACAGCAGAGTTGATCTTATTTCACTTTGCATCCAGGAATCAGCACATGCCTGTCCTGCTATTTTGCAGAAAACCATCTCCATTCAGTTTTTCCAATTAGACTGGGTTCCTAAGAAACCTTGTGGAACAGTCGGCTACCAGACCTTAGAAAAATTAGAATATTCCTAGCGCATGAGGAATGACAAAGAGTGCCCCAGTTAAAGACCTATTAATGAATGCACTACTGATAGCATACTAACTTATTTAATGGGTTGTGAATTTTCAGTGCCCTCATTCGTAAAGTCTATACATCTGTGTTTTAACATATTTCAACTACCCTGCAATTGCCCATGTATTTTAAAACATGACTTCAGTTGACTCGTGTGATCATGACAGATGTCAGCATAGACTGATACTAGGTAACATTTTAATTTTAGGGGAGATGTAAACTATTATTAGCATGTATTATAGGTTGCAATTTATTCATAAATGACTTGCAGTAATTTTTTTTGCCCCTCGAGGTCCTCACATTCATTATTGCTATATCACCTTACGATATTAATATTTTACTTACTTTGCTTTAGCTTGGATATAGTCATTGTTAATTAAAGAGATAAATATCAGTTTATTTTAATGAATATCCTCCTGACTTACACAAAGCCAGCATAATGTTCAGAATCAAGCACTTCCAAATTAGGCACAATTAAACTAAAATTAATCCATAACTACAATTATTTGGCACCTTGTTAAAAACTGTTGATCTGTCATGCAAATATAGACAGCATAAACAACTAAGAGATTATTTCAACAAGAAGTTCAAAGTCAAGAAGACAAAAAATATATAGTCAAATTATATAGTCAGTTAGTGTAAAAATTACATTTATGGCTTTAGAGTCTTCTCAGCTAATCACAGAGCATTTGTAGGTATCAGTCAGTTTGGTATGTCTAAACCTTTAGCCCAATTTCTGAACACATTGCTGAGGAGAAAAGAAAGTAAGGGTCAGTAAAACTCATCAGACTACCAAGTGACAACAGATACAGTATGGGTTACTTTTTTTTTTAAGAAATTACTGCAAAACTATCCGTTCTGTGTAAGAAAAGCAGGACGAAGAAATGGGGAGAGGGAGATTAAATTGAAAATGTTGAGCAGCAAGAAGCTGTCAGCAGTTCACCACTGTTTTCAGTTCAGAGTGTAGGGGAAAGAGTGAAATACAATGTCACCAGTTAATTAACTTTTCAGTAGAAGGCTAGCAATGTGTTACCAAATTACTTCATAACAGATTTATTTAGACAGTTAAACCAACAAGCAAAAACAAAACTAAAATTATCCACACATATTTGAAGGCATTCACTAAAATTCATAGAAAATATATAGAACACTTTTAAACAAATGCTTATTTACGATTCATCTTTTCTCACAGTTCTGTTTAAAGGTCACAATTCAATGCTTGTTCCTCCTAGAGGAAATATGGCAGCAATGTCAATGTAAGTATGGAGTAAGTGGCAACCTTAAAATACAACAGAAACCATGACACAGTTGGGACTATCCAGGTTAGTGAAGTTAGTTCCAACCAGAGCACACCTGAAGTGTAACCAGTTTGCAGTTGTGTGAGATACTGTCATAACGTGTCAATTCTGAAGGCAGGTACTAATCTCTTTCTTGTGAAAGCCTCAAGGGCTTTGATTCTGCAGAAAAGGTACTTCCTAGAAAACCTTGGGTAAAGTAAATAGGTTAGATAGCTGGATTAGTGGGTGTATATATATATATTTATACATGAGTTGAAGTTCATTATGGGACTAAAATGTGAATAAAGTAATTATTACTTGTTCACAGCAATGAAAAAAGTGCAGCAACACCACATTAGGCCAGATATCTGACAAAGTAAAAGGATAACTGTTATTTTTTACTAAAACTGTGCCCTAGAATTAGCAGAGCAAATATCAAAAGGAAAGAGTTCTGTACAACATGAACTGAGCTTGACATTTGAAATACTGGCCGATAGAGCTGCAAACATTGAGGACCACCCAAAGTGAATAAAGAGGTAGAGGAGCATGCAGAAAGATGAACCAGATCACGTAACTATGCGCAAACAGCTTGGAATGTCAGAGACAGAATGTAATTTAACCAATGCAAATGCCAAAAAAATTAAGATAATAAATGCAAACATACTATGAAGCAAGGAAGAATCAAACTGACAAAGATACCTATGCAAGCAATGAAAAAACATGACATGAGAATGAAATCAAAAGGGAAGGTAAAAAAAGCATCTGGTTATGACAACTGTTTAATTTGTAGGAAATATGTAAGGTCTGTGGGAGTTAACTAGTCAGATACACTTGCAGCTTCTGGCAGATTTGGCAGCTGATCACATCCTCCAGGTTCAGCTGGAGGACAAGATTTTACAGAACAAGATTCTCCTTTTCCTTTCACATTACACTGTTCTTCTTCCTATAGAAAGGATCAACCATCACCTGCCCAGAGGTCAAAATGATCACTTCACAGGTGCTTTGTTTAGGCTTCTCATTTAGACTTCCCATTTACTCTTCAGTTTTTGTTATCCTAGAGCATCTCTAAGACACCAGCAAGAAACAAGAAGGCTTGCTGCAATCCTCACAGAAGTCATGGACTGCTCTATGCTCATTCAGTATAGCCAATTAGCACAGCCACCACTGAACAGAGAAGTACACAGTACTCTGAGTGGTTCATAAGCCACTCAGCCTCAGACACTTATGCCAGATGACTCCAAAGCAAACGTGCCTGCACTGCCCTGGTACACATGCATGAGGCTTCTCAGGCTGCCTTGACATTCCAGGGTGTGGTTGTAAGTGAGGCACATCCCAACCAAGAGCATTCTGGATTCCAGCCAATTCTGACGCTTCTGCCTTTCAAATAGCTGCAAGTTTGAGAAAAGGTTCAACACAGGCCTTTGGCAATTTTTCACAACTGAGTTGCTGAGTGGGTGAAAGAATGGGTCAGAACAGAGGGCACTCACAACATCTCTGCTGTAGTCCTCAAAAGCTAAATTCAGAAAAGAAAGATCTAAAAATAAAATGCCTACTACATAATTTGAAATATAATTTCTGTACTGTCAAAAACCAGGATAGATCATGTTAGTATTTTTGTTGTTGTTCTTAGTGGCAAATTTCTATATGTTGCAATGTTTTATTCAAGATCTTTGAAGGATCCTGCTGCAAATTGCAACCATGAACACCCCCAGCACTTCGGATTGGCTGGAAGCTGTGTTTAGATTTTTCACATGAAAAATCTCCATCTGAGAAAGAAAAAAAAATTACCCATTTTACAAGAATTTTGTGTGTGCCCATTATATGGAGCCAGGGCAGAACCTTAAGATGACAAACCTAGATGTGTTAAACCAAAATGCCCCTTGCTTTGGGACTAGTGGGACAGATTCCTAAATAATCCCTAAATTAGCCTGGAAGGAATTATTGATTCTCCAGCTCACAGGTTTTACCGAAGAAGACTCCCTTGAATGCAGAACCTTTCTTGGTGAAATATTCTCACTTATACTGAAATAATTGCAGGAATGTGATTTAAGAGTGTTCATGTTATCATCATAGAAGGGTTTGGGTTGGAAGGGACCTTAAAGGTCTTCTAGTTACAACCTCCCTGCCATGGACAAGGACACATTTCAGTAGATCAGGTTGCTCAAAGCCCCATCCAACCCAGCCTTGAACACTTCCAGGGAGGGGCATCTACAACTTCTCTGAACAACCTGAGGGTGCCTCACCACCCTCAGTGAATAATTTCTTCCTTATATCCAATCTAAACCTACCCTCTGTCAGTTGAAAGCCATTTTGCCTTGTCCTATCACTACATGATCTTGTAAAAAGTCCCTGTCCAGCTCTCTTGTAGGCCCCCTTTAGGTAATGGAATGTGCTGTAAAGTCTGCCTGGAACTTTCTCTTCTCCCGGTTGAACAACCCCAGCTCTCTCAGCCTGTCTTCATAGGAGAGGTGCTCCAGCCCTCTGATCATCTTTGTGGCCCTCCTCTGGACTTGCTCCAACTGGCCATTAATCATTAACAGATGTTAATGACATCATCATCATCCCCTGGTGCCATAAATATCCAGTGTGATCCTGCTCACAGAGGATCAGCATCTGTAAGAAGATTCTAATTTTCTTTCCATCTGAGGTATGATAAAGATCGTGCAATTCCATGGTGTCACCTAAACTGCTTTTGTAACTGCTAGGACATTCATGTCCCTTTAAAAGCCTCAAGTTCTGAAAGCTCTGAGAGGTGGCCAAAAGATGAGATACCAATGTGCCATTTTTTTCTAGCTTGGTAACTTGCAATCCATGCATGATACTGCAATTCATGCACGTTTAAGCATCCTACTTCTTCCTTGTTCTATTCTGTTGTTGTTACACTCACGAATAAGCATAGTGACAAATAGTTCTAATTGCATTACGCCGCCATGTAGTACTAATTCTGAAAAAGCATTACTGAAGAACACTGATGAAGTGCAGTACAGCCCACAGAATATTTCTATGAAACATTCAATTTTCCAGCACTTCCTGATTATCTTCTGATTTGAGCTGTGTGACCCAGCTGAGCATTAACATTGATTTTTTAATTTAATTACAGACACTCTGGCTTGGAGAGCTGAGACGTGCTGAAATTCAATTGAATTGGGTTTGCCCTGGCCTCCTCCTAATACACACTATGCTGATTAATCCAATCCTGTTCTGATCTTCTGAAGTACAGGCTACATTTATCTGTTCCCATTCCTTCACAATGAGTGCTGTACACCATTTGCATCCCTGATTCACCACTGATTAACCATATGCCCCACATCAGCTTTGTGTAGTTCATGGAAACTGTTATCACAGAAACCTATTGCTTTAAAAAGAACAGGGGCAGTAAGAACAAGGCAAAGGAAGGGCAGACAGGAATGCAACCTGTGTTTTGGGGAAGGATTTATAGGTTTAGACTTGTATAGGCTGCAATAGGCATATATTATTCACAACATCTTTATTCTTCTACATCTTTATTCTTATCCTATTCTTTTGAACACGTGGTTGTATTACAGTTCAGCTGTTAAGAACCTTAATTTCATGGATAATATAAGCAGATTACATCCACCAAGTGCCAATTCCCAAGGACCAATGTTAGTCATGGGAAAGTGACAAATACTTGTTTACTCTACTGACTCATAGAAGGGGTAAGAAGGAGATGCTGTTCTGAGTTAAAAAGTACTGGCTCATGTTTCTTACCTGCAAAGTCATAACCAGATCCCAGCATACCAGAACCTACTCTTAGTATCACAACACAGTAATGTTCCAGGAATATAGCTATAAAAATTACATCATCAGATTATCACCACTAGAATTTAAAACACTTTTAAAGGTTGAAAATCCATTTCCTTTTTATGGAACAATTAATGCATAAAAAAGCTCAGGGCAAAATTTTGAAAACTGATTCAGAACCTCTTTCAGAAGCTCCCTGGGTATCTTCATTCGTAACGGAAATTGAGTTCCCAAATTACTTAGAAGTTTTTGACACTTTTACCCTTTGGGTCTGAACCTGCAATTACAAAAAGGTTCATCTTTAAGCATTTGAGCATTAGAACCTCCCAAATTCCATCTCTTAACTGCACCATGGCTCTTTATTTCTGACCCTACGACACCCTCTTCAAATTCCTATCTACTAATCACCACGTAATTAAGTTATAACTGTTTCCCTAGGCAGCTGTTCCTTCCTTGTTTCTACTTTATTCTCTGCATACTTCAACCTTATGAAGAATTGAGTTTTAATATTTTCAGAGAAGCTTTTAACTGATGAATTCACATCTTTGTTGTCTGTGAATCTATAGGGTTTTACCGCCTAACAGTCTTTGTTGATGGGAAAAGAAGGAAAACCATTTCAGACAAGAATCCGCAGGTCATATTGTTCACTTCCCTAATGTGTTCATAGGGATCATCCTGTCATTATTTTGGGACAAATTTTTTGCGTTTTCCACTCTTTATTTCAGCAGTCCAGCCTGCTTGGGGTTTTGACTTGTACATAAAAAGCACGTTTAAAATATGTTAAATGCCCAAATTCAGTAGTTCCTCCTTTAAATCATGGTAGGCTTTATATAGCAACCAAATATAGGATGTGTGTTGTGTATATAAAAAACAAGCTTATCAATTCAGAAATTGCTTTTTTTAGCAATTGCTTTGTTAGCAAAGTTACTATCAAAGATTTACTAGCCTTTCTCTGTAAGGATCTTTCTAATTATAAAGCCTTGCAATTTTCCTTTTTGAAAACATGCTTCCTTGTAGTTCACAGCCCACTTGTGACCTTCTGAAAAGCTTTCCTGTAGAAAATTACAGTGGAAAGGAAAAAAGAATAATGTATCATAAATCTGCATAGAAAACATTATTTATTATAAAATATTGCTATGACATATAGGCAGCAGCAATAGTTTATTCAAAAGCTGTCTCTGTCAGCTGCAGATTCAATTTGTGGACTTAGAATCAAATGATCATCAAATGATTACACAAGTGCTGAATATACCACTTTATACACCAATTACTGAATATACCACACATTCAAAACTGATTTGCTTACACAAACAGAAAATAAACATATTAACAGAATAAGTAAATTATATAAGACTTTTTTCCCTAAATAGTCCGCCTTGCTGAAACATTGAAGCTGTCCCCTAGACACAGTCTTATTCATAGGAATCACTTCACATTCTACATTTAATATTCAACTGCTCAGTAAACATTGTGTTCTTTCTCTACACAAAATTAAAAAGAAACCCATGCTTTGCACTATGTCATAGAGCACTTTAACATACCGAATAAATTCTACAAATGCTGAATTATAGAATCATAGAATATCCTGAGTTGGAAGGGACCCACAAGGATCATTGAGTCCAACTCCTGGCCCTGCATAGCACCACACCAAGAATCACACCATGTACCTGAGCGTGTTGTCCAAACACTTCTTGAGCTCAGACAGGCTTGGTGCTGTGACCACTTCCCTGGGGAGACTGTTCCAGTGCTTGACCACCCTCTGGATGAAGCACTTTTTCCTGATATCCAACGCAGCTTCATGCTGTTTCCTTGAGTCCTGTCACTGGTCACAAGAGTAAACAGATCAGTAATTGCCCCTCTGCTTCCCCTCATGAGGATACTGGAGACTGCAATGAGGTCTCCCCTCAGTCTCCTCTTCTCCAAGCTCCCCCAATTAAGTGAAAATGTTTCTTTGATTATTTTTTTAAATATTCTCTCTTCAAATGTGTTCTTAAAGCCAATCTAAAATCTAGGGATTAATCCAGTTCTTATGAAATTCTCTTACAGCACTAAATTCTGTTTCTTATAGCCTTCTACTCCCAGCTGCTATCAATCAGCATGAATGGAGTCCTGAAGCACAAGCCTTATGCAAAGCGACTGAGGGAGCTGGGGATTTAATCCTGGAGAAAAGGAGGTTCAGAGCTCTCTACAACTACCTGAAAGGAGGTTGTAGCAAGCTGGGTCTCTTCTCCCAGGTAACAAGTGACAGGATGAGAGGAAAAGGCCCCAGGTTGCACCAGGGGAGGTTTAGATTGGATATTATGAAAAATTTCATCACCAAGCAAGTTGTCAAGCATTGGAACAGACTATCCAGGGAGGCTGTTGAGTCACCAGCCCTGGAGGTATGCAAAAGACATGGAGATATGGCACTTATGGACATGGTTTACTGGTGGACTTGGCAGTGTTAGGTTACTAGCTGGACTCATGGTTGGATGACCTTACAGGTCTTTTCCAATCTAAACAATTCTATGACTGTATGACTGAAGAGTAGCTGAAGATGTATTTGTTAGACTGTAAGCTCTACGGGGCAAACACACTGACCACGATTGTCTTACAAGCTATGCAGGAGTTCACCTCTTGTACAGCAGGTTGTGCACATTACTACCACTCACCTATTTTGCATTCTCGGAATTCAACAGCAAAAAACTGAATCAAATAAATTTAATTAGCAGGTGATTTTTAAGTGTTTTCTGTTAGTAGGTACATTTCAGAAATTAAAACAAATGCTCAGTGAAGGCTGCTTTGACACTAATTAATGAAATTCCTTGAAAATATGTAAAGCAAAACTTTTGTTTCAGTTCTAGTCATTGGGCAAAAGTGGTCTTATTCGAACCATCCTGATGGACAGTCACAAAATTGTGAGATCAGATTGCACACTATACTCCTCAGGGGAACATTGTTAAAACAAAGGTAAACTCACAGCCAGTGAGATTTAGATGGACTGTGTGTATTAAGCATAAACACAGATGTCTTCCTGAATCAGTGCCTGAATCCAGGCACCTCAGATTAAGAAAAATAAAATTCTCCTATCATCATAGACAAAATGCAGATAAAGAACCTACTGCGTACTCTTGTAAGCCAAATATCATATACTTAAGAGAGTATCTGTTGCATAATAGTGAATTTAATTAGTTTGCTTCCATAGTGAATTTAATTATATTTTTTATCTTTGAACATTTATACAAAGATATATATCTTTCCATTTGCATCTTGACACCACTAATGGAAGTACAGTGTTTTGTCTGCAACTAATTCATTTTCACTTAATACAGCAATGACTGGTTAATTTCATTTTCTGGTGTGGAGGACATCCTGTAACACAGTCAATGTTGCTTCAGAACCCCTGAACTTAATTATCTCCAAATAGAAGGAGGAGAAATGGATACAATTTTTTCTCTCTCATTTTCTCTTTCTTTATCTCTGAAATTACCTGCTGTGTATCAGAAGATTTTTTCAAAGATTTATGGCTAAGCAAATGCTGCTCTTATTGGTGCCCAATTCTCAACAGAAACTTTGCATTAGTAAGGCAAGTAAAATTTGTTCTGGAAATATCTGTTAGGATTATGTTTAGCATAATTTATTTAAACTAAATTAGAAAAAAAAGTCACCCACATTTATAGTCCTGGTCCTACTTTTTCAACTGCATATAAAATTACGATTGCCTTCTATGGAAGTTTTAAATGTGCAAGGAATACAAAATGAGAATAAAGGATATTAAGCTGCTCCTCTCGTGAATACCAAATAACTACACTGTGGTCAAAAGACACTGGTGATAAGATCTCTTGAATTTTGAGAACGCAAACTTACAGATCTGTCTTCTCAGTGTAGAGCAAAGGTAGATATTTTAGTTCAATTTTTAATTGTTTTAAACAGAATTCAGAGACTTCTCACCTCATTGCCAAAGTGTTTTACCATTGCACAAATGTGGAACAGAATCTTGAATTCAGATACATTACTGAAAAATAATAAATCAGGTATGGTGGCTGAGTCACAAAAATCAAGATGACTCTGACACTCCTGCATGAAATCCTAATTATTGATATGAGTCACAAAATTTGCATTGACTTCTACAAGGACAGACCTTCACTTGTGATTTATATTATTGTGTGGATATTCTGAAGCATTCCTTTCACATGCACTATTATAATTTGGAAGCTACACAAATATGGTGAACACCACACAGAAAATGAAAAAATGTAACAAGTAAGAAGCTAATTTTTTTAACAGTCCTAGCTTTTCAGAAATAAAATATGGTTATTTCTACAGGATATCCAGTAACATATGCGCCAACTCAGCATTCTGAATTTTCAGTTGCCCATATGCTGGGCAATCCTAGGCCCAGTACCCCTGCAGTGATCGTAAAAATGGGATGATATGGAGAGTTGTTTGGATGTGAACATAAATAGCTTTTAGCTTTCTTAGCAAAATCTTAACCAAGCAAAACTAGTTCTGGGTAAAACAACATTTTTTTTCTGTGTGTCATGACCAGTTTTAAAAGTTACTTTTTAGAGTAAATTTTGACTAAATACATCTTTTTGAGAGGGGAAAAAAAAAGGTTTCACTTTCCAAACACTCAAAAAATATTTTCATTGTTTCAACTTCTGTTTTGAATTTTTATTACTTTAGCCAAGCCCACCTGCTGAATGTGGTATGGATGCCCACACAGGGCTTGTGGGTTTTTTAATATATACTGCATTTTCTGCAAATGGATTTTTTTAGCAAAGTTCTGATTTAGATCCTCAATTTTAGCTTCATCCTATTTCAAATTTCTGACAACGATTAAATAAAAAAGATGATGAAAAGAAACTTTACAGCAACTCTTCTTTCATATTATTATCAACACTGAGTTGGAATGAAATGTTTCATACGTAAAAGTGATTTCTTTAACCAAAATATTTCACGTACAGAATGAGTCATATTATAAATCACACAACTTCTGTCAAAAGAAATATTTTGCACAGAACTGACATTCATCTGTTTAAAAAAATTATCTGTTTTTATAAAATTCTGATCTCCACAAATCATGCTGCTTATAATAAACTTTTATACAATACACACACCATTTTTAGATTCATACATTACCAGCTGTCATAGACTGAAGCCAGGCTTGCCCCCTGAGGTTTTCCAAATTCTTGTCTTTGCTACAGAACATCCTACAAGCTTGCCAAGAACCAAAAAGCTGCTGCCCAAACAGAGTAGATTTATTAGAAAAGCTGAAAATGTTTATTGAAAAGACCAGTTATTTTCCCTTAATGTATCCCATTGTTCTCTTACTGAAGTCTACTCTTGGTTGCCAAAATTTTTACATATTCCTGCTTGCTGGGTTTTATGAAGAATGGACTTCTAAACAGTAGCTGCAAAGCTACTTGAAATCAAGAAGCTCCACCAAATGGATATTCTCTAAGGGTGACTGAGTTTCTGAATTTTATTTTCACTATAGTTTTTGTCACAACACTATTTATCCTGGATACAGACTCAGTCAGGAAAACTTCCTTGCAGGAGATTAATCACATTTGTAGTATCCTGTTGCATCTTCCTCTTTGCCAGGCAAAAGACCACACGTATCCTTCTGATTGCTGCCTGGGGACTTCTAAGCAGCATTCATCATACTTTGACTAAAGTGACCCTTTGTCCCCTTTTTAGGGCTCCCAGTCTGGTATCATACATGGGAAGATAAGCAGAGAAACAGAACAGATGGTGGCAACAGATGCCACAGGTGAAAGGGCACCGTTAAATTCACAATCTCACTACTGCCATCTTTCCCTCATCCCCTCCACCTCACATATTGTCACAAATATATTTATCAGGAGAGGAAGTTGGCTACAACACATCCTCAGATCCACACATGAATCTTCCAGCTCACAGCAGGGCCAACACCTTGATGAGATCTTCGATCCACGCTTAAAATTTACACACAGCTAATTAAAACAAAACCAAACTTTTAAATATTTTCTACTTCTTAATTTACTTGTTGCAGGAACAACTGAGAGCAACTAGAAAAAGGACACATTTTAACTTTTCTTAATTTTGTGTATTTGTCAATATTTTTGTACAGTAAGTTTCTCTTAATTGATGTGGTCATTTAGGCTGTTATTTGTAAGAGGTTTATTACACAACAATATAGAAAACAAATAAATGTGTTATATTCAGGAGCACTTGGAAGTCTAGCATTTGAAGCTTACATTACCTACTGATTTCTAATGCACATTTTCTCCTTTAATACTCTTTAATACACTAATAACACATATTTAAGCTAAAAGTACTTTAGAACTATTTGCACTGTCCTAACAGCCAGACATAAAACTGGTAGTGGAAAATAAAATGCGTACATCTTCCAGGAAAAGACTTCAATATTCCTGCATGATGCCACTAGCCAAAAGTCAAATGCCAAATTCCAGTTTTCAGTCAAAATACCTAGGAAAGACTAAAAGCAAAGAAGAGGGAGAGCCTTGTAATTCAGCTAGCAAAATATTCATATTCTAGAGCAGTGATTTTCAAACTTCTGATGTTTGTAGACACTTAAAAAATTTCCAATGCAACCTCCTGCAGAATTAATACGTGTGAACTTTTTTCCTCAGTCATCTTCCATAAGTGTCTTCAGACATTGTCCACAGACCCACCCCCTTCCATTCTCCATTAAGTCTAAAGAACATATGCTGAAAGCCACAATTAGAAATTCAGCAGCCAAATGAACCATCTCTTAAAACTGAAAATAATTACAATTTTAGAAGACAGGTTTATGAGGAAAAATACAAGGAAAAAAAAGAAACCAAAATAAAAAAACACATACATGAAATTTCTTTATTGTATGTCATAAAGATTTCATAGAGGTTGCTGGATATTGCAGCAAACTTCTTAAATTCTCAAGGCCAAATCCAATTGTCCTCATCCCACAGTAAATTCAGATCTCCAAATCTGTTATAGCCTTAATTGACTGCTACTGAAAGTCAGTGGGAAGTCTCATGTCAACTGACTTGCAGATAGCAGAACTGGGGAGTGAGCAAATCTCTCTCCATTATGTCTCCACCAAGTAACTCCTTAAATCTCCATGCCTGTTATTTAACAGCCTGATGTCTTAAACAGGCACACTTGTGCTATGAAGCACATCTTCCACACAGATGGGTCCAGGTCCTCCATGCTGACTCTGACTGAATCGTGCACTCCCTACATTCCCTGCTAGGAAACCCCTGGCAGTTTTCCTTGAGCTAGAAGTTGTTTCATGCACATGTAACTATGGAAAGTTCTATGACAAATTTAGTAAGATCTCTGCAATGTAAGAGTAAGTACACCTGATTAGGAAAAAAAAAATTAAATGAAATCAGAACAAACAAAAAGCTTAGTGTGAAGCTTTTACACATAGGAAGAAAGCATCCATATATTAACCTTGGATTAGCCCTAAAAACTAGAATAAAAATGAGATAATGTCTGTCTCTGAAAAAATTTATTTTCCTGGTGTTCACTGAATTTTTGAAATATATACAGTTACTTTTGCACAAATATTCATATTGGTCACTTATTATTCAATTCATCTCTTTTAGTGATAAAACCATAACTGTCTGATCATTTTCAATAGTCTTAGAATTCAACATTCCACTCCATAAATGCCAAATTGAAAAACACATAGGCAACAAAGTAAAAAGTCCCTGAATGCTGTTTATCAAAGTAGTAGCATCTGAAAGTGAATTCAAATACAGAACATCTGCTGCCCTGTTGTCATAAAAATTCACAGCTGCTTTACAGACCACATGCATTCTCTCAGGACATCTGTTGAGATGGGGAAAAAGAGGCCTAGGCCAACAAAGGAAGAAGGGCTAAAAAAATTTCTCCCCCTGTAACAAAGATATTAAACCAGACATATCAACATAGAGCTGAAATGCAGTTATATTTCTGAACACAGGACAGAGATTTACTGCCTGTAGTTGCAGCCATTCTTGCCACAATCACTACTTTGCTGGCTGGGACTAGATGCTGTTGCTGTGACTCATCTGGGATATCACCATGCCACAGGAGAAATCCTGCTGTGAACTACAGTCTGTTCAATGTAGGAGTATTACAGTAGCTCACAGAAATTGTTCTGGGGACCTTACAGATGCCAAGACGCCTTACTTGTTCTATTACAAACAGTTCAAGTGGAACAGACTGGAGCTCCTCATTTGAGTAAGATTTTATTTACTGTTGGTAGACATTTGAGAGTTGGGTATTTACATTTCTTAAGAAAAATGCATTTTCTAACACACAGTATACTTCTCATTTTGAGATCCTTGAAGAGGCTTATGAACAGGTCGTGCATCTAGTACACTTCCAGTGTTTCCTTTGAAATCCTTTGGGGCTTCTGCAGAAAGCAGCATCTTCTTACTCCACTCCCAGTCCTAAACTTTCTGATGTGCCGTGTTCTCATTAGGACCTGCCAGCACTTTCCTCCTTCCTCAGGCAGGATCTCTCTCTCACTTGATCACCAAAGACCCCTTAAATCATATTGCCAGGCTTCCTTTCTGTTCCCTGGAGAAGAGCAGACACACCTCCCCTTTTCCCATAATTCTGTCTGTACCTGGGTCTGTGTGCCTCTAGCCCTTCTGCCACCTATCCGCACTATATACTTTCTTCATTCACTTTCTTCAATCTTCCTCATTTTTTTCCTGTTTAGGAGTTGAACCATTCAGGATGTCAGTTTTACTGTAAGAACTGTAAAATGCGAGATAGAGATCTGTTATGCCAAAAGTTCTAGGAGCTGGCACCAACCAGCTCTTTGATCTACTGTAATGTTTCCCACACTCTGATCTGTGCACAGAAGAGAAGTGGAAAACCAGGAAACAGAAAAAAAAACATTAAAAACCACACCAACATTTAGCAAGATAAAACTTTAATGAAGATTAAGAAACATACAGATAGGTTATGTTCACAAGGCTACTAAAACAGTGACTGGAGGTCTTATCAATCAAGCTGGACCAGCTTCAGCTCAGCAGGGTTGTGTGCTGCTACACACAAGGTTGCTACACACTTTGAACTGCTGCATCCAACTCCACAAGTTCTCGGTTCAGTCTTGCAGTGCCCTTGAGGAACAACAGCATCAGATGTGCCAGGGCCAAAGTTACTGCAAGTTGCAATGGAATATGAGAACACTTTGTTAATCTTCATTAATGACTTATATGCTTATATGCTAAGATATGAACTGTAGCAACTGAAGAGTTACCATGTGTCCACACCTACTGTTCAGCAATGGAGGGAAGCCTTTGACAAGCACAGGAATGGTCAGCTGCAGGAGCAATATCTCAGACCACCACGGCTAAACCTACCACTCAACTGGGGGTCAGAGACCAGGAGCACTGCCTGATTAGCCAGATGCCTGCACAGCCTTTGGGTAGATTGAGTACAGAGTACTGAGCTCAAGCTGTTTCCCTTACCAACCACAAAGCTTGTTTCTGTAAGGGCTTCGTTAACTTTATCCAATCAGGGACCTTTTCAATGCAAAAGGCAATAGTAGGCAAAGAGGGGAAGTGATTAGCAAAAGCACACAGATACAAACTGATAGCCCATGGATAAACAGTGACAATCTCTAGAAACTAATTGGGTAGGCATGGTGTGCCTGTATATTCACCCGCAATTCCTAAGTTGAACTAGCTAATGAATGGCTCTGGGACCTGGCAGGGGTATCAGGCGAGCAGAAGGTTCATATTGGTGTTTGGGGGGATCCATGAGTGTGGGGTACCTGTGGAACAAGTGAGTGAGAGCATGTGTCTGTTTGCAACAAGCACCAAGCTGGACCAGCCGGCTAGTCCAACGGGGTGGGTAAGGGGATCCAGGATCCAGGCAGGAGTGTAGGGTGGACAGAGGGGCCACACCAGTGCCTGGGTAATCCACAAAAGTGCTTGTACTTTCACTAGTAAATGTCAATCCTTAGCAGTCAAAGAGTAGGAAGAGGACCTGGCTGTAACATCACTCCTGAAAGCATTGTGTGTGGATGCTGTTGAAGGAAGCCCCCTGCCTCTGGCAGTCTGCATAGCCAGCCATGCACGTCTTCTGTGTGTGGGTGTCTCTGGGGGAGATGTTTAGCCAGCAAGGTTAGGTTAAACTGGTTGAACCTATAAATGGGAAATCAGCAGCCGTGTCCATTGGTCTGGGAAGGAGACCTCTAGGTTTTAGGGTGCCCTAGGTTGGGCTCTGGCAGCCACATAGGAGGAATTGCCAGGCTCCGGAGCTCCTGTAGGCAATGGCTGCTTATAACATGCCATAACTCTTTGCTTAAAGCTGATGTACAGATGGCCTGCAATCCTGAGCCATACTATATCCATGCTGATAGGTCTTAGCTCAGTGCTCCTGGAAGACTGCTGAGGATTTTGGAACAGAATACAAAAGCAATCCATCTTATTCCTCCCAGCAGAAAGAGAGCAGTAAGTAAAAGTATGCCATAAAAATGAAGATAAGCCCATGCTTTGTTTAGCCATCCAGTTGTGGGAGCGTTATATGCACTCACCTTTAGATGAGAAAGAAGTTTGCAAAGGAAGAGGTATGAAAGCCAGCAAATTCTCGAGTTAACTTTCTTCTCCAGGTTTTCTGCCTATCCTTCACCTATATTTCCCCATGCTCTGAATAATTTTCAAGTAATTTGTCTAATCAGTTAGACATCTGATGCCCACATATATGTTTTGACAGCACATAACAAGATAAAAGGTTAAATCTGAAGTTCAAGCAACAGGAGTTTGCTGTCAGTTTAAATGGGATCCAAGTGTCACATGGAATTCAGAATTATTTTTTTCTTCTCAGTAATTCTTGATATGTGCCTTGCTGCTTTTCAGAATAATTGCTACTATGGTTTATTGTTTATATGCTTAGTCTTTGGAGGTGTTCTCAAATCTTAAGAGATCAGATCTTGTTTTTAATTCTTAAACATTCATGCCTCAGCATTAAATTGGCTTATTAAACAATATAATAATCATTACTGTAGAACTTGAAAACACTGATTTTTTATAACCTTAAAATGTAAAAGACTCTTTTTAATGTACCCACAGAAATTATGGGACCTTAAATTGTTATTTCCATAAATAACAAAATGACATTTCCATAAATGACAAAAGTATGCTTTATGTTCATAAATTTAGCATATACTTCTAGAGAGAGCCTGATTTGTAAACATCTGCTTATCTGCACTTTCTTCTTAATTTTAGGGTCACAAAAATTTCATACTAAATTCTTGCGAGCTATTGCATCTTGTATGCAAAATAACATTATAATCTTACAAGTTGGATGCAGAATTTGTTCAGGAATAAAATGCCTTTAATCCACCTAAATCCTGGAATTTCCTCCATTAAAATCAGTGCAATTTTTCATTTGACTAACAGCTCCTAGAACTGGCAAGAATTTGCAGAGCTGAGGCCAGAGTACTCCAGGTTTTCATTTTGCTGCTTGGCAGGTGGGGAAAAATTCTGTCATTCCACAGGAACTGGTAGATCTAATCATATGTGTAATTTCATATGGTTTTGCTTATCAAAGAAACACATGAGTCGTATGATTTTTCTAAGTTAGTATTTTAGTATAGTTACAGGAATGACACTTAGACTAGCCATAAGGAACTAATAGGAGATGTGGCCAAAAAGTTGAAAAATTATTTTAAAAAGTAGTCCTGCTGTGTAAAATTTCTTCCATTTCGAGTTTATGAAAATAGTTCAGCTCTTAAATTATTAGCAGCAGTAACATACACAGTAAAAACAGCACTTATGAGCTCCTTCACAAACCAGGATCTTTCAGCATTACAGACTATAAAAATTAAATAAAGTAGCCCACATCTCAAAGAGAGTCATAGAATCATAGAATATCCTGAGTTGGAAGGGACCCACAAGGATCATTGAGTCCAACTCCTGGCCCTGCACAGCACCACACCAAGAATCACACCATGTACCTGAGCGTGTTGTCCAAACACTTCTTGAGCTCAGACAGGCTTGGTGCTGTGACCACTTCCCTGGGGAGACTGTTCCAGTGCCCAAACACTCTTTGATGAAGAACCTTTTTCCTAACATCCAGACTAAACCTCCCCTGATACTGCCATTCTTTCAGGTCCTATCCCCAGTCACCAGAGAGAAGAGATCAGTGCTTCCCCCTTACACCTTTAGTGCATTAATTTTTCTTGCCTCTTTATACTTTTTATTTTCCTAATAAGTTTGATAAAAGAAATTGCCTTTACCTCACCTAACTGGTGACTGCAGAGAACAAGCCTCTTCTTTGCTGTAGGCACATCTGTATATATGCTTCCGCCAAATATAATATTACTGTAGCTCCCCTGAACTTCCCCTAGATTTTCATTTTCTATTACAATGCATCAATTATTCTGAGTTCTTCTTCATATTAAAATTAATTGAAAGTGCATTCAGCAGTGTATTTTCAGGCTCAGCAAGCTGACTGCAGTTAAGTATGGTATAATCAGAGAGAAAAATATTTTCTCTGAATATCTTTTTAATTTAGGCCTGTCATATGCTTCTGCACTCTAAAAGCCTTATTTTGGCTTGCTCCCAGTGTTCTCACTTCTGTAGAGGAACCAGGAAAAACTCATGTACTACTTTTTATCAAAGTCACTCTGAAATATTGACTATCAGAATAATATTCTGACATTTATAAATAATGCCTACCATTTCCTCATATTCCTTCAAAAACTCTGTGTCAGAGTGACCATAAAGGCCTCATCCAAAGAAACCTTAAGACAAAGCAACGACTGAAGTCCACTATGTGTGTGTATAAAGCAGACCACATGAAAAAAATGTAACCAAGTAAAACAAGACATTACATTACAGGGAGAATAAGGATTTTATGAAAATACAAGCTCACTTTGGATTCTCATTGTTTTCCTTAGCTCTCTCTGCTTCACTTAATCTTTTATTCCATAACTCATTCATTTGTCCCAAGACCTTAAGAGTTTTACTCAGCAGAGCACTGTACAGATTTTTGGTAAAGATAAATCACAATAGCAGTAATACCCTTAAATCATAAAGAAGCTATACTGAACTAATGTATAGTACAAGTGAACAGTGTATAGGTTTTACAGAAGTAGAAAGAAATAAAATAAACTTTATGTTCACTGTACATGTACTAATGCACATGTACATTAGTACAGAGTACTAATATTCAGTTAATATGGATCGTTCAGTAAATAAAAACAGCGACTAAATTATTACTTTCAGATAAAACAAGAAGCTTTATAAATAAATCTAACATTTATTATGAAATATTTCCTATTACAACATTAATAGCACTTTTACAACAATCAGTGGATACTCTCTTGTTTAGCCTTAGAACAGACAGGTAGGATCTTTTGTGCAGACCATAGAGTCTTTTCCACTTTTATGAGCGGCCAAAATTGCAGGCACTGGGTATACTAACACCATGCAATGAAGTGCTGTAAACTGAACTCTGAGCTACAGCTAAAAAAAACAAAACAAAGCACCAAGCAACAGTGCTTGCTTGGGCCTTGAAAGCAGAGAAGCACATCCTGCTGCCTTGGATGCAACATCACTTTTCTATTTCTTTTTTCAGAGGTGCCATTTTCCCCAGATGGCATGGTGCTGGTCAAGCAGGTAGCAAAATTTCTGATACTGCAATGTGTAGATACAGTCAACTTTGTTTTGAACAGCTATTTATTAGCTGAAGGGCTTTCATGAAAACTAATAGCCCTGCCCTTCACACACTGGTATCAAGGTTTGCCATTTTGTCTAGAAAGCTGCATCCTAAAGAAAGTGCAAGAGGAAATTAGTCCTTATGTCTGTCCTCACATTTTGAGAGCCAGTACTTCTTTTTCTCCACATTCATCCAAACTGATTTATCTTTTAGCATAACTGTGTGGGATTGACAGAGCCCAATGGCCAATTCCTTATAAATGTATATGATTAATTGGAATATGAGATGCACAGTTTTAGGGGAAGATCTTTATGAAAGGTCCACTGAAGGCCACTTACTATTTTGTAATGATTTGACATCAACTTAGATTTTGGGAAAGTGTTTCAAGTCAGAGTATCTCTGACTGCAAAGCCTTGTCATTCACTAACAGATAAATGAAGGACTAGAGCATATAACTGTCAAAATATTTAAATTATGTGCAATAAATATAAATTCTGATATTTTCAGGAAACCTACATAAAACTACACCAAGAATGTATATTTTTTAAATTATTATCAAAAATTTGTGTGTCTCCATATTAAGGCTGCTTGATGTCCTTTCTGTAAGATCTCCTGCTTTCTCTGCTATCAGCATCTCAATTTAAAATGTAATCACTGTTAATGATCACTACAATTAGATATACACCAGATTAAGAGCTTTTACAGATAGTCAAACTGGGCATAATGAAACCCCTCATAGTTCACTGAAAAAAAAAATGCATTCAGAGTATGACCCCTTTCTTTCCCTAAGCAATAAAATGAAGAAACAGTTATGAAAAGCTGTCATTCTTTGTACACACACACATAAGAGTAATGATCTGTTCTGTGCAAAACTGTAAAATACCATTTAAAGAAAAATACATCACAAAACCTTTATTTATACAAAATAGGTTTTGCAGATTAACACCTAAGTTCTCCATTCTTAACCAACCCACCTAAATAAAAATGGGGATAATTTTGAATGTTTCACATAATATTTTGTCAATCTTTCTCACATAAATGATTTTTCTTCTAAAAAAGATATGTCAGAAAGACCTGCTCAGTCATATCGACTGCTCCTACATGGAGACATCTGGACTAGCTCATCTGAAGCCCACATGCAATAGACATCCCATGTCCAGTGCCATATTAGCTCAGGCATCACCACAAGGTATTGAATTTTGTTAGACAGGCTTACTAATACCAACCCTACTTTTGCCACACACAAAATGCATTAAAGGCATGTTGTGAATTTTACTCCTACTTAGATACGTTTGTTTCATTCACTACATTGAGCATGTGTAATCTAAACATTATCCAAGGAGCTGCATGCTGGAGTACCACATCCAGTCTCTCCAGCATCTATTTATCCATACAGCTGGAGAGAGTTGCCTAAAATAAACATCTGGGTCATTATGTTTGTCTACGTAACAAGCTTACATTATACATTTCAAAGTAATATCTTTGATGGAATTTAAATCCCTCTAGAGAAAAACACTATTTAGCCACAAACTTATGACTGTTCAACCACAAAAATATGTATACATGTGGATATTTTAGGCCAGAAAAGATCATTTTTGTCTGCATACATAAACAAGGAAGTTCAGTTCTGATTTCTGTATCAAGCCTATAACTCCTCCAAGAATAACTTATTTCAGAAAGATAGTCTTGATTTTAAGAGAGACAACTCAGCTCTTAGAATATATTTTAATTCATTCTTCTCACTGTTTCCAATGTTTCCAATTTCAATTTTCATTTTATTTGCAGTTTCAATACTTTAATTTCCAATACATTTTGATGCATTATGATTTCTTCTATCACTAATGATTCTGCTCAGGTACCAAGATTCACAGAGCTCTTTTCACTCGTGGTATCTAATACTGGTTTGATTTTGCATAGCACCTTTCATTCAAATGTCTCAAAAAATCCTCATGAGTACATAAGTGGCAAACTTCCTATAGAAATATTCCTGTTTTGCAGACAGGCAAACTGAAGGAAAAGACACTAAAGATCATATTCTTCAAAGGGATGAAAATAACATGGGAACAAGGTGTCTATGCATTTCTGGAAAGGCAGGGCTCTCCAAAGTTCCAGACCACCTCTGGCAAACCCAGGAACAAAACTCTCATCATCAGATTCTTATGCCTCTGCTTCCACAAGACCATTACAAATTTGCAGATTTCTAGATACTGTTGTATGTTCAGGTGTACAACTCTGCAGGTGTACAACTCTGCATTTAAAACAGCTCAGAAATACACTGCAGATTTAATACTAATGTTTCAATTATGTTTCAGCACAGGAATTCAACAGGTTTTACACCACTTAAGCAACTTAAGCAATTTCATACAACAAGGCACTTTAAGACCACGAGTATTCACAGCAAGCCCAAATTTGCCTTGGCAGCTGCTGAAACTCTGACCTATGGCAAAGAATATGAAGACCTCAGCCTGGCAGTTCAGCCCCCAGTGACTCTGTGTCAGTGGAAGCGCGCACACTCAGTCATTTCTCTTCACATCTGAACCTGGGAGGAAGGGTGTTTTTCTGGATCAATGAACACTACTGAGTAGATGAAAGAACTCAACAGGTTTTCTTCAAAAGGGAGCCAATAGCTATCAGAGTGTATTCTGAGAGGGGCCTTATTGGCACAGGTCTCTTGCTCTCACAGCCTTGTTTCACACAAGCCAGCAGGTCAGACCATAGTAACAGGCAGAAAATTAGTGTTTCCCATTCACAGCAAGTGGGGTTGCAAAACCTGCAGCAAGTGGGGTTGCAAAACCTGCAGCAAGAAAGTAAATTCTCGACACATTTATTAACCTTTGCTACAACTCCAGTCTTACTATTTAAGCACACTGGGACAAAAAGGTTACTGAAATTTGACTCCTATTTTTGAAGTGAGGGATATGGGGTTTCATGAATGGTCTTTGTTTTTTTTTCAGAATGAATATCTGACCTCCTGAAATTTACTGGCCTCAGAAAGTATTTCGTACCTGTGCTAAGGCATTTCTAAAAGTTCTGTAAAAAGTGTTTCTCCTGAACTGCAAGAGACATCTTCCGCGTTATGATTCCATTAAGAGTTTGAATATCAATAATAAAAAAAAATCATCTCAATATCTTGATTAACTTAATGAACCTATCATATGCTCTCATAATATTCTATATAATATAACATAATATTAAAATAATAAATAATAAAAGAAATTAGATGGAAAAAATCTCTCCACTTCCATTCTACTCAGGTATGTTAGACATATCACTTAGAAATTTAGAAGACAAATATTTTAAAATCCAGCTGATAGAAGCATATATTCAGGGACATTAAAACAACAACAACAACCAAAATAAACTAGAGTGTCTTCTTTGCAGAAAGCACATTCTGGAAGGCTATGGGGGTTTCCAGGATGGCAGCTTATTAGCTGAAACTGATTGTCATGGCTTTGAACTAAAACCCTTTAGCTGCTGAGAGCTGTTTTGGCTCGTTTGTGTAATAAAGGCATGATTTACAGAAAACATCTTTGACATTTTTGGGCCATGTAAGAACCAGCACTTAGGCCCATGACTACCTAACATATCAAATGAAATCTAACCTTGTTGAAATACACAGGAATTCTGCCTTTGATTTCACATAGTCAGGCTTTCATGACACTACCAGTGCAACAGTAAGCAAACAAGAATAATTCAATCTTTCTACTGCATTCCTGAGCTCACAGCAGGAAAAGACAATTTTTGACTTGCATCTAAACCTCCACCAGTTTTGTGACATATATTAAAACTTCCATTAAAATTGAGAATTTATACTCATGTAAAATGTGAGTAAACAATAGCAGAGAATCCAAATTCTTCTCTCTCTGCTGACTTGTTTAATTTATACAACTCTAAAAATTAACTTTTTAGAAGTCATTCAGTGGTCCAGTATGCAGTTCCTGGCTGTCTGCACCCTAGATATAAGCAAATCTAAATACCATTTGATTCCTGAAGCATTAGCTGCTCTGATGTAGGAAAAAAGCAAAAAGGGAAAAGTGAGGCAAAGGAGAAGATGGATCTCCTACACTACAAAGAGAGAAGAGAGCATTGCATGAACACAAAAAGCTGAGGGATTTAAAGGACTATTTCACAGAGAGATGGAGTAAGTCAACAATTATTAAATGTCTCGTATAACATCATGACCACGGGATTCTTACATGTTATACTACACGCTGGTATCTTGTCTGTATCTATACAATACATGGGTGGCTTGGGTTCATATCATAAAGTAGGGCTGTGGCATTAAGGTGCTTCTTGAAGCGCACAACAAAACCAGTGCATAAAAGCCTCCATATGAAGCAAAGCCACTACTTGATTTTTTTTTTTTTACAAAAACAGGGGCAATAGTTCCATAAACTCCCCACTCTCCTCCCAACATTTATATATACTATATGTGTGTGTTTGTGTGTGTGTGTATGTAATACGTACACTCATATATGGAAAAGGCAGGTTTGCTTCAGAAAAACAGAAATTACTGTCATAACAGCCAGAGAAGCCATAGTAGATTCAGATAATAATGCAACACTAGCATGGCTACATAGCCATGCTTTTTTCATGCTCCTTCTTCAAGAGCTATCCAGACAGACTGTGGAGAGTTGCTGCGCTATAAATATGCAGTCTGTCTCTGTAAAAACAAACAAAACCCATACCGAGAATGAGCAATAAAAAAGTTTTACAATAAAGTATCCTGAAAACTAAAAAACAAGCCAAATATAAAATTATTAACACAAGTCATTCATCAACTTCAGTTTTATCATTCTCACAAAACCATAACATGAAGTTGTATAATCTTTTGGGGTTTGAAATCCAGGATGGTTTCTCTGGCTGTTTTTCAGATTTCTGCTGTGGCTCATATTTTCTAGTTTTACAGTTTGATCATGATGACTGATAATCATTCTGAAAAATCTGTTTAAAGCAAGTTGTGCTCAGCAACAGTCATCCTCTAGCTTTTGCACACAATAAGCTTGTTTAATCACAGCCACATGATTTTACATGTGATGTACGTGAAAGTGATTTTAAATGCTTTTCCAACCATTTCTATTGTTTTGACCAAATCTCAACCTCATCACATCTAAAACAGTAAGAAATGTATAAAGTAGGATCTGTAGACATTTTCTGTATCATCCGTCTCGTTGTTTCTGTCTGAGACAGTAATTTCCTATCAAGACAGGATTTTAGGCACAGAAATTGTAGAAACCTGCCCTGCACTTTAACTTCAAGGTCCGTGCTCAAACTCTCAGCGTTCGAAAACAAACTGCTTCAAGATCTTGATAAAAAATCTTGAGAACCTGAACTTTAGGCTTATGTTAGCAACCTCTGCAAATACCTGTCCACTCTCTGTCTACCTTTCATATTGTGAACCAGCCTATGTGGGCTGGAGCTTGGCTAGAACATACGCCCAGGACACACTACCCACAGCACATCACTCAGTACATCACAGCCTAAAAGACACAAATATGGTCAAAAAGCAGACAAGAAGCAGTACAAACATGCATATGACCATGCTAAGGACAATCTTTTAGAGCAATGCAGTTGTTGCCACAGAAGATTTTAATTTGAGTCTTGGCAAAGAGTTCAAAAGGCACAAACCTCTGGAGAATAGCTGACACAACAGCAGATCAGACCCCTTTTTCAGGGCCCTTTTACTTCTCTATGTCAGAGCCTCTGCTGCCACTGCTGAAGACCTGAGTGTTATCCCTACCGTGTTCTTTCTCTTCTAAATTGTTAAGCTTGACAAATGCCAACACCTGGCCTCATCATTCCTTGTGGATTTACTGAAAGACAAGAAGGAAAACAGCATTATAATATTAATGCCACATGTACTTCTAGTCACACTACCTAAGACCCACTTCTTCCAGTTACTCAGATAAGAGCCTCCCTACAACTTAACTAAGAGATTATTTGCAAAAATATAGTCTTGCCTCTATAGAATAATTGATGTTTGTGATTGTTGCTGTACTACTGACCTATCTTTCTATCTACATTCTCCTTTCATAATATCATTATATTCACAGTCTGGCAATTGTCAAGGAGTAAGCTGTCATAACCTACAGTTTTTTACAGAAGTATAATAAACCATGTCAGAGTTTGTATGAGTTTTCTGTGCAACACAGAGCTACTGAATGTGTGTAACTGAATCAAATCCAGGTGATTAGGCACAACGAGACTATTAATATAAGCAACAGAAGAATCCACATAATAAACATTACCCAAATCTCCAAGCATCAGGTCTAACCTGAGAAGCCACAAGCCTCTGAGTCCTGTGAGAGTTTCAGCCACATACTTTTGGAAATATGAGTATTCCCAGGCACAGTCTCACTGTTGAGGGGCAACATCCTCAACTAATGCAGAGCGCATGACTCATCAGAAAAATCTTCCAATCCAAATTTCCATAACATCACCACCCTCTCCAAGGGCTATCTCTTTTCCAGACTAGTTTAACAGGCCTCTCTCACTTCCCCCATCTAAATTCATAGTCTGCTGTAGCAGACCTTCCTTTCCTTCCTTTTTCTTCCCCATTTTCACAGCAGGCTTCTTCAAATGTAAAATGAGAATAAATACATTAGGAAAGAAAGCTCAGAACTGAATTCTGAAGTCCACCTCTTCAGTCACAGGGCTTAACAAAAGCATATTTAACCTGACAGTGATAATGATATTGGCTTCTTAAGCAGTTTTAAGCAATGTGTTGCGCCTATTTCCAAAGCACTCAATATTCTGGGCTGAAAATTACCTCCTAAGTGCAAACCTGAAAACCACAGATGACAAGGCTTATTCAAAGTGAAATCATGTCTAGTAACAATTAGAATATTCTGTGTAAGAGATAAAGAGTTTTCCCTGAGACTAGGTCCGAACTCTGGAAAGAAGGACTGCAGAAACTAAGGATCACACAGACCATTTTTTGCTCCAGGTTCTCCCTTTGGACTTTGCCTTCCTTAATACAGGGAAAATACCTAGTAATGTGCACACTGACAAAAATGGTTGTAAAAGCAAAGATTTGATACTCTGAAAATTCTTCAGAGAGAGTAGGATAAACCAGAACTGTCACATGTCATGAGGTCACAGAATCATTTAGATTGGAAAGCACCTCCAAGATCATGAGTCCAACCATTATCTTAGCACTGCCAAGTCCACCACTAAACCATGCCCCTGTGTGCCACATCTACATGTCTTTTAAAAACCTCCAGGGATGGTGACTCAGCCACTTCCCTTAGCAGCCTGTTACAACCCTTTTGGTGGAGAACTTTTTCCTAATATATAATAACACACTTGTATGCTATAAAGGTAGCACAAGAAAACATTAACAGAAAGCTATACTACTTCATCTCGGCCCAGCCTCTCATAGTCTAATTCCAACTTTACCTCTTTTACAGGAATTATATAATGTATATAATGCCATCTAGTTATAACCTCTAAATTCCAAAGGGAAAAACCAAGCAAACAAACACAATCTAACTGAATTAAAAAATTCACAAGATTAAGAACTAAAATTAAAAATAATTACAGTCTCACCTATAACCTATTTTCATTACTATGTCAACTGTACAGTCAGTTGACAATAAAAAAATTACAAACTGCCATTCTGCAAAACACAACATTGCTAGTCCTTTACCAATAAATGCTTCTGTGTGTAATTTAATTGGTATGCACATTGGTTGCAAGCTTGGATTGGAAAACAGTGACTTGTGTCTTTCTAATATAATAAAATCCATTGAACTGTGTTCCAGCAAAGTATGCAGGACTTTGCAGATATTCCACCATGGGCACCAATTGAGGCCATGTCCTCAGAGAATAAAATTGAATTAGTAGAAGAATGGCAATAAATTCAGAATAGGCGTCTGCAAAGTAATTTGAGAAGAAATGTCTTCCTGGCAAAGAGCAAAGCAAATACTTTGTAGGGGTCATAAGAAGAGTGTGGGGAAAGAACTTTGGTACTGAATTAATGCAAAGTGATTCTACTATTCTAGAGTCTATAAATTGTATTAATAGGCAAGTCAGTACTTCCCAAGAAGAGTCTGTTAGGCCTCTTGATGTTTATTATTAATATTTGTTGGCCATTTTTGTACTAGGCTATTATTACCAGGCCAATAATTGTGACATGAGGGAACTGCCAGCTAGAGGTTTATTTTGCGTGCAAGTTTTCTGCTTGTTTGGTAATCTCTTGTAATCCATTTGGGAGTATGGTCACAGAATCAGTCAGATTGGAAGGGACCACAGTGGTCATCTGGTCCAACCTCCCTATTCAAGCAGGGTCATCCTAGAGCGCATGGTACAGGATTGCGTCCAGATAGTTCTTGAATATCTCCAGTGAGGGAGACTCCACAACCTCTCTGGGCAATCTGTTCCAGTGCACAGTCACCCACACAGTAAAGAAGTTCTTCCTCATGTTCAGGTGGAACTTTCTGTGCATCAGTTTCTGCCTATTGCCTCTTGTCCTAGTGGTTAGCACCACCGAGAAGAGCCTGGTTCCATTTTCTTGGCACGATTTATACACATTAATGAGGTCCCCTCTCAGTCATCTCTTCTTGAGACTGAACAGGCCCACCTCACTCAGCCTTTCCTCATAAGCGAGATGCTCCAGTCCCCCAGTCATCCTCACTGCCCGCTGCTGGGTCTACTCCAGGATCTCCATGTCTCTCTTGTCCTCAGCAGCCCAGAACTGGACACTGTATTCTACATGTGGCCTTACTAGGGCTGAGTAGAGGGGCAGGATCACCTCCTTCAACCTGCTGGCAACGCTCTTCCTAATGCACACCAGGATTCCACTGGTCTTCTTGGCCAAAAGGTGGCCACTTTCTTGGTGTCCCAGTGTGTTCCACCAACTCCACATATTTTGTGTATCCAAACACAGTGTTCCAAATTCCAGTTTCCATAATACTGAAGTTACAATTGTGATAACAAACTGACATCAGATTTCTTCTAATGTAATTAGAATAGACAATGGTCGCCAAATATAGCTTTTAATATACTAGTTCTATTTCAAATCTGTGTATATTAGGATCACTGTAATAAGATTGTTTGGGGTGAGAAGGAAAAACATTCTAACAAGTCACGAATCTCATGCTTAGTACTGGTTGGTGTGCCTGGGCACAGGCCCAGGGAGTGGGATTCCACCATGTCTCTTTCATGCTACAAAAAGGATGCCAGGGACATTTGTGATCGAGGTCAGCTAGCACCCTCTCAGGAATTTAGCTGGTTCAGTCCAGAAGCTCATTCCAACCAGTCACTTCGGATTTGACCATCTCAAAGACTAACACCCACATAGAGCCAGACCACTCTGGCTGAACTCATGGCCAAAAGACAGGTCTTAGCCTCATTAGTTTTCTACCACAGATAATAGCAAAAATATATCAGAAAGAAAAATCTGTGTGTGGGAGCTAAGTACTCCTGATAAATACCACTTAATTATCCACTATTTGAAGGAAGTCCCTGTTTGCTTATTGTGCTCACTAGTCTTCTGTGAGACAATGACAAATTACACTGATCTGCACGGTGATAACTTCTGGGTTCAGAATATTAGTCTGTTTGCAAATGGAAACAACAGTTTACCTAACTTTCAAGTACTTCAAAATGCAGTTTCTATCTCTCTAAGCAAACTGTACTTCATAACTCACTTTCCTTTCATATGTCTGTTTGAACTGATCTACTTACAGTGTATCTTCTGTAAGAAGTGTTTAACATCATTTTTGCAGAGCATCACACTTTGGTACACAACAAAGACAAATCATTTAAAATGCATCTCAGGGAAACAAGAATTAATTTCTTTATTTTCCAGAGTCAAAAGATGTGAATGCTGCAAAAAGGAAATACCACCATATCTTTTGGTCTTACTATTCTCTTCATTATTTGAGTTTATTTCCACTTACCACACTGAATCTTGAACATCATTCATCTTTAGAAATGCAACTTATTATATTTCATCTTTTTTCTGCCTTCATTTTTTCTGTCTTCGGTATTTCCCTATTGTCTTTTGCTCTTTTTTCCACTTTCCCTTCACTTCTGCTTTCCTCCTTGTTCTTTTTTGTGTGTTATCTGTCATTTAACTTCTTCCTACAAAAATATACTCATACCTCAGGTGAAACAAGCCAACTGTTAAATACACAATAATTTATAGCAAGAAGTACACATCTGCCAAGTCTCAGATACTGTATCAGGTTTATTCAGTCGACCTCCAACAACCCTACCATGACATCCATATTTCTAGAAAGTAGAGTTCCACAGTGCATCTCTTTTCTGAGTCCAGCAGGCTGTCTCATACCTTACACACCAAGTTTGTCTAGCTCAAGATCACATAAAAGACAGAAGCTAGAGCAGCTGTTCTGTACACTGTGTGGTCCAAGAAACACTTCCTTGGGAAAGCTTGTTCGCTGCAGTAAAATGCTGTCCCAATATAAGAGGCTGCTTTCATCCCTCATCATGAAGGAATATGTTAATTGTACATCTCATTACAATGTCAATATATGCCAAATTTCATATCTGAGTAAGAGAAAGAGATCGTGCCTGTGCAGAGAGAGGATTTAAAAATATGGGATCAAGTTGATTGCTAGGTTAGAATACACTTCCTCGACAATCCTGCCGACTTGTATAAGGAAAGACAAGCACTACCAATACAGTGTAATTCTTGATTAAGTGTTTTCCAGTATGCACGAAGATGGTTTAATATCCTAACAACTCTTTATATCTATTCATTTATCTGTAGTTTCTCAGGCACCTAATCCTAACAAACGATAAGTGGAAGATTTTTAATAATGGCAAACAAAAATTGAGTAACTAGAATGTTTTTTAATCGCAACATACTTTTTTGTATATTTCCTCTGTATTTCAATATGCAGTATGCCTTTGTTACTTTGAATTACACAAAGGAGAGAAAAAACTCCAGTGCATTGAGAAGCAATTTTACACATGCAACTACATGGCTGGACAAGTAATAGCACTTTTTTTTCATTTAATACATAGCAAACTGAAAGTGATAAAATTCATTAGATACAAACTTGTTTTTCAACAAAGTGATTACAGATAGGCAGAGCAACTTATTCAGACACATTCAGATGGAGAAGGTGAAAAAATATTATATTACTGTTACCACTATCACACAAACTTTGATATAATAAGCGACATTTTTAACAGCCTTCTATTTCATATGCTTTGATGGTGGTTTAAATTGACAAAAATTAAAATTACTTTTGGAATTCCACCTTTTATTGGAAAAAAGTAGTGTGACTACTATTGAAAAGCTCTAAAGACCTTGTTTTGATTTCACACCCACTCTTCCAGCTAATGCTACAGATTCACAGGTATCAAAGCACAAACCTCTACTACTTAGAGTTAAAGAATTAAGTGCCACTAACCACTTGCCAGAACTCACAGGCTATTAGTGCCCAACTGCATCAACTCTTTGGTGAAAGTGTTGTTCCTCACAGCCAGAGTGAATACAGAAGTATGCAGTTTCAATAGATTCAAATTTTAGCACTTTTTAGTGATGGGTTTTAAAACCATAGCGCTGAGATGCTCAGTCCAACTGTATTTGTGAAACAGCAACTAGAAAAAACAAATTAATATAAAAAGTGATTTTTCCTCTTTCATTCTAGTTGTCTTTAAACTAGTTTCTATGAAAAGTAACCCACACTATATTTTACATCTCTTGCGATTTTTAAAATTTATTATTGTATCTAAATGTATCTGTATGTATCTAAGGCATATTTCACTGAAGTGACAAAATCCTAGTTTCTCTGATTCAGTTAAGAGTTTCACCACTGAGCTTAGTGATGAAAAATTAAAAGACAATGCGGAGAAACATCTCCTTTGTTTCTGCTTATTTTAATTGGACAAAAATAGTCATATTTCCAACAAAAGGAACAATTGACTAAAATTCCAGTGGTATATAAATATTAACAAGATGTTGATATAAACAGACACAAAAGAGTAGAGTGACAACCATTTACAGTTCTCATAAAACTTTTCAGAGCCTTTATACAGAAAAAGGTAGCATATTGCTTTATTTTTTACCAGTCTGTTTTGCGTGAAAATCTCTGCTATATCATTACATCCCATTTGCAATGCTCCTCAGATGCCCAGTTTGGATTAGGCGGCCCTTCACCTCCCTGTCACCCATTTTTAGGTACTAAAACACAGAGAAAAAAGAACAACTATTTTCCTCAGCTAGAAAAAGAGATTAATAGAGGAAATGACTGAAGAAAAACATCCTTCTTTATCAGGTCTTCTGGACATAGAACTATTTTCAAAAAACATCAAGTGCTCTTCAAAATATTTGTCAGCAAAAGACCAAAATAAGAAAATTGAATGATACCAACAGGTTCTGCTACTGCTGCAGATAAAAGACTTCAAGTAGCTCTGTACTACAGGTTATCCATCTCATTTGGCTAGCTGTGCAAAAAAGAGAAAATCTGAATTTTTAAGAAAAGGCATCCAGGCAAAATTATGAAGTTTAAAATCACTGATCCTTAAGAAAGTTTGGGAAGGAAAATGTAATTTAATTTATACTAAAAGACCAGTATAATGTGAGTATTTCAGTACTTAGTTCTGTCATCAGGTCACTTAAGACGCTTCTGGGGAGATTCACCTATCTGAAAAACAGTTACATATATACACACCTGGTAGCGAATTATCTTATGTGGAAATGGTTAATGATGGAAGAGGGTAACAACATCTTGCTCTACAGTTAGACTGAAGCCCCAGCATGGACATTGAGAACAGTGCTTATTCTCATGCACTCCACAAATGATGGACACTCAGGAGCTAGTAAAACTAGTGGAAAGAATAACAGCTGTGTAAAACATCTGTCCAGTAGTTTAATTCACTGACATTGCCAGCATTTCACCTTTCCACGTGATCCACAGTCCACTTAACCCACACAATCTCTGGGTAATTAGGTTCTTATGCATTATCCAGTAAAGAAGAAAAACAGAAACTTTTTCCTTACAGTATTTTTATTATAAAACTGAAGTACTAGCTAACACTAAAGCACTAACTCAAGCACTGTCTGCAATTTCCATTTACTTCTAGTGGGCTTGGAGAGAACACAAGTCTGTGTTTTAAAATATATAAACTTTTCTAAGAAGATTTTTAACTTTTAAGCTATTCATTAGTATCTTTGGGTTACTCAAAGACAATCTCCAGTTAGCAGCACAGGAAGTAATACAGAGATTCTGCTGATAAATGGGCATTGACAGTGGACCTCCCTAAGTCCTGATAGTAAGGGATTTCTTCCCATATTCATCATACTGCAGCATCAGAATTCTTAACAAGGTTTCAGAGAACAGAATGAAGTTTTCTTAAAGGCCTGAAACACCTTAAGGTGTTTAAACTGGCATGAGACACCTACGTTTTCACAAGTTAATCATACTTTTAGTCTGTAATGCTGCACATTAGAAAATGATTTGCCCCTTTGTTCCAGTATCATGAGGTCAAACATAGATTAAAAGTAACTGATCTGTTTAAAAAGCATAATGGCACCAAATCAAATGAAGGCATCATCACTAGCCAGGACACAAAGTTCCTCTTTTGATACATTCTCTACCACTATCACAGACAAGATCGACAGGAATCTTCTGTTTAACAAAAAAAAAAAAAAAAAAAAAAAAAAAAAAAGAAAACTATCATGACAACAACCTTTACATTTCATATTTTTTATATCATAACTTTGTCTGGTTTCAGTAATTTTAATGGAAGTTTTACTGATTTGCAGCATTTCAGATTTCTGGCTCCTAAAATATACTGAACGAAGCACAAGAAGTAGCAGTCGCCTTCAGCTGTTCCACTGATGTAATTTACTCCTTAACCAATTTTCACTTTTCATTTTCCCCTTCTGAGAGGTATGAGTCAAGAGAGAATATACAACCCATGAGACATGGCTGAGGCGAGCACCTGCGCACAGCACAGGTATTTTTTTTTTGTATGGCCAGAATTCAAGGAAATGGAAGCAGAGCACACTGAAAGACAGCTTGGTCCAGGAAAGGTTCAGCAGTGCAGTTAAGGCAGTGAACAGTTTCACTGAAGTTACCAGGACCTATTGCCATGTGTAATGAACTTGCACCATAGGTGATCATTAGGGATGGAAGTTGCAACTACTTACCTGCTTAAGAATAAGCATACATTTCAGTCTTTGTCAGAGCAGAGCTTGCTTAGCCCATACTTCACAGAATTAGATTCAAACAGCCCACCTTTTATAATCTGATTATGGAGCTTCCATAAAAATGAAGCTCTGTTCCAATTCCAGCAAGACTGTATTGGGCAAAACCATTTCTGTACATAGAATAAAATAATTATAGTATGTTGAACTCTTCCATCAGTAGTCCTTTTCCAACTTTCATTTGAATCATTGTGGCAAGCCAACAAAGGAGCAACAAATAAAACATGTTTCTATGCCAAAAAATATAAATTATATATGCTTTTATTTTCCAAATTACTATTTAAGTACCACATATCTTTTTCCATGAGGGCGTTTTTCTGTTCTCAGGACAAAAATCTAATTGTAACTCGTGTTTTGAATTACTAAAAATTATCTTACAATTATCTTCTAACAAGTATTTAGCTAGAAGTACATTTCCTGGCAACACAAGAAGTACACTAAATTGTGCCAAACTTGAAAGACCCTTTGGCTTCATTATCAAGGAATTTAAGTTACGTTTAATAGAAATATAATTTTCTGGTTTAAATGTTGGGGTTTTGTTCCCCCCACTTTCTACAAAGCAGCACCAAAATAACTAAAAGAAAGAAAATGCACTGTTTCTTCCTATCTGGACACTTGGTTTCCATCACATGGATTGGAAGCACCAAAGGAAAGCACAAAGAAAAAGAACAGAATAGTTGCTAGTGCACTGATCTAGCATCAGGATAAGCCAGAAAAGACAAAATCTTTGCTGACAGAATTTTATTAACAATATAGTCCTCATGTCCTAAAAGCATTATGAACTGCAAATCCGCTACATCGCTACAGGTTATTTTGTAGTTCATGTTATACAGAATGCTACATTAAAGGAATACTTTTGCCTGGATACTTTTGCCTTTGAACAGTAAAACCCTTTCTATTTTTCATAACCACTGCATTCAATAAGACTATTAAGTGCCAAGTAAATACAGCTACTGCACTTCCAGATCTGCAGAACAGCTGCACACGTATTGAATTCAAGCGCAAATCCTAACAATGGTTATGTTAATAGGATATGAGGAGTATCTGTCATGCACTCGAGCTGTTTGCAGTACTTTTGTTTCAAAGTCTGTCTCACTAGTAAGCTTATGTCTAGCCGGTGAGCGATTTATTTAGCAGTGAGTTATGTTCGCACGCAAGGGAATAGGGCAATCCCTTTTGTCGTCCCCATCTGTCTCTCATCCTTCCAGATAACCAGCACACCACCATTTTTCCCGCAAACAAAGGTTAAGGAAAGCCCAACTCGGGTGAAAATAAAGGCAAAGGGGCAACTCTCGCCAGCGCAGGAGCAGCGCGGGGGGCGCAGCCCGGGGGCAGCCCCTCGGCGGGGTCGGGCCAGGCTCCCGACCGGCGGGGCAGGCGGTGGCAGCACCTAAAGTATTCCGGAGCCGAGCGCAGACAAAAGAGGGTGTGTAGCAGCTGCGCGGAGCTCGGCAGCCGCCGGCACGCCAGCCCGCTCCGCTCGGGAGGCAGAAAGTCCATTCCCGGCAGGGAAAAAGCGACCCACCCGTGCCCGCTCTCTCCCTGCCCCTCACTGCCGAGGGCAGGGCGCGTCTCCTTGTCCCCCCCCGGCAGGAACGGGCAGGGCGCTGCCCCTCTGCCCCCGAGGAGGGGTCACGGCTGCGGGCGGGTTGAAGTTTGGGGGCGAAGGACAGACCCCCGCCACACGCACCCCACCCCGCCCCGCCGCTTACCTGTGGGGAGCTGCGCGGTGCCCGCAGCCCTCCTGGCACAGCGACGTGCGGGGCTGCGCCGCGCCCGCCAGACACGGGGCTCCTCCGTGAGGTGACGGCTGGCTCAGGGAGTGACAGGGCGGCGGCTCCCCTCGCCCTTCCCCGGCACGGTGCTCGGCGAGAGGCGGACGGGGGAAGGCATGGCGAGCAGGCAGAGAGCGGGTCTGGGGCGCTCACTGCCGGCGGGAGGAGAACGCCCGCCGATCGGGGGCTGCGCGCCCCCCCGCCGCCGCCACCGCACGACCAGCCGGAGGCGGCCACCCCCTGCTCGCCCCGCGGCGACGGGCGGGTGCCATAGCAGCGCTCCGCGGGAGCTGCGGGGGGGAACGGCCGCCAGGCAGCCGCCGAGGGGGGCGTGGGCGGGCGGCGGCTCCGCGGCGCAAAAGTTTCCCGGCTCCTCAGCGAGGTGCCCGGGAGCCGCTCGTCCTCGGTGCCGCCGCGGGGGAAATGTGGGGGGACGGACCCCGCTCCCGCCCCGCCGGCCAGACCGCTCCGCTCAGCGCCGCCGGGGCTCGGCCCCCGCCGCCTGCCCGCGGCAAAGTTCCACTCCGCAACCTCCCGGCTGCGGCCTCATCTCCATGGAAACGACCCCCCCCCGTTTCCCGCTGCTCCCCACGGGACGCGGTGGAGGCGGGCGGAGTCCGGGGAAGCCCCCTCGCCAGCCGGGGCGATGCGGGGCGGCCGGGACGAGCCCGGCGGGTGCCGGGCAGGTCTGGCAGCAGACGGCGAGCGGGACGGCAACCGGGGAAAGGGGCAGGCTGAGCCTCGGGGCGGGGACTCGGCTCCTTCTCTACCTCCCGCCTGCCGGGGAAGTTTCCCGCTCCCCCGGGGAGAGCGTGGTGAGCCGACTGGAGCTGCGCCCCGCTCCCGTCGGGACCAGCCGGCTGGAGAGCCTCCTCTCCCCACGCCGCTCTGTCGCCAGCCCCGCTGGAGCGGCGGGTTCGTAGCTCAGCCGGTTCCGTCCCGGCGAGCCGAGGGGCCGCGGCCGCGAGGGAGGAGTCACCGCCGGGGGCGGCCGGGGAGGCGGTGCAGGAGGGGGTGCGGGTGTGCCGGTCGCGGGTGCGCTGGTCACGGTGCCGCGGATGCGGCGGGGCCCCGGTGTATGGGACCGTGTGCCCGCCTTCCTTGCTCCCCTGTGAGAGCCGGACGGGAACTGCGGGAGCGCGGAGTGATTCACCGTGATGTGAGGTTTTTTACCTCAGATGCAATTACATTTTATGATTCAGCTTTTCATTTTTTTCCGCTTACTGTTGTTTAGTTTGGGTTTTTGGGGGGGTTTTTTGCGGCCGCACGCCCACCCCTCGTGTCCAGCCAGGGACGGCAAAGTTCAATCTGTGGTGCTCGCACCTTCCAGTCAGACGGGGTAATCCAGCAGATGGGCTTGGAAGAGGGGCCGACTCCAGCCTGCATGGGAGCTCTCCACATTTGTAAATCAAACATCTTTTTTGGGAAAAATAAAAGCAGCCCTGCACTTGGTTTGCGTTGGTAGCAGGTTTTATTTCATTTTTTAAAATGGATTGGACTTAAGTGTTGCCATTGCCTTTTATCTCACCATAATTCTACCTAATGCGTCTCCCCCAAAAAAAGAATGATACTGAACTTGGTATATCTAAATTTTTCTTGGGAAGTGCTTTCCTCAAGACAGGGAGGAGCTACCATCCATCCTGCAATAGTACTTCAAATCCTAAGAAGATATAGTTTCTTTATGGTTGTACAGTGTGTTGTCAGTTCTCAGTGTATGCTTTATAATGATTATACTCCTGATGGCTCCAGTGGCTTCTGTATTAGATACATCCTCCATTATCACCTTATTCTAGCAAGGAGACCACCTGCTAGCAATTCTGGACTAGCAAAGAGAAAGGTAACATTCCTCAGAAGTTTGAAACATTTCATTTCCAGCTGTTCAGCTTGTTTTGATTCAAGAAGTGAAGAATCACTTTCAAGTGATTTCTAACTGTTCATTCAGCTATTACTGGATCTGTAATTTGGTTTGTGTATGATGTAACATGTATTCCATGTCAACTAGTGAGAGAACAGGTCTGCAGACAGATGTGTACTTCAAAGATGTCAAAATCTGTGAGATGCAGCTGTGTATCACAGAGGCAATGGATGAAAGGATTATATATGCCCACCAAATCCCAAGTAGATGCAATGTCTCCACAAGCAGAAAATCAGAAATTTTCTTAAGAATTTATGGAAAGTGTTGCTGTGGAAGAGATATGGAAACTTCACTTGCCTGTCCTGTCAGTAGATGATGAAATGTGGACCAGGGGTGTGACATGAACCAGCACTGGTTTCACCGCTGCTCTTGTATTGTCTCTGGAAAGGCTGGGGCTTGTAAATCTACAAGGAAAAGTATTTGTTCAGTTCTTGCTCATGACCTCTGTTTCCTCGCAAACATTGGAGTAGGTAGAATGTCACCATACCTTTCTTCTTGTCGTGGTTTAACCCCAGTTGGTAAGTAAACAGCACACAGCCACTTACTTACTCTTCCCCTGGGGGAGGTTGGAGAGAATCTGAAGAGTAAAAGTGAGAAATGTCATGGGTTGAAATGAAGACTGTTTAACAGGTAAAGCAAAAGCCATATACTCAAGCAAAGCAAAACACGGAATTCATTCACCCTTTTCCATGAGCAGGCCGGTGTTCAAGTATCTCCAGGAAAGCAGGGCTCCATCATGCCTAACAGTGACTTGGGAAGACAAATGCCATCACTCCAAACATCCCCCACTTCCTTCTTCTCCCAGTTTTATATGCTAAGGATGATACCATACGGTATGGAATGCCCCCGTGGTCAGTTGGGGTCAGCTATCGTGGCTGTGTTCCCTCCCAGCTCCTTGTGTACTCCCAGCCTTCTCACTGGTGGATTGGAGGGAGAAGCAGAAAAGGCCTTGACTCTTGTGCAAGTCTTGCTTAGCAGTAACTAAAATATTGCTGAATTATCAACACTGTTTCCAGCACAAATCCCAAACATAACTGCATACTAGCTGCTATGAAGAAACCATCCTCATAAATCATCAGATAATTTATATTCCCAAACAGCCCTCCCCAGAAAAAAATGGGCAGGTGACAGTAAGAATCAGTGTGGTTTTGGGGGCAGAGTGAATAGGTTAGAGGACTAATTTCAGTAGTGTTACTAGGTGAGAAGCATCTCTAGTATAGACCTCCTCTTGCGTTTGCTGTATGTGCAAATCCACACTGACACTGAACCACAGGATTGTTGTTTTTACACGTGATCCATAAGATATATGTAGAAAAATACGATAATTAATTTAAATTATTTTGGGCAACACTTTTTGTGGGAGATTGCTGTGGATTATAGTACAAGAGCTGCCTATCCTAGTGACAGACATTTTGGAGATGTGTCTTCCAACTAGATGACATTTAGCTTTGCTACTTACCTGTGTTGCCTGGAGTCTTCTAAAACTCTATGGATGCATTTTAAAAGAGAGGTATCTGCTCTTTTTACTACTTCAAACAGTTTTATACTGACCTTAAGACCATTGATTTAAGGAATTTGTTCCCGATCTCCAGAAGAAAAGAAAGAAGAGAATAAGGCCCTGAGGCTTTTCAGGTCTGTCATCTGCACATCTCTGGAGAGTCAAACAATGTCAAGACCAATATTTCAGGCTTTAAATATCAACACTGATATTGCTAATGCTCGGAAAAAACCAAACGTTTTAATGCATTAATTATGAACGGTCGTTGCTTCTGAGGTTATAGCAAAAATCAGTAGTTTAACTTCATGAGTGAGACTCTTCCATTCCTTAAAGACTTTTATTTGAAATTTGGGATGTTAGCAGTATTATACTAGTTTCCCTTCCAGCCTACACCTTTCAGTTCATAGCATGAAAAGTCTATGTAATAAGCAAGGCAGTGAGTGGATTAAACTTCAGGTGTATCTTCTTTAATTTTAATTCAATTAAAGAGAAAGCTGGCATTCTTTTAGTTCTTGCCTTTGGACAGAATCTCTCTCTAAGATCCAGGCTCATTTCTACTTCAACTTTGGATAAAATTTGTGATGGTTAACTATCCTATGTGATAATGAGGTAAATGTGAAATATCTTGAATTTGGAACACGAATGAAATTGAAGGTTGAAAGAATCCCCATTAGAGGTGAAGAGCTGTAATAAAGTCTGAACCATTATAGTGAGAATAAATGACACTATAAGCTGGTTTTTTTGCTAAGACTTGCTGTGAATTGTACTGTGAATCTGTCATCTTAACATACCTTATTTCTCACATTATATTAAACTAAAAAAATTAGCCTATATCTGTTATCCTTTAATCAGAAATAACAGTTTAAGACAGAAAATAAATCTTCAATCTGTCATTTATTCATACTGATTTGTTCATATTGAATTTTTTTTTACAGTGTAATTGGTGAGAATCTATAAGCAGTGAATAAGGGTATCAAGTTCCTTGGTGATCATGCATTATTTGTTAGTCAAAAAGTAATAAACACATAACTGAAAAATATGTCTAGATCTCTGCCTTAATGACTGGTTTCTGCCTCAAAAAGTACAAAATCTGAGATCTTTAATCTGTACATGAGAAAACGCTTAAGCAACCAAAGACCTAAATAGTGTCTTAGTATTAAATCACAGGAGGTACAAGCTAGTAACCAAAATTTGGTCATAAACAATCTGAAAAATCCCAATGTTTTCCAGCAAGAAATGGAATTAATAGCGTAAATATTTCTGTCCTATAATTCTAGAGCACACAAAATGGCCTTATATGCTTTGCTGTATTTTCCCTTGAACTGAGACAGTGGAAGTATTATTAGAGAGAAATGATGCCACAAAGACTGTTGTTTCAACTTCTGACTCTATCAGTGCCTCCTACTGTCTCTCTTCAAACAAAATCCATGTTTCCTCACCATCAGAGGTTTAGAAAAGGCGTCTTTACCTCTTTTTCTTATCCCATGCTATACTGACAAGTTATCTGCTACTCCCTTATGCTAGTGTCTATGACCAAATGACAAGATGTTTAATAGGTAATTAATTCTCTTTTTTTTCAGGAATTCAACATAAATATGAGCAGAGCTACTTCACTGGTGTCCTTCTAACACCATTGTGAAATTCATTTCTATATTGCCTAGAAAAATCTTGAAAAATTACTAGGCTGCTGCAATGGCAAAGCCACTGATTCTCAAGCTGACCAGTTCACTTCCTGGTACTTATCTGTTACACACTGATTTTACTTGGCTGGAAGCCTTTCATGGCAGATAGCATCTCTCTGGTTTGCAGCTGTAAGTCACTCAAAGAAATCAGTGAGATCCTGTTTAGCAGAATTATGGTGCAAATATTTGGTAACAGCAATAAAAACCAAGAAAACACAGGGCCAAAAAAATGTCAGAATCATACAAAAGAATCTTGGCATATGTCACTATTTGTCTTAACAATAGTTACACAGCATGGAATACGATGTAATTTACCATTTATTGGCTTGAGCTTTACCTCCAACAGTTTCTGAAACTAGTGAGAATACAGACAGAAGTATCTGCTTCCAAATGCTTTGTGAGCTGTCAACAATACTTAAAATGCTGATTTAACTTCCTTTCATACTTTCCTACAGCCTAACTTTTTAAAAAGGAATAGATACTTAGCTCACTAAGTATGGTGAAAATGTATATATATTAAAAATAAACCTTTGAATATCACGTGTTGGTAGTTTCCATAAATAGAAAGTCAAATTTTTCTCTCTGCCAGCATTGAGAATATATATGGCTTTTTGTATGTAATAAAGAGTTTGCTGGAATATCTATTCTCTTGTTAACAACCAAGGTATGAAACAAAGTGTTTGAGTTGAGTAGGTTTTAATCTGTCTTGAAGGGTTTAAGAAATCAGGTTTTCTTAAATGTGTTCCACTGGCATAATAATTTATTTTGCCTTTATTGGAAATGTTCATCTAAAGAATGCATTATTATATATTATGAATAATATGGATATATTAGAATGTATAACATGGGTATCTAATAAAAACCAAAGAAATAGAACCATTACTTATTACGCACATGTAAAT
Organism: Lepidothrix coronata; assembly: GCF_001604755.1. NCBI lineage: Eukaryota > Metazoa > Chordata > Aves > Passeriformes > Pipridae > Lepidothrix > Lepidothrix coronata. The sequence continues at coordinate 11,151,408 of NW_016690185.1, read as the reverse complement.
TAAGAGATTGAACAATACACTTAATAAAAAAAGTTAAATACCTATGAACTGGAACTTTTGTTTAGTATATAGGATAGTGTGGAAAAAAATTTTCCTAAAAGGTGTTTCTTTCTTTTCAGTTTATTATTAAAGTCAGTGCACTTTAAGAGCTTCAGCCTATGTCTGAGAGACTTTCTTGAGATGCCATCTTTAAATATCAGCACCATCTTGAAAGGAAGATGTAAAGTAGTATGTAGGTTTTATGTCCATTATAGCAGAAGCCCTCAATAAATAAAGTAGTAGTGGAATAAATTTTTTTTTAATGAACAAATATGCAGAAAATATATCTTTTTTCAGGTTACTGAATTGTTTGCAGATGGTTTTTCTTCTCTGGATGTAAGGTTTCCTGATACTGCATCATGAATCAAAACTACAGCTCTTTTTGTTTGGGGTGTTTCAAGGCAGGTAGGTGGGATGCTGGGACCAGAGGTAGAGTATTTGCTTGTTTGCATAAGGATTTGTCTCTGCATTTTAAATGCCAGCAGTAGTTCCAGCAAAAGATAAGATGGCTTACCGAAATGCCATCTTTTCATCATATATTTCTAGGAAGATAACAGAAAGCAACATACTGTGCAACTTACTAGTTCCATAACAAGCTCCCCATGCAAGTGCTGTTGTGAGCAGCAGTCATACTATCTCCGGATAAAATTCCACAGGGGACTTACAGGGAATCAGAAGCAAGTGAAGCAGGACCATCTTTGAGGAAAGTATTGCTCTTCTGAATGAAAATCTAAATAATGGAGAAAATATAATTGCTTCACAACTTTGAATGGTGTCACTAAAGCATTTTATATGTCATGTAGTAGTTATCTGTGATCATTTCAGTTGTGGTGATAGTGAATTCAGTCTTCATGCCTTCTCAAATTTTTCTCACTGTCATTGTGGGGGAAAAAACTATGAAGCACTAGGAAATGTGAATTAATAACTCTCATTTGAAAACTTATATCCCTATCAAAATGCATCATTAAGGGAATTATTCCTCTGTTGTGTATTTACAGAGAAAAAAAGCCATATATATGGAATAAATTGCGTAAATAAATGTAAACATTTCAAGACATACTTAACTTTAAACATGAATAAACATGTTTAAACAACTGAAAAAGACATGCTGTTGGACAGTGTTCTCAATGTCCTGCTAGACTGACTCAGTCATGACTTTTGGGTCTTTGTGCTATAAAAATAATAAGGTTGGAGTCAATTATTATTAGAGTTCTACTAAAATATGACTATTAGATAAAAATTACTATTTTGTAATTTTCAGAGTTCAGTTTAGCTCGGCAGTGAGATCTTCAGATATTCTGCTTGTCCACCTCAGGAAGTGATCTGAAACAGTGGAGATATTTTCTAGGCCCTGAAGGAAAGAAGTATGTTCTTCAAGGCATGTTCATGCCTTGTTCATTTGGGTCTGCATGAGAGAGATTCTGCACTCATATGCCCCATCAACACATGCATGATAATGTGTTGCAATAACTTACGTTTTTTTCCCATCTCCTTAGAAAATGTTTTGAGGGTTTTTTTTTCTAATATGGAACTTGTACTTATAAATAGTCAGGTTTTAATGTGTACATATATACATACGTGCATACATACATATAAAAATATTATAATTATGGCTTTAGAAAGTGCAGGTTTCTCTTCTTCCTCAGAAATATTGCAATGCTTAGGGATTTAAGTTTTCCCACAAGAATCAAGCAAGACATGCTGGAAGGTACATTACTTTTAGACGATTGTATAATAAAGGAAATCAAACTGAAAGATATGTCCTAGGCAAAAAAAAATAAATAAATGGGAAGAAATTCTTGACATTTTTAGCCCAGTTTAAAACTGTTTTCCACTGTCTATCATTTTTGTAGTCATGAGTGAGAAGCCTGTAAACGATACTTTCATTTCTGAACCAGTAACCCAGAATATAGCGGATTCTCAGCATGGTTTATATAAGGAAACTGTCTCGGAAGAGACTGTGGAGGTAGCTACTATGCTAAAACATAAAATGGAAAATTGGGGGATAGGGAAAACCTCTGTACAAAGATACCATTGAAGGAAGTTATTTATGTGCTTAGTGTTCTGTTTAAAGAATTATAAATGCCTGTAAGGGATGATTTAGATATGAACATGTAATCTGTTGCCTATTTCCAGTAAATTATCAACATAAAATGCTTAAGAGGGCAAGAAAAAATAATAGTGAAGCCATTCATTAATGTTTTGAAATTTCCATTATTAATTATTCTAGGACAATCATATCAATATACAATTCAGCATGTTTTATCACAATATTGTCTCAAATCTCATTTATGAATGGGTTATAACTGGATAGTTATTTGTGAAAATTAGATTTGTTTAAATGGTAATTAATACAGAAGCATGATAAAGGGGAGCCTGTTATTCATTATTTCCATATGTCTCCCAGGATTTATTGTATCAAAATCCTAAGCACAGAGCAATTCTCTTCAGAGAAGTATTGATACATTCACTGAAGTGCAAAAGATGGAAAGAGATCACGTCAAAACATATTAACCTGATAACAGGGGGGAAATGCATCAAAAGAACTTTCTTTTAAAGATACTTTTAAGCAATTTTCCCAAACTTACTTAAATTAAAGGAAATACTCTGGAACAAAATGCTGTACTTGACTGCCTGAGCATACTGCTAATTGTTTCAGCACATCTGCAGATGAGCATATAGCAGGCTGGCTGGAGCCTCTGTTGAGGTTCCAAAATAACAATTCATTCTTCATGTTGAAATTAAGCACAAGAAACTTTGTCATTGTCTGTTTGTTTATTTTANTTCTGAAAATATCTATTTCCTTCACATTTTGACCAAAGCTGGATAATGTCTTCCTCAGGAGAGCAGTTCTGTTACAGTTATTTATACATGACCAGACTCAAATTATCATTGACTTTAATGTAAATATAGTGCCCTGCATGGCAGAGGAAGGTACTACCTAGTACTTACTTCCATTTAATCTGTTAATGAAAGCCATCATGTAGATGACAGGGTAATGATATTAACTTTGGTCTCTCAATTATGTACCAGCATGAATATTTACCTTTTTTTTTTTTTTAAGTTAAATTCCCTTCACAGTTTCCAATTGTCACAGCACTCCTGTTCTCAGTAGAGCTATTAAATAACATGTCTGTACACTATATGAGAGCTTCCATTTTTCATTTAGTCATCAGCTGTATTTTGACTCTACAGTTTATTTACCATGGGATCTGAAGCATCTTAATATTTCCATCAAGGGAACCTTAAATCCATATCTTTAGGGGGAAAAATACTTCTGATTTGCAATAAATTTTAAAATGTATTTTTTACTAATTTTGCTGGTAACAAGTTTAATTCAAGTAAAATCCCCTTAGCTATGATGTGATGTCATTAAAAGCATTTGACAATGCTGAGATCAATGCCAGGCATGCTAACCAGGCATGTTTCATATAGTTTCCTAATATGGTGTTTTTCCCTCTGGAGACAGGAACTGTCAAGGATGGAAGAACATGATAGAGTGTGATTTCAGGAGCATGCTTTCATGTTTATTGTCAGAGTCTTTGTTTCCCTACCTTAGCACATGCAGTCTCATGACAGAAGAGGGGTTCAAACATGCTGGTTTAGGACCATGTGGAGTAATGAACTTTCATTATTAAAATGTAGGAGTTTGTTAGTCCAAGTGTAAGTTCTTCATGCATACTATTAATTAGATGGGTTTGGGTTGAAAATGAACTTTTCAGAAAAGAAATAACGAAAAGGCAATGCTCAAAAACACAGGTACAAAGCATAAAAACATTACAATTGCAATGGCACCAGGTGCAGCTGAATGACATTTGCCCCCACTTGTATAGAGTAGCCATCAGTTGCATAACAGAGAGCAACAAGGGTTGTTAGAAATTTGCCGGCATAGGAAGTATCCCAATTTTATGAAGTATTTTGAAAGTGCATTGGAGTAAAAAATTACTATGTAAATTTAAGAACTCATTTATTTCAGGGCAATAAGCCTCCCATGACATTCTCGGTGCAAATTTCAGAGAAGAAATGGCTGTGCAATACAGAAAAGGGATTCATGGGAGCACAAGCTCCATAGAAGAATAGCTCAGCAGTCTGTGCAGAATAATGTCACAGGCAACAGAAGTTTGATGCACTATGACCCTCAGCTTTATTCTCTAACACCTGTGCCATTCCAGTTTGCCCCTGTTCTTATAAGCAATGTTTCTGATAAAAAAAATTTAGAGAAAATGACAAAGCTATTCTTTACAGATGTCTCTTTCAGGCCATGATGGGTCAAAAGTAGGTGTTAGGAATGCTGGCAAAGTACCTACCTTTAGTCCTGTGATGATGCCTATGAAGTCTACAGTTATGTGAATTCTAGAAATAGGAAAGCCATTCAGTGAAAAACATTCTGAAAGACTTTTAAAACATTGGATTCCTTTCAAACAGCTCTGTTTTGTTGGCCTGTGGAGAATTATGAAATCTTATCTTCATAACATGAGAATAAGTCTCCAAGAATCCAGTTTCAGAGCACATGTGCATAGAAAAGCTGTTGTGAAACAAGGTGGGGCATAAATTTAAACTTCATTTGCTGTTTTACATAGTCTGCACATAGATACATTTATTTGGATTTGTTTATTCAGCTGAATGCTTAATCCTCTTCTAAAGGAAGGATATTTTGACTTCGCTGTAGTGTATCAATATGTAGAGCTACTTCGAAATGTACGTTGATTGCAGTATCCCTTACTAATTGTATCTTTTATTGATATTGTCCCATATATTGATTTCAGTGGTGCCCAGTGAGAGGACAGGAGGCAAGGGGCACAAAGTGAAACACAGGAGGGTCCCTCTGAACATCAGGAAACACTGTTTTACCATGAGCACTGGCACAGGTTGCCTGGGCAAGTTGTGGAGTCTCCATCCTTGGAGAAACTCAAAAGCCATTGTCTTGGGCCAATGGCTCTAGGTAGCCCTGCTTGAGAAAGGAGGTTGGACCAGATGATCTCTGGAGGTCCCTTCCAACCTCAACTATTCTGTGATTCTATAGCTATGACTTTTAGAAAATTTTAGTTTGCTCATTGCAGGAGGATTTATCAGATGGGGGAAGATAGAACTAAATTTTGTCCACATTACAGAATAAGTCTGATGATTTTCTTATCTTAGATATTAGCTAACATCTTTCCTCTCTAGTTATCAGGCCAGAGTTTTATCCTTTGCAATAGCTACAGAAAAACATTGAAGGTAAATTGAACTTGATTTTGATCTGTTCTTGAACAGTCTGGCAAACACACATTTTTATATCAATTGAAGTTAATTGGAAATACTCAGCATAGGTCACATTTTGAGTTTGACTACTTTCCAGTGAACCTCAAAGTTTCATGTATTTAACAATAAAGAAGAATAATACGTTTTCCAGCTTTCAATACTTGAGAGCAGGCTGTTGTTGGTTTCCAGTTTGTTTGTATTTTAAAGCTCAGTGATTGTATGCAGAATTATTTGAAAAACCTTCAGCTTAAAGGCCAAAAAGAGATGGCAAAGAAGGAAATAATATCATTATTTATGGCTATTGTGCAGTGGTATTTAGTGATGTCTATTTCAAATAAAAGGACAATAAATGGGTTAAGGTGACAGGAAAGTTAATAGCACAAAAATAAGATTATAATTTCCAAGCAGATATTTACTGAAAGAAAAAGTCCTCCTTCAAACAGATGATGTTTTTCAGAGCTACAGATTCAGAGCTTGAAAGCAAGTGTGAATGTGTTTAATGTCCCTTAATCCAAATTGTTTATACAGTTTTAGAGCTATACACTTTGCAAGCATTTTGCAAGGTGGAGTGCATCTCATCATTCTGCTTTCACAAGAGCTGATACAGGAATCATGTTTCTTTGCCTCTCCCTTCTCCGAGGCCAAAGACCTAGCCATCAGCTTGTGAGATGCAGAAGACAAGATTGTGTCTAAGTCCTGATGACTGAGAAGAGACTCAAAGAGTCACAGAATATTCAGAATTGAAGGGACCCACAAGGATCATCAAGTCCAGCTCTTAAGTGAATGGCCCTTACAGGTCGTACCCACAACCTTGGTGTCATTAGCACCATGCTCTAACCAACTGAGCTAATCTCAGGGTCCCTCAAAGAAGCCAGAGAAACTTCATGCTAGTCCAGCAGCAGCACCAAGACTTTCAGGTTCTTCAGTGAGAGTACCATCAAGGCTTGAAATTTTGGCAGCTGATCCACTAGCCAATTCTCAGGAAAAGAAAGGTTGAAGATAGTATCAGTTTTCTTCAAGAAAATGGATTAGAACAAATGAACATAGGTTTATATATCACACACCAACATGTACAGTTTCTAAAAATAAATGCACATATTTAAGTGTTATGTTTTATCTTTGTTCTACTGGTGTTCAGAAATAACGATTCTAGTTAGTTGTCTGTGTTATGCTTAATTTAAATTAAAGTTACTAGAGTTTCTCTAAATACACTTTTTTCTGTTACTCCTATCCTCTGAAATATATGCAAGCACTATCAAAATAGAAAATGTGATCCATTTAATTACAAACAACAATATCTACAACATATCACATGTAATTTCTGAGACACAGGTCTTCTACTTGCCAAAAGTCTAAAAGCATGCATCAGTACTGATTGGACACAACTGTAATTTCATCAGGGGATAATGCCAGCATCCTAAACCGCAAGTGTACAGCTCAAGCAGTTTGTGAATAGCAGCCAATCCTTGTGATTAAATACCAGGACTGGGATTTAGCTCAGGACTGTGTCACTGTCATCCACCACTCTTGTCCATTTCATAGGGGAAAGTAAGTTGTCAAAGGCACAAGAAACAGCCCCAAACTACACTGCAAAGCTACCCTGGAGAAACTAGTAAGAAAACATATTCAATTTAGTAGGGAAGGGTCTAGTCCTAAAGGTTGGAATATAATGTAACCGATCTCACAGTCATTAATGAGGGGAAATTAGACAGACAAAGAAAAGGTTGCTTGAGTACTCATGGCTGGGTTCCCCATGAGTTAGCAGCAGTGCTCTTGCAATCACACATTAAGCATTACTGCCTGAGAGCAGCATTGCAGAACAGAGTTTATTGGATAATTAGATTGGATCTGCATCAGGAAAGAGCTTGCTTACAGAAGGTTTCAGTAAATTATCATTCTGATTTTGTGAATGTTGATTGTACAATGTGTACAGAGGCAAGAAGGGTCAATTGGTTCATCTGAATCTTTGAAGTTAAGAAGACTGAATTATTTCAGTCCATTTAAAAAATGTCCATTTTCTCTGCTGAGAATGTTTTAACCTGTTTTTTAGCTCTAAAGAGAAGGGAAAAAAGCTGTCATTTACAGTATGACTATGAAATCAGAGAGAATCTTGCAACCAAACCAAGCAACTTTAGCTAAAAGTTCACAGCATCAGCATAGCTTGGAAAATGGCCAGACACAGAAGTAAGCTTCTTTCTCTGCTCACTTTGTTTGGCACCACACTGCTTGCCCTGTACCTATTGGTTCTGGAGAGCATCGGCAGTGGTTATACCTCCTGAGATGCAATTTTTGCTAAATTTGTCCCTTGTTCAGGGCCAACTCAAATTACTTCTAATACCTTTTAACAGCTGCGTATTACCTTTTATTTTTTAAGCATTCTAAAGCTGCAATTCATATTTCATCTTCTATAGACTTGATTAAAAGCTGTGGTTGAAACCTTTTTAAAGAATTTCAGGTTTTTCTGTTTTATTTTGGATGTTTACCACACCATAATATATGTATGTCATTTATATAGAGAGTGTAGCCTTAAGTTAATACACGTTCTGAAAGAATGAATAATTACAATCATTTTATTTTATTAATATTGGCTTTCTAATAGATGATTTTTCTATCGGTTTTCATATTCAGCTTGGCCAAAAAATATCTAAAACATATATGGAACATGAGGTGGATTTTTCGGAAAATTACTAACTATGCTGCCACCTAGTGAATCTGTGCTGTCTCTGATAATACTTTTGTTTATAAAGAGATTTAACTCCTTTTTTTGGATGCAGAAAAAGCTTTGTTTTAAGAACTGTTTCAATAATATAACAGGCTAGAAATGTATAAAATGCATTACAATTTTGTTTAAAAGAGCCAGGTAAAACTACTGTAAAATGCTATGCTTTGAGCTTGGACTCTGTTGTTAATCATTAAATAACCTTGTCCTGTAGGATCATGCTACAGAAATAAAAGAAATCATAACCCTGAAGTCTAAGGCTGCTGTACATGTAAGCACCTGTTTTCAATATTTGTGTTCTCTCTAACAGTTTAAACATCACCATTTTACAACCATCCTGGGTTTGATCCTACTTGACTGAAACCAATCCTAAGATAGATAGATAGATAGATAGATAGATAGATAGATAGATAGACAGACAGACAGACAGACAGACAGACAGACAGACAGACAGACAGACAGACAGACAGACAGACAGAACCTCTGTAACTCCCCAGTCCAGGTTTCATTAAAGCACACGCCAGCATAGACACATCTGTGGCTCACAATAAAAATATTTCACATTGGTGATACGTTTATCATCTATAAGTTTGTAGGACTGATTTTAAGCATGTCTATAATAAGTTAGCACTCAGGAACAGGGGAGTGTAACCCAGCCTGAGATTTAACAGTCTGAATTCTGAGTGAGATTCGAGTTTATATGAAATTTAGATTGATCCAATACTTTTCAACATTTCTGTTTCACTTCCTAAATAAATTATCACCATACTAATCTAAGTGCTTCCATATAATCAGAGAAGTTTTTTACTCTTTAGGCTGCCTTATACACAGATAGCCATACGGGACCCAACTCTGACTGCTTAAAACTTTCATTAGGGCCAGATTTTTAGGGAAGCAGAGTATTTTGAGTGCTAAAAGGTCTAAATATTTTGCTGGCAGCAGTGATAGCAGGAGTTAAGCTAAAGGGTCAGCCTTGCTTTGTGTTGAACATAGTAGTCCTGCAGCTCAGTGGTATCATCAGCTGCAAAAGCACATGTTCACAGTCACCAAATCCAACAGCCTGACAGCAGTGAGGCTGCTGCAGCTCTGTGTCCCAGGGCTGACCAGCAGCAGGCATCCCCAGTAGGCACAGGCATACTCAATAGGTGAACACACACATGTACACAACACAGATATACATACATCCTCTGCCAGCTGCACAGATCAACACAGAAATCACAACATTCATGTCCTGTTCCCCTCTCTAGCTCACCTGTATGTAGTTCTGCTAGTGAGAAATGCATATGTACTCATGCAGTGGGAATCCCTCTGGTTGCTGGACTTGGGCACAGTTCACGCCTCAGATTCTCAGTCTCCCCAGTTGGTGGCACCTGTGCATGGGACCCCCTTTAACACACACGAGTGTGCACAGCCCCCAGCACACACACACACACACCAGCAGATACATTCATTGTGGATGCCTCCAGTAAGTGAGCTCAGCTGGTGAGTCATGCACCCAAATCATTGCTCTCTCCCTGTTTATCTCACAGACACAAACTCCCACATCCCCTCCTTGGGTCCCAAGGCACTTGCTCTGCTGACACGCAGATACAGAGCCCTGTCCTGCTCCAGCTGCTGGCACTTGAACTGATTCAGCCACCTGCCCACACATATACCCACACACAGAGAGCCAAAAATAATTAGAAATGGAGTAGAATGAGAAGCCAGTTCAGGCTGCAGTGATGAGGCACAGGGCATGGCCAGATAATGCTTCTCTATCTCACTTCAAAGAGCATTTGATTTTCCAGATCAGGTGTAAAATGAAGGTCTTGAGCACTTGTAGTCCTTAAAGTACTTTGCAGTTCATTTTTATAAGAGTTGTTACTAATCATTATATTCTAGAATTTATCCTAATAAAGGTATCAACTAGTAGAGTTATTTTTCATCTTTTCTCTGTTAAAAAGTATTTGTGGTATTAAGCAATATTGAAGAAAGGCTCTTGTGAGCAAAGGCTGATCTTTTATATTCAAGGTAGCTAAAAGTAGAAACGGGAGAATGAGAAATTCTTACATATTTTGTCAAACATTTGGGAACCTTCAATACATAATGCTCTTTTTCTAGGCCTAACACTTTCCAATAGGCAATTATCGGCTTTTATTTCTAGTAAATCAGTACAGAATGTGAGATGTAATCCGAAATGCAGGATTATGGGACATCCTGTGAACCAAAGACATGGTTTATAATAATCCCATACAGTATGACTTTCCTTTCCCACTTTTTTATAACTACTTTTTTTCTACTTTGAAAAGCTATTAACTAGCAGCAATACCCAAGCAGAAAGCATCAGATACACAACATCCACTGATATCTCAAATGACTACTATTTACTTCATAATGCATCCACAGTAATGCTATTTTATTAACAGTAATGTCTTACACACATATTATCCCTGAGTTGCAGCTCTGCAGGTGCATAGCTCCTAAGGTTAGTGTACACTTGGCCACATTATCACCATTTCCTTGAAATACGTTGTATATATTGATCTTGTTCTAACACTATCAAGCCACACTGCTGCATAAAGCTGGTGTCTTTTTTAATCTTTCAGAAGTAGGATCAAGAGCACTTCCAGAATCAACAGCACTTGGGCAACATTTAGCAGCCCAACAGCAAGAGCAGGTGATTCTTGTCTGAGTCAGATGTCTGAGTCCTGTCTGGGTGAGACATCTGGATTGGCAGTGTTAAAGTTTCCCTGAGGATTGGATGGAGATTCTTGTACAGTACAGATATATGCATGTCACCCTGAAGGTGCCAGTCCTATAATTACCAAATTATGGACTTTAGGTGATATTTCTGTAGATACCTCTAAAGGAATGAAAAGGGACAACAGTCAATCATATGAGATCAAAGAATCAGTCAGACCTCACAGAGTTCCCTCTATACTGAAAATGCACAGAGGAGGCTGAAAGGCAGGTAAACTGAGGCAGAAAAAAAGGCTACTACTTTGCTGGTGAAAGCATTTAATCTGAATCCAAGCCATGTTACTGTTACTAATAATTCTGCCAAGGTCCCTAAAAACAGCTTTGGCTGGGAGTGCCTGGTAATATAGGTCCAATGATACTATTCTGAAGAAGGAAGATGGAGAAGGTCTTTGGGCCATACTACTCAGAGAGTTATTATAGCAAGTTTGATTACACTTGAGAGATTGAAAGACATGGCAGAAATCAGTGTTGGTGTAGCACCTCAGATGTGGCATTATCTAAGTGAAAATTCCAAGGATCTGTGGCTAGCAAAACTTACATGAGTAAGAGGTGTTCAGTGCTACATCAGATGGAGCCACATAAGGCAGGGAAGCAGTTTTAGAGAAAAAAAAATGGGGAAGCATTATATGCTTTCCAGAAGGTTCCCAGAATATTTATACTTTCCACAAATCAAATTCATTCATTCCCTAACTGTGAACATTTCTGTCCAGTCTCCTTGAACATTGCACACTGCCAACAACATGGTCATGGTTCCTCTCTGCTCTTCTCCTCCTTAGCCTTAAGAATCCTCAGCCACTTCTGTGCTATCCCATCTTTTATTAAGTTACCAAATATTCCTCTTTTAACACTGTTCCTGTAATTTGCCAGATGCTGAATGCCTGATGAGAGTCATGTTATCATCACAAAGGATAGGCAGTAAGGAGAGAGGGAGAAGCATTTGGCAGACACATTTTCATACCTTGTGTCGAAAGAGACATCATTGATTAAATGATTAAATGCCTATTTCAAAAGTTCTAAACGGTGCACAGCAAGGTACACACTGACACCGTTCACCACAATGGTCCCGCTTGACATCCTTCAAGTTTGAAAGGCCGGTTACCTATACTGAAGTCAAAACCATAGTGATTCTCCTTCTGATCCTAGAGCTGCAACAAGTGATTCCATGCACAAAAGTTGCATTCTGTACTCTCTGCAGACACGCCCAAAGTTTGCAGTGACATGAACGGAGTTACAACAGCTTTTGAAGTTGTTAGAGGGTGAGGTGACCTGAGCACCTTTTCAGTGCTTTTTATTTATGCATGCTCAGGCATTCAATAAGCAGAACACTGAAATGGGTGGATTTTGTATGAGACACCATCCCCACCAGGTACACACAAAGCCATCCAGTTGTCCTGTTGAAACACTAAGCTTTCGTGCTATGAAACCTGAAAGGCCTCTCACCATACTATTCCACAGAGCTTTACAATATACCATATAACCTTCTATGCAGTTTTAAAAGAGCACTGATCAAGTTTTGAGGTTAAAACAATGATTCTCATAATTCAAAGTCTGCACCGTACACAGGGCCAAAAGGAAGAAGGGGTCACTGTTGTGAGTACAGCACAACCATACATCCAGCTCCCCTTAAGCAAGACTTAGTGCAGAACAATACAAATATGGTTTCTGTCTAGTGGCCTGCTTAGGTACAGAAAATCTTTACATTTACAGGCATGGATGATCCCTCCTTGACATAAGCAATATTTTAGTTATGAGTGAAAAGGACTCAATGTCTATCAGAGAAAGCTAAACAAAATATTTATAACAATACCCAAACCTGAACAGATTCCCATCCCAAAAAGGAGTCCCATCTAGAAACCTGATAGATGAAAGAGTCTTGTCTGTATTATTCTCAGAAAGCTTTGTATAACAGGCAGACTCTTGTTTTTAAGTGACTGTTACCAGACTCCACACTGATCCTGGCATCATTTCCACACTGCAGCAGCATCTCAGTACTCTTCTCCAAGCCACAGGCAGAAGAGTCACACAAAGAAAGCCTTGTCCAATCCCATATAATAATAAACAAAGAGCTGGAGGGCTGCTTTTTTTCTTTTCATTCTCGATAGACTGTGTTGCATTTTTTCCAGTGACTCCACATTTCAGGGCAGACATAACTTTGTTAAACAAACACTGCAGTAACAGCTTTGTAAAGACCATTGCACTGAAGTTTGCTCAAAAGAACAGATCATCACCTCTTCCCAAAAGAGAAGGTCATTGGTGGCACATTTTGAAGGTGATGTACCCTCAGGTTTAGAGTTCTTTCAACTGCAGAGAAAACTTTGCAGAAGAAGAGGGTATTTAGTCAGGCCCAGAACAGTAGAGGCCATGTGGATAAACTATCTAGCCAGTCATGTCAGGATGTAAGGCTGCCAAAACAGTAGGCACTGCAAATGAACATAAGTGCATATGAATTTCATGTGCTGTGTGCTTTGTATTCCTTTAGACAAAGCTCACAGTGGTCTGTGTTTTCATACAGGTGCTCAGAAATGGGTCATATGCATGAGCAGAACCAGCATTCAGTGCAAGAAAGGAGACTGTTCCAGATCCATTCAAACTGATCTAATAGCAGACTACTGTGGTTCTTCCTTCCCTGAGTTGGTGTTATCAGCAGGGACAATGGGTAGAAAAACATCCACCCAATGATCAGTTTAGGCTACCACAGATCCCATGGCTTGAACAGTATCACGTGAACGTGTCCTGCAAAGAACGTTGATTTTTTTTCACTGTAATGTATTACTTTGGACAGTTTTATTTTGTACAAGACCGGTAATGGTACAGTGTAGTTAAGACAGGATTACAATCATTGCTGTTAGTCCTCATAAATCGGTCAAGTACAAGTTCAAGTTAGAAGAGCAACCCTTAAACATCATAATCACAATTTAAAAGCCATTTAAACTAAACAGTGCAACAAAATTAGAGGTTTCAAAATATAAGAAGACTTTTTAAGGGCCTACTGATCAGAAAGCCTATAAGCACAAGATCTAGTAGCTTGGAATTTGTTTTTTAACAAAAAGATTTTCATCTTGGTATCTGCTATGATTTTCACTGACAAGAGTCATATCCAATGGCAATGTTGATCATACACTACAAGATCAAAAGTATACATCACTAACTTCTGCTCTGCCCAGAGGAATTTAACTTTATAGTTAAAGCCTATTTAAACCATGAAAACAGATTTAAAAGAAAAAAAACCCAAACAACAAAGTCTCAGACTCTTATGATCTTTCCTCATCTATTTTGCTAAAACAGATGTTGTAGGTACTATGTCAAATTGCTTCTGTGATGCAAGATTAGAGGACATCTTCACTGCTTAATATTTTGTAACCATTTTTGAGAGTTTGAACAAGAGTTCCAGACAGCAAAACCTGGTCATAAAGCTTAGAAGACTAGTGGTAAATTTATAAACCTCTTTGTAATAAGATGTCTGTAAAAGTGACGTAGTTATGGTTGTCACCAGCAAAATAAACTGTTTTACAAAGACAAAGGAAAGAAGGTAGGTGCTTTTCATTAACCAACCCTTGTAGTGTCTTCATATCATCTGGGTTTTGATTGAAGGAGTACACTGTTTGCAAGCTGAAATATCAAGCCTTGAAGCAACTTATCATCTGACCACTTTTACTTTTAATTTAATAATTAATTCTAAATTAATTTTTTTTTAAAGGTAGATATTTTTAGCCAATCCATAACTTTGCAGGCATTTTATTAGTGAGATAGAAAAGGCACATCTTAAATACCAAGACTACCACTCTGCCAAATTTCAGATCATCTTATTTTAATGTCATCTTCTTTGCAAGCACTGAAACAAGCCTCCCAGGGAAATTATTGTGGCCCTAAGCTTTCCATGTCCAAGAAACATTTGTAAAACACTGTCAGATATATGGCTTAACATTTAGGTTGCCCTGTTTGGACTTGATAATCCTTGTGGGTCCCTTGCAACTCAGAATGCTCTCTGACTTTGGTTCAAGTTTATTTTCTGAAATAGCCAACAGGGTTTTACAAAGTTGGGTTGTTCTTTTCTTTTTAATTTGAAATAAATTCAATTCATCAGCTGATTTTAACATAAGGAATATTTGGATGTAGACATTATACGTGTATGGGTTTTTTCCAGATATAGAATTACTGGAAAAGTTTTGTGAAAAGTTAATTAAATGTGATATCACATTTTCTGGTAAAACTAGCAACTCAAAGCTGAAAAAACCCAGGAGGATTAGGAAGTCTGAGCTAGTAACAAATAGTTTTGACTGCAGTTAATGTCTTAGTATGCATATAAATAAATTAATTAATAAGAGACCCCACTGAGATTATAACAAAAACAGTTAACGCATAATTTTGCATGTAATCAGGAAAATGTCAGTCAGCAAAAACATAACTGGCAAGTGTCCTGCATCAAAGCTTTAGCAAGTTGACAGATGGCTTAATTAACATTTTCTTTTACCAGTCTACTGGACCAGTTCCCATGACCCCCATATATATTAAGAGTAAGTGTAACTAAAACTACAGTTTAAACTATAACTACTGATAAAACTATAGAACTAATCTCCATTCTTTCAAGCAACAGTTTATACTCCTTTTATTGGAGAAGCATATCTTAAAAGAAAGCTCTTCTCTGGGAATATTTAAAGCAACTGTGCTTTAGAAGTTAGATCTTCTTTCTTTCTTTACTAGTAATGTAGTTTCAGGGCACCAGATACAGTTTATGCCACTGAAATATTAGATTTGTTCTGATGCAGATTATTTTAGTGTGGGTTGAACTTTTCAAACAAAAGTAAGAGAAGAAATCTATCCCCACTGGAATGTTATTATCAACTACCACGATTTCTCACTGAGATAAATCAATGTACCACCACTTCAAGGTGTTGCACGCTAAACTCCTAGAAAAATTATTGTGACATAAAACTCCTAGTTTTGAGAGAGGTACCCAGGTTCCCTGTACATTTGGGGTATAAAATGAGGGGATCTTGAGATCAACAAACATCTAAAATCAACAATATCTAAATTTTTAAGAGGTGTTTTGGGGTCCTAGGCAAATATCTGCAAGGCAGAAGCCATCAATTTTGCTTAGCAACTACCAGCATCAGAGCTACAGACAAGATGCCTTGACACCAAGTTTGCATGTATAGGCAAGGCCAATGCCATTTTGTTCCTCATCAGCTCCAATGTTCAATCACTACTGGCTCAGACCAAGAGGCATAAACCAACCTTGCCCTTTCTGAACAGGCACAGAGCTTGCAGTCAGGCTGCAGGAGCCCATAGTCCAGGAGAGGTGAGGAGCCACACCAGAGCCATGAGAATACAGAGCTGTTCCACACGGTGCATGAGGCAAGGTTGTATGGACAGTCACGGGCATTTGCTTAACACATCAGTGAAGACATAATCTTTATCTCTGCCATGCACACTACACAGTTTCACTTCAGTCTTGCCACGCTAGAGTCCAAAGGCTCAGGTCCATTAAAAAGTAGGTTCTGATTATAGTATTTTATTAAGTACAAACATGCAATACAGGGGCTAGTACGATGCTTCCAGCCTTTTGCTCCCTTCCCTAACACAGCTTTGTCTGAAACTAGCACAGCAGAGCATGGCTTCATTGCTTGCTTCAACAAGAGCTGAATGTGAAACATTTTTGCTAATTGATAGTGGCAACGACATGGGAAATTTCACCAGAGCAATTACACACTGTATTTTAAACAATATTTATAAAATAAGGCCTGATTTTCAGCCAGAAGAGGATCCAGCAGACAGGGACAAGAATATAGTTTATTTTTTTGCTTGAAAGTCCATGGAATCCAGCAGTTTGTTATTGCTGGCTCTTTCAAAAGACGTAAGGCCCCCTTCAACAATACAGTGTCAGAACTGGAGGAAAATGGCTAAGAAGAATTCACTGTCAATAAAAACTGCAGTAAACCCCCTGTTTTGTAACCACTTGCTTATGTTGAATAAGGCTGTTAGCTCCAACAGTGTTCTATGATACTTTTTATTGTGCTAAAATTCTATAAAATTTGATCAATCTTTCATTTGATCAAAACCAACAATACAGTTCTTTTACTTTATCCTTCCAAATAGGGAACAATAGCCAGTTATTTCCAAAAACTCCTATTGTATATAAGGTTGTGTAACACACAAACACAGGCAGCTGGGGGGACACTCAGGGTCTCTATTCTGAAATTTGCTATCTGAACAATAAAGGATGAGGTGGTTGTGAAACAGTTTTTAAACTAACCCAGTTTATAGCTCAGTATTTTAAAGTAATCCAGAATTAGCTGTGGCTTGCTTTCCTGATTCACTACCCTGGCAGGGACATGTGTGACAGAAATACTCGTGAAAAGCTGTTAATCCCTTTAAAACAGTTTGGTGTAATTCTTTAATGTCAAGTGTACTGGTTTAAGAGTCAACCAGCAGGGGAAATGAACTCAACTCAAAGGAGAGACCACAAGTCAGAATAACAATTTATTAAAACAACACAGCAAGCACAATCACACAAACAAACAATTGGTCCTAACCCACAAAACCCACATGTACAACCCGGTACCCTGGGGCATGAACAAAGTGGTGTTCCCTGGGCCCCGCTTGAGTCCAAAGTAAAGGGAGAGGGGAAAAACCTGCTGGTGGGAGAGCTGTTGCAGTCTGGTCAGAAGCGGTGATTGCAGTCTAGCTGAGGTTGAGAGCGATGAACTGCAGTCTTCCTCTGGATCCCACGAGTGGTTGCAAAAGTTCTGAAACTCCAGGTTTATATATTCCCCAGTTCAGGCAGAAATGGTCAATCCTTCACTCAGAGCGGGGGAGTTCCATAAAAGGCTCAGAGCGGGGACTTCCATAAAGGGTGTGAGGACAAGAGCATCCTCTTATCTCACAGGCCTCTTAACATCTAGTTTATAGCCTGAGGAGTCAGGCTCTATGGGCAGAGGGTGTGAATAGTCTATTGACAACAGTTTCTGGGTAATGGCATGGAAGGCTATAGAATACACAGTTTTGGGTTATACCCATACCATGATGAACTGGTCTCAGCTGTCCTAACTAGTACATCAAGAGATCCTAAGAGTCAAAACTGGGAATATAGCTAATTATTTCCTCTCAGTAAAACTGGATTTGCAGACAGCTTTGTGAAACATAATTGATAATATAATTGATAAAATGTATCTTTACAAGCACCTATAAAAATGATATCATGTGATACAAGTATTGTTGTATGGAGCTTTTAGAACTTCATTTAGTAGTCACTGTGCTACCCTTTGATTACCTTGATTACATTTTTAATTATATAAGTAGTAATAGTACGTATTGATTATTTTTAGCCCTTTAAGATATAGCTGAGTTTTAGATACTTCATAGACTTTAAGACTGTAAAGATGCATCCAAGTATCTAATCTTAATATCTGTGTAGAAGTTAAGATCACAGACAACCCTTACTTGACATAGGACAAGGCAATTGCTTTGAAGGGCAAAGCAATCCTGAGTTGGTCAGATTTTTCAATAAAAAAAAAAAAAGGGGGGGACACTAATAATTCTCAGGACGCTTTTCGAGGCTGCTTGTGCAGCTGTGCTTTCCCCACCATCTCCTGGCTTTGCACCAGGCAGCAAGATGAAAGCACTGTGGAGCTCTCCCCAGGTTCACCTAAAAACCCTGCGACAAGGGCTGGAGGGTGAACTGCAGTTGTACTGAATGAAGAGCAACCCACCTCCATGAGAGACATGCACACCCTTTCTACAGCCACGGAGAACCTGCCCTGGGCTGTGCTATGCTCTAGACACAGCTTTGCATGGTGCTGGACTGGCACAAGCTCTGACAGCACATCTGAGCTCCAGCACTGCAGCACTCCAGACCTCATGGAAAGAGGAGGACTAGAGATTTGGAAGATGTTATTAAACATTCTAAACTCCCAACTATACTTAGGCAAGAAGATATGAAAAAAGAAACATCTGTCTGCACTTATAAGGAAGACAAGATTTGCAAGTGTAATGTGAGAAATTCTAAATGCCAGAAGTCTTAAATAATTCAAGTTGCCTGGTAATGCTGATTTCCCCCTTCACCCCTTATCTATTGCTGAAATTTATCTCATCCACATCAAAATGATAATGAAACCTGTCTGCCCACCAGAATCTAATAACTTAAGGTAAACTCCCAAGGAGGATTTAAGCCCTGACTTTACATTGAAGTGACCATGAATGCATTCTCTTCCATCAACTGTTTGAGACCAGGGAGTAGCAAGCTGCCAAGCAGCAGTAAGCTGCAGTCTGCCCCAGCCAATTCTGCTGCAAACATGTAAATGGAACCCCACAGAACTCACATCAAGCCTAAAGACTGAATCTATTCTGCACTAAATTTGGATCTGATGAACACTCATTTTTCAGAAGACTGAGTCTGAGTGGACAGCAGCAGCAATATCACCCTCAGAAGAACAAAGAAACCACAACACCATTCACAGCCCATGACTCCGAGGGCAATAGGACGTGGATGAGATGAAATATCTGGAGGATCCCAGAGGCAAGCCTAACCTGCAGGAAATCCTACTTTACCTCATTCAGCTCTTACCAGACGTTCCTACCCATTTGATTTGTAAGAATTACTGCAAATACAGAGATCAGCGTGACTCTAATGATGATAAAGACTCACCCACTCAGCATCTGAAGTTTGCGTCAGGCTTATTGTGAAAAACAGCTGTGGTGATTTAATGTATCATGCCTATGGTGCCAGTGATTACCTACTGCATAGCTAAACTGGTGTACAGGAGTACCCAAACAGCTGGGGTTTAACAGCTTTCCAGCTGAGAAACAAAAAGCAGCTGGAGGTGATGCTTCACATCAGGACAGCTCTTTCCAAAATGACTGTTTTTCTACATCCTTATTTAAGTTGGACACTAGTTCAATAGATATTTTGAGCCAAACTATTACCAAAGTGAAAAAGCCTTCCCCCATAGACCCCTGGTAGGCCATTGCCACCTGTGCCAGCACCTCCTGTTCATCAGCACAACTATTTGTACGACTGTTCAGTGAACCAGATGGGGACCAGCTGTGAGAGAAAACTCAGCATTGTGTCAGTTTTCAGTGCTGTTGATCCCCTGATCTGGCTTGTATGACCAGAGAGCATTTGAGCTGGCAGAAGGGAAGGGGGCAGTGTGGGCAGGAAAATGAGACAGAAGAGGGGATAGGGACAGCTTCTTCCAGTGGTGGTTGCTCCTTTCTTGACAGCATCTCCAGTGCTTACATCAGCGAAGCAACAAGAGCATCCAAAAGGGAGCTGTCAGGCAAATGGACTGGGCAAAATTTTTTCTTTCATCAAACTGAAAAAAGGAAAGAAGATTAGTTTTTTTTATAACATGAATTAGGATAAAGTTTTGGACTGAAAGTTTTTTGCTTCTGTACTAAGCATGGTTTCCACATCACAGTATTTCTCATAAATGGCCAGTTTTAAGTATTCACCTAGGCTGTATTTGACAGCTTCATTAGTAACATCTTCCAATGTACCCCTGAATAGTAATAAACCTAGTAACAGATACAGTGAAAAATAAGAGTAACAAATCCCAAGCAGTTTACTTACTGACATAAAGTTAATATAGTATTTTTAATTAGATCTTGGGTGTTTGGGGAAGTGATTTTTCTGCTCTCTCATTCAAAAAAGGAAAACAAAGTAATTTTAATATGTTTTGTTGCATCCTGATCAGAAATGCTATGATTTTTATGGCGTCCATAAATACTTATTTGAATGTGCATGTCTATACTACTGCATCCATAAAAGCTTACTAATACATCTGTGTGTGAGTATGTATATACTGGCTCTGTGTGAGTGAGCTGCTTGTGCTTTTTTTTGGTATGATCCCAAGGATAATGCAAACCAAAAAACAATGACTGGAAATACCAATACAACAATATTGTTACATATTTTTGGAATAGGAAAATTCTTTCCAAACAGATTTTTCCTGCTGTTTGTCAGAGAAAGATGAAATGCAGAATATGGCAACATTGACTGTCATAGAAACACCCCTGTGCCATTTTCTGGGTGGAAAAGTGCCTTCATTCCTGATTTTGTTAAAGCCAGCCACTTTGACTGGGGAAGAAAAAAAAATCGTGGTATATACTGCTTATCCCTGTGTGATAATGAGGAATGTTAGTTGGGTCTTGGCATGTGTCCTCCATGCACACACACACCCCCCTCCCCGTTGCCGTGTGTGATGGGCAAATGATTTGTCCTAGGATAAGAATACCAGATAGGTCTGGGTGCTCACATAATGAATGCATTTCAGTTATGGGGAAGCTGTGATGATTGTGATTGGCTTTTGGCCTCCATAAAGGTATAAAATGCTGCTGGCGACTGGGCCAATTGTTCTCTTGAGGTTGCAGGCAGTTTCTGAGTGGGTTTCCATGTTCTTCCCCCCGTCAGGGATGCCTGCAGGGCAATTCCAGCCTAAAGATGGGGAACACTCACTTTTGGGTCAGTGAGTGAAAGCACTAAGATCCAGTCACATACAGAAATAAAATCCTGAAGTAGCTCCATCGGTGCTTTGTTGCTTTGCAATTGTACACTGCGTAAGGCCAGAGCCTGTGACCTTGTATGTTTCTAGCTGAACCTTCGTATATTATAATGCTTTAGACCTGCTTGTATTATATACTGCATAGGCAATATTTAGATACTGTATTAGCAATAAGTCTAATAATAATTATCCATATAATCAGTGTCATAATTCTCACACCTATCTGAGAGTCTTCTCTCTGCCACTCTGCCACATCCTGACTGATAAACCATGTATACCAAATTTTTATTGTATTTGGCCAGTGTGTATAACTAAATGCAAATAACTTACAATATGTGTAGATGTTTGGGGTATGGATTTGCTTAAAGTTATTAGCATTTTAACAGTGAAAGATGTTTTGACATTAGCACTCTACTTTAGACCCACACAGAAGAATTTCTCACCTCTTTTGGTGTTGTGTTGCTTCAGTCTGCCTGCAATGTAAGCAAGACCTACAGTCAGAAAAGATTTATTTATAAAATGCGTAGGTTTCGGAGCCACAGAATGAGTGAAACAAAGCTAAATTGGTAAACCTTACATTTTCCCAAATACATTGTAACTGCCTGAGACTGAATTGCAAAGCTGATTTCCTTTAGCTACTTTGGAAAAGAAGTTTAACTTTATTAATGCATCATACAAGCATAACTTGAACGTGATGTGGCTGGTTTCAATGCACAATATCCACCTGTCTTCAGCCTGGAGAAAGGTGTTTACTTGCCCTTGAGATACTCACTCCAACCCTTCTCCTGCAGAAGGCATTTAAGCTGAGATCAGGACTTCTGACATATCCTCCCCTCAAAATGACAGTCCCACTCTATTCTGTAATAGCTGGCAATCTGAAAGTTTAAGGTACAGTCCCAAATCCCTGCTCTGCCTAATCTGAAGCAGGGATTTAAGAGCAGTTTTCATGTTTCCTATGTACTAACCAAGAGACTCTTGGCTCCACAGTGAAACTGCAAGGTTCCTCTTTACATAAATAATTCAGAAGTCCTGAAAAGCACAGATTACAGCAATCAACTAGAATGTGGGCTCACTAATTGATACACTCTTTGAGGATACAATCACAGTAGATTGTTAGACCAGAAAACTTACACCCTTGTCAACAGAACAAATGTATAGGTCCTTTTGTGTTTGGGGTGGTGTTTTCTCCATGGCATCATAAATTAGGACAGCTGTAAAAGTGGCAAAAAGCAGGATGAAGCAGTCCTCTGAAGTGGGCTTGTGAATCCTTTTACTTATGTCATGATTATAGTATCACAACAAAATATGAATTTGTACATTTTCAAACTTTCCAGTTCCCTCTATATCCATCACGTGGGTAGAGACTATCGGTGATTTCAACTAACATTCTGTATCAAATATGGAGTGCTTACACAGTTTCTTCATCTGGATATGGTGAGGAGACAATAGCACACAGGCAGAAATGACTGGTTACTGTGGTAATATTGTAAGAAATGGGCTGTGTATGCCCTAAATATCAACAAACTAAATAAATGCATTCACCCTGTAGGGACATCTATTTTGAATTAATATTGCATTACTTAATTCACTATTTAGAACATCTTGTACATAAAGAGTTTGCACCAATGGATGCCAAATCAGTTAAACTGTTGCTTCTAGCGTATAAAATAGGCCTGTGAGACAGCCTGTTTTTACCATCTAGCTCAATTACACCCACCTCACCTGGTTTCATACGCCAACATAATTCCTTAACACAAAAATCTCTGACTGACTGTATCCATCTTTATTTAACTAATAGAACAAACTAAAAAATGTGCATTGTGAAATGTGTTAAAACTTAATTATTCATCATCATCTTCATATTTGTGTGATGCATAAACTGGAGGAGTGCTGTATGTGGTTAGTAACCATATGATTCAGCAACTCTCAATCATGCTAAAACAGCGATCCAGGAGCAGTGAGCAGGAGCATGCACTGCTTAGCAGCAGTGCTCCACTCCACGACTCAGTGATTCCTAAAAGAATTCAGTATCCAGTATCTCTTACCAAGGAGGTGCGTGACTCCTCCTGAACAGGGGTGTCTTGCCCAGCTCACTACAGGAGGAAGGAAGGAAGGGCTAGTGTGGGAGAGAGCGGCAGCGCCCCCCGTCAGCCCACAGCTGTTTGTCTTCAGCACGAGCCAAACAAAACCCAAAGGTGTCTTTGCTTGAGCTAGTCAGACCTCGTTCCTGTGCTTCAAACACTTTCACTTGCTTTACTCTTTCAAAATGCTGATGAGTTGCCTGCAGCCTACTAACTATTCCTACGGTGTAGCAAACTCTAGTTTTCCCAGTGACCATACGAGAAGAGGCCTCTGGATAGGTTCTTACTGGCTGGCCAAAATTAATATTATGCACGCACCTGTGTTTACAAGGGCAGTTTGTTCACTTTCAGGGTTTCTTTTTATGTCTTCCTAGAAACTTTCACTCCTCTACTTCACTGATTCATCCTACTGAATAAATGCCAGGAGAATTCAAAAACTTTGTTGTGGTTCTTGTTTCTCTGCTGCCTGGTAAATGTTTCTGGATATGGCTTGTAGCTCTTTTTGAGGTGGGGCGCTCTCAGACATGTGGCCATGCCTGATGATGGTATATTTCTCAGAGATTAGCCATGACCCTTCTCAGCAAAATGTACAATCCTGACTTCGGGCATGATTGAATCTGCCTGACAAAATCTTGCATTGACAAAACACGGATAAAAAATCTTACTTTGAATGCAGATTGTAATACAGAATAAGAGCAATTACAGCATATGAACAAAATTCAAGTGATATTTTATAACAACTCTCATCTGCTAAAGGTATAAGAACTGTGTAGATCACTTACTGGGAAAAACATGTGCATGCCATGTACCCGTGTGGTTCCACGTGGGAGCTGCAACTTATGTCAATGGGAGCCCCAACTTGTGTCATAGTTCAGCTATGTAGACTCACTTAAAGATATGCATCACTTTCTAGACGTTACTCAGGCTAAAAAGGTTTTTGTATCCATCCCGGGGGAACAACAGGAAGCAACTTTGTCAAACGTTAGCACCTTTGAGGATCTGCCAACTGATTCTCTTATAAATTACCACCAAGTCTTTTGCATCAGAAAAGATTTGGTAAGCTGTTTTCAATTACCCTTAACCATTTTTTGTAAGGTCGTTATGACTGACTGCTTGTTTAGCTCTCTGAACTGGTTGGTGATTCTAAATCGAGTGGAGCAAGCAAATAACAGAACCTTGTACTCATCCTTCTTAGCAATTAATGGATCAGCCTCATTATTAGTCTTATTCATCAGACAAGCTTGAAGAGTAACCTTGCAAGATGCAGAGACAGTATAATTCAAGGAGAATGATTTGAGGGAAAGGAAATAGGTATATCTCTCAATTTTGTTTGAATGTGAAATAGTTACTGCTCACAGTTTGGGTTTCTGGCCTAACTTTACAAACCAATGCGCCATTAAGATAGAAATCTTCCCTGATAAATATATTGAAACAAAGATGAATCTACACTTTGATTAATCTAGAGATATGATTCCAAGATCTATTTTCACCCAATTGGACAGGAAGTTGGTTAAAGACACTGATCCATCCAAAGCCCACCATATGAAAAAATTGATGTTTTCAGCTTAGCCTGCACCACTGACTACATGATCATATGGATGGCTGCAAAGAAGAGGGCTGGATTATGACTACTTTGATTTAGGCTACTGTGGATTGCACTGCAGGGCTATAGTGTGAGAGGTCTCTGCACTGCCCAGTGACAGGAGCTGGAGTTCTCTGCTAAGCCAGCAGTGACATGATCAACAGTACCGATAGTCCTGGTGGGAAATTTGTGCTTTGGGGAGAAAAGTCAGTGTGATATCACTTACAAGACAAAATGACTTTTTTTCTATAGTCTTCTGAAGCAGTCCCTGTGTTGTACTGAACATCCTCAGTCTGATTGCTTTCTTTGTGGTATATGAGATTTCATTTTTGTGATTCATGAATTTTTAACCTTTACTTAATTCTTTTCCTGTTCTCACTATCCAGTAACATTGTTTTTTTAATTTGATACCATTTTCTTAAAGATAATATAAAAGGGTTTGATTTTACAGGGGTTCATTTCTAGAAGGTTTTCTTAGAAAAAAAAAGACATTTTCTTTTATGACTAACTATTATTTCATGGCTTGTGCACTGTTGCCAGTAATACCAAGAATGGAATCTTATCTGTGTTACTATTAAATCACCTTAAAATACAGTCAAATTAACTTTCTTTTTTTTTCCTTTCAAATTGCCAAATAACTTGCACATCTGTAACAGAGAGAACTTGGTACTTGTGTTGAATCTTGCTGTTGAAGCAGGACAGATCATTTTTCCAATAGCACTGTAGATAACACAGATGAAAATATTTGAAGTTTATATAGTAAAAACTTGAATATTAGAAATGGCATATTTAATCAGAAGCACGGGTATTAAAGAAAGAGTTGATTTTTTACAATATTCTTCAGAGTTAATTCCTGCCGGAGGAGTTGGTCTGCTTAAAAAGTTCAATAAATAGGCATGTTCAGAACCCTTGAAACTTCCCTTAATCCTGTTCAAACTTTAGAAGGATTGTCTGGCTTGTTCCCCTTTATTTACAGCTGACTAATGGTTGTGCAGGTTTTCTTCCTAGATCTTCTTATAAAGCCTTACTTCTAGGCAATATGGGTTTTCTCTTGCATCAGCTGTACATTTGCATGTCTTCTGATCTTGCAGCTGCGTGTGTCTTACTCTACAATACCATAGAAATGAGAACTGATATGTTGACCTTAAGATTTGCTCCTGCTTTGATATTGGAATATTTTTCCCTTTCTTCCAGGTGTCTCTTTGAGCATTTCAGTGCAATGGTTCATTCTGGCATGTGCCTGACAAATGCCAGCCATAATTCGTTGGCATTTTCTTCAGGGAATGGGGAGGGTGATAAAAGTGCTGCCTTGGAGTCTTTCCCTATATGTTATTGAAAAGGTTTGTGGACAGCTGACGTTCTTTTCATGATAACTCAGTATTGGATCCAAGATGACATATTCTGGCTGCAATAAAGTTGCTTGAACATATTTTTAATTGTTTTAAAAAAAGTTTGGTAGTAAGTGGAAAGAAAATAATAAAGTCTCTGCAATGCATACAAAGATAAAACCAAATAAACAGAGCGTAAGAAATGCACATGGGATACTTAGCTGATATCTTCGGTATGCACAAATTCCTACTCATCACCCTAGCAAATTTGAGACCTGGCTCTGTACAAAATGTGCCACACAGCTGTGATGTATAGATATGCATGTATCACATTCCTTACTCTTGTACTAAAATGTACTAAAATTAACCATAATTCTGATCTCGGTGACATCCACAGAGAGACCTGTCAAAGGCTGTGCTATTTGTATTCTGTGGTGCCATAGACTCTCTCACGAGTCAACATGTGAAGTAAATACAATAATTCACTCTTCATGTCTAATATGTTTTGATGAATAGGTTTATTCATTGAGAAGATTATAAATAGATTAATTTAGAATTCAAGACTACAGGAGCTTATTGTATTTTCTTGTGAAGCAAGCTGCAGGATAAATTAGTGCATGTGCAATATGGATGTGCCAGCACAGGTGTGCTGGTCAGGAACTCCATCTCTTGCTACTGTGTAACCAACTACATCCACCAGAAATCTGTACCATAGATAGGTCTTTAGCTTGATATGATTAAAACCCAAGATTTTTATCCTTTGGTCTTCAAGGATTTTACAGGAAGTAGAAGTGTTGTCCTGTCCCATCCTAGGGAAATGTAATTTTCATTGATTTCATTACTTTCATTAACCACGGCTAGTTAAGTCCTATTGATAGATTTTCATCCTAGGTGTATGAAGAAATGGGTCTCAGTGGTTGGCTGTATTTCTTAACAAGCAGAGATCACTCACACTTAGAACTGCTTTGAATAAGTTATGCTGTAAATTGCTCTCTTTAAAATGTTGCTGCTGTTGGCTTTTTTTGTTGTTCTGACTTAGAGTTGATTGAAGAATATAAATATTCACAAATTTCACCACACTGAGCACAGGTAACCCTTCACTGGATAGTATTTTGATGCTAATGTAATAAGTAGAATCATTAATGAAGACAAATATCAGCATCTGTGCTCAATCTTTCTTGTTGTCTCCAAAATGCTGCTAGAAGATCGGTGTGCTCTTTTTCTGACTCCTTTATCTATAGCATAGGCAAGTGAAATCACTTGTGAGAAGCATTTCAAAGTATTTATGTTTCCCACCCTTAATGCATATAACCTGATTTTTTTTAGAAAAAAGCCTCCAAGGTATAATCACTTCACTCGATAAAGTGTGCAGCCTGCATTTCCATGTGCGAGTGGCCATTTTGCTGTAGAATTAGCCACCTGGAGCTAAATGTGCATATTGTTTTGCATGGCTATAGTTCACTTGACACTTTTTCAAGTTTTAGTATCTGCCTGTATGCTTTAGAAGTGCTCTAGAATGTTAGTCTTCTTTCGCAAGGGAGAAGTGACCTTGCCAACATTTTAATGTATCTCTCTCCTTTTACACTGCTTGTTAGATAAGGGAAGTATCTTTCTGCTCTACATCTGGTTTTATCTTTCAAGTTTTTGGAGACTTTTTTTCTGCCCTACTCTTTGCAAGGAAGTAAGAAGTGTGACAGAAAGGTGTGATTTTTAATTTACACCAGAGTTCTCAACAAATAATGACTTTTCACACTTTGTTCTTGCTGCTTAGCCTGGGGGAGGAGTTGTATGGCTACTGTTGTCATATCGAATTAAATCCACTCATGTAATACAGAAAGGCATTCCTCTCAAACTTAACCCCTTTAAGTTGCTGAACTTAAAAGGCCATAAGAGCATAAGCAGGAAGGGCAGGTCTTTTGGAGGGTGTCTGCTGTTGAAGAACGAAAATGGAAATGCTTTTACTCCAAGATTTTTATTTTTTTTTTGGAGTGCAGATGCTAATGAGGTTTGTGTGGGTGAATCCTCTTGTTAGCCTAGAGTTTGCTGCAGGCTCAGGGTATGGAAGGAAATGTTTGGCCAACGATGCCAGACACATGTATTCTTATCTGAAAAATTGACTCGAACAATGTCCTGTAGTGTTGTTTGCTGTGCATTGCAAGCATGGTCATGAAGCACTTGGTGCTCCTTTACGTAGCAGAGCTAAAACATATTAGTAAGAAAATCCCCCTCAGAGAGAGTTTGCTGCTGCCGAGAAGTTTGCAGCGTGGAACAAGCTGTCTTCATCAGCAATCTTCCTCTGGGGAGTTTGCTGTTGTTTTTGGTATGCGATGTACCCCTCTCGTTATCCAAGTCAGTCCTTGGGACTGGAGGCACTCGGTATGTGCAGGACGGATTCACCCGGAGGGTCGATGTACGCATTCCGGCTCTCCCAGAGACCCCTTGCCCACCCTCTACCTTCCAAGGGTACCCGCTGCATCTTCCCAGGTAGCACTGGAGGCTGGGGAACAGAACTAGCAAACAAGAGGAGATGCAGTCCCCTCCCATCCATCTTTATTGTCCCTAAGTGCTGGTAATTGAGGGTTAAGTATTTGCTGGGTACCCGCCCTGGGTGGTGGTGCAGAGAGGGTTAAGGTGCTTGATTGACTATAAACGTATAGGTGACAGACTCTTATCTGATGGTGGGATGGTTTGCTTTTTTCCTTCTGTAAAACGTCAGCCATTTCCTGATAAGCCTTATGGTGGTGGTGAATTTCACACCTTTTTTCTTCTCTGTGAGGAAATCTGGGTGTTAATGGTACTGGAGCAAGTCGTGTTTAAAAAGGAATGAGGCTGTCTCAGAGCAGAGAAAAAGCAGGGAAGGGAGAGGAGGTGAGGAAAGGGATCCAAGGAAACTGCCACTTATAACAGGCATTAGCTGGATTATTTTGCACTATTTCTATTCAGAACATGTAGATGTATATTTATTTGCTAAGTGCATTTTTTCCTATGAAATGTTGGAGTTCAGTTTAGAGTTCAGCATAAAAATAATCTTCTCTTTTAATTTCACAGGGAAATTTAGCACTGCAACAGCTGAAGATGGAAAATTGGTCGGTTGAGCAAGTCTGCAACTGGTTGAAACAGAGAAATTTAGGAGAGCTAGTTCCTAAGTTCCGTGGTAAGCATTTTTGTTGTTTGGAGGGGGGGCTTTTTTAGTAATTCTTGCTGTGCCTTTAATTGGCACTGCCTACCTTGTTTTGGGGCATGTGTGTATATGCCAATTTCAGACTTTTATAAGAATTTATTAGGGTGAGAACTGACATAGATCTGATAAATCAACGTATGTGTACAGATTTATTATGAAGTTTCTGAGAAATCATGGGGGATGAGATTAAGCCTGTATATAAATAGAGACACCTCAAATCAGAAGTGGCAGTTTAGAAGTCTTGACAGGGCCTATTTTATGTTGTATAAATTTTTTGAAATAATGCAACTGTAGTGTGTAAACGTTTTATGTCTGAGCATATAAACACTCTGCAAAAGAGTGCACAAGAAACTGTTATGTGAACAGCCTATTTATTGTGTGTTCTCTTAAAAAACTTGCCTTCCTTCATTAACAAGTGACAGTCTCCTGTGGTTTAAGCAAGGCCTGATTTAAAGCATTAAAATAGTCACCTCTCTGCCTCTGCATATTTCAGACTTGGCTTTTTGTTAGGGGAAGGTATCTGACCAGTGATTCCTGGCACTGCTTAGGAAAAGACAGTAGCAGTTGAAAATGACAGCTGGCAGTAGAAAGCATCTTTACCTTTGACCTGTCTTCCATCATGTTTTTAGGCATATAGAATGTAACTGTAACTGTAAAGTTATTTTACAGTATGTCTTTTATCCCCTTCAATCTGCAGAAGAAGAAGTAAGTGGTGCAGCTCTTCTGGCACTTAATGATCGTATGGTGCAACAGCTGGTGAAAAAGATTGGGCACCAGGCAGTGCTGATGGACCTGATTAAAAAATACCATCAACAAAAAAGTGGGCTGGATTCCCTTACAGGCTGTTGTGAAACTGCTTCTCAAAAGTTTCCAGAAGTTATCAGTGGGTGAGTTTGTACATGGCACAGAATATATCAGTCTGGGTATAGCTGTGTTCTTTTCATGGCATTTTAAAACTGGCATTTACTAGCTCTTCAGCTGTGACTTTTTTAAATTTTAAGTATCTGTAACAACACGTGAAATGCAAAATTAGATACCACCTTGTGGTTTTAAATAGGGTATAAACATTCCAGAACAATGCCATTAATTATCTTAAACTTTTCTTCGTATCCGGTTCTAGGACCTAGTTTTCATTTGGACAAAGCACTATCAAACTTTCACTATAGCTAAAATTTTCACTATTTACAATATTAAGCTTTTGAAGAACTTACTTTTAAATGCTTGCAAATCTTGGAGTAAAATAATACTTTAGCCAGAGATAGTATTTGTGTCACAGGTGTATTGAAATTCAGTTTCTCAAAGGAAACTCTGAATTTGATCTTGCAGTTACAGTAGTATGAGGGCACAGCTTTGCTGTGCAGTTCTGCAGACTCCAAAAAAATTAATAGCTTAAAATATCAAATGTTAGTGAATATAATTTACATTAAAATCTTTCCCTACCTTGCCTCCTTCCTGGAAAATAAGATGCTGGCATCCTTCTGTTTACAGGGAAGTTGAGTAAATAAGCTTCTCTTTCTGAAAACTTTTCTGTGTCACCAAGAATGACAGAATAAAGCCCAAGCACGTTTAAGATGCATTCAGTCATAGATTTTAGGATGAGTAAAAAGTCAATATATTCTGTCCAGTTTGGGGTATAAAATGATGGAAAAGCTCCTCTAGTAAAAGTAGCATTTTGTCATAAAACTAAAAGATGTATCCTCATAAGCAGGTAGCTGCAACTTTTTTCTTAACTCTGCAGTGCTTGTCTTGGTGATGTAGTATAAAATTATTTTGTCTATTTACTACATTTTGAACAAAATCCTGTAAGAATAATTTCTCTTGATCTAGTTCAAGGACTCCTGACTAAAGTTCATGAGACACTGTTTTGAACAAATTCAAAATTCATAGTTCCACAATATATATGAACACACATTTCCTCCATCGCTTAGTAATGTTAGGCTGAATTGCAGTGATTAAAGTCACCATGGCAGGGTTTGCAGTTAGTAGGACCCATAGCTGAGTGTGTGGTCCCACAGTGGCAGGGAAACAATGGTGAAAACTGAGTGTGTGTGTTCCTAGCCCTTCTCCTGTGGTGCTTGAACCCAGGTGAAAACCAACCACCTTTTCTCAGTCAGGCCTGAGAATTATTTCTCAGTCAGGCCTGTTTCCAGAACCAGCTCACACCGCCAGGACTAGTGACAGGGTTGAGAAGGCATTGCTCAGGGCAGGGGAGAAAGCAGCATCGTCACAGTGTCCTTCTGAGTCAGCTGAAGTCACTGTGGAGCTTCCAAGAGCTCTCAGCAGTGTTTTCCTGTTGTATTTCTCAGGTGAATGCTATCCACAGTGCTTGTTGGTGCACTCCTGGCTGTAGCCTCTTTATCCTGATGTCCTTAGCACATCTTCTGACTGTGTGTGAATTGTGCTGAACTCACCTCGCTGCTAGAAACAGAAATGAAGTAGTTGGTTGGACGTGGAGTTTTGAGTACAATAGGTGAACACTTTCTGTGTGGAAGTAATAAATTTTTGAAAGGATACTGAGTGTGACTTACATCTCCAGCAGTTTGGTTTAGGACATGGAAATAAGCATCTTGTGTCTGTCACTGGTGAGGTGGATATGTTCTAAATCATGGAGTAGAAACTGTGTTTATGTGTGTGTGAGGAGTTCAAAAAGTAAATTTCACAAGGTAAATATTAAGATGCTTTCCAATTTCACAATCGGTTGTTTCTAGGAGCCATGCAGAAAACATAATAGGGGGGGTTTTTTTGTTTGTTTGCTTTAACTGCATAGATGAAAAATATTGATTCATAGAAAGGGAAAACTCCCCTTATAAATTTGGTAAACTAATGGCACTTCCAATAACAGCCTTTCATGTGTTGAGTGCAGCTGAGGCTGGAAGAGTTTCTAAAGCATCTTTAGAGTTTGGATGTTCTGAAGAGATGAAGTTCAGAAAAAAAAAAGTGGTTGATGACTGCCATGAATTCTTGGCAGCATAACAGTATCCCCTATCTAAGCTCTGCCTATCCCTCAGTACAGGGTAAAACTGTTGATGTTGGCTTCTATCAACAAAACAAGAAATAACAGGAATATGAGGAGGAAGAGAAGTGGACACAACTATTAAGTGGAAAGCAATGGTTTGGTCTGGCACATAGCAAAGTCTGTATCTGGGGTTTTTGGTGTTAGTGACGAGCTAGAGTTGAAGTAAATAACCATGAACAGTGGACTGTGAGACCAGCTGGCATTTGGAGCTGACTTGAAGCTTTGGGCTTAACCTCTAGAAAAAACAACTTTTCAAGGTTCCAGTTAAACAGAAACTTACTTGCAATACTGTGTAAATAGTTCTTTCAGCCTACACCTTTCAAGCTGTAATGGTTAGTTACCCCCAGAGATTTAGGAGATGCCAGGCTGTGAGGATAGCAGTTATCCTCTGAGAAGGTTGATTTTTCTTGGGTTTTTAACTGTATAATAATTAGAATATCACTAGGCAGTACTATATATATTTTTCCTTTTAATTTGTCAGAGTCTGATAATTGAACTGATTGATTAGGAGACAT
Source organism: Lepidothrix coronata (assembly GCF_001604755.1). Taxonomy (NCBI): domain Eukaryota; kingdom Metazoa; phylum Chordata; class Aves; order Passeriformes; family Pipridae; genus Lepidothrix; species Lepidothrix coronata. The sequence continues at coordinate 11,118,468 of NW_016690185.1, read as the reverse complement.
TAGCATCATGTAAAATCATGACTATTCAATATGTTAATTTTTCTCCCTTTCTATTTGTGCCACTGGTATTTTAGAACCCTAAAGATCCTCTTTTCTGTAAGCTGCAGAAGACAGCTTACAGTAAATTTTTTGGTTTTGTTTTTTTCTTTCAGGGCTACTGACAGACAGATGTTAAATTCTTCTGGTCATGTAGAGCAGAAAAAATATCTGTGCTCAAGTGAAAATGAAAAAGGACTAATTGATCACAGGGTGCTAAAGCAGAAGTGAGTTATAATATATTCATTACATTTTCATTACCTTTTGAAAATGATGTAAACACTTCTTTTTGCTTCATTTATACTTTACAAAATGTGTTCTTAATTACTGGAGGCCAGGTTCCGCTATATCCAGTTATATTTAGAAAACAGCAGAAACAGAAATTTATTAGGATTTGGCTGAATGAAAAAGCCTGATGGTGTGTTTTCTGCCCTCCATCCTCAGTCCTTGCTCACTGTTTCATGTTACCTCATGCAGAGGGGCAAGATACAGGTTTGTCTTTATTTATCTAATTTTTAAAAATTGTCTTTTACAGATGTGTTTTCAACAGCAATCTGACAAATTAGTCGTTACAGACTGAAGTATGGCTATTAAAAAAATTGTGTGCTTGAGGCACCTTAAATATAGCATTCGGCAAGGTAGGCATGCTGATTCCATTTGGATGCTCGTTTTACTTGGGTATCAAAACGAGCGTCCCTTAGAAACTGGAGGCAAGACAAAGTATAGGGTTTTTTCTTTCTGTTTTTTTTTTTTTCCCCTCCTACCCATGCTTTTCTCCTTTGAGATGGGCAGTTAGTGTTGGAAGAGAGTCCTGTTCCTCTTACAAGGCAATTATTTTCTTGTTTGCAAAGCTTTGTTTGCTTATCTATCCCCCTTTATTTCCACCTGCTATAGTGTCTCCCTCTGCCATTCTCCCCCATAGATGTGACTGATGGCCTCACAGTTCTGAGATAAGGGGAGATCTTCCTGCAAAAATGTCTATTTTATCACTTTAACAAGGAGTTAGTGATAAGACTGACTGGGAACGGAGGAAAGAGTTTAGCGAATCACATAGTTAATGCTTTTAAAATAAAGTCTTGCTACTTCTGTTCTTTAAAAGAACAAACCAAAAACTCCAAACCCAAAGATCCCGTCAGCATTGTTATTGAAGAAACAAACCCAAATCACTTAAACCCTCAGAATAAACTACTAATACGGTCTTGCAATGATGCGTTTTAGCCTGTGCTTCCAAAGGATGCTTATTTTTAATTAATTATGACTAATTTGCCTTGTGCTGTATAGAGTTTTAAATGGGTTGTGTGAATCAGGGTAACCAGGAACAGGAATACACTGACTTTAGGAAATGTTCTCAGCAAATATTGTCATTACAAAGCATTCAAAGGCCCGTAATGGTCTATTAAGGGGAAGAGACTGCTAAAGAACAGTGCCACTTCAGCTCAGGGCAGAGAAGAGAGGGGAAGTCTGCTGCTGTAAATGAAGTGCCCCTTCTCAGTGAAGTAGTAGATGTTGTAGAAGTCAGTGGAGTTGTGATGATTTGTAGTCTTGAAGACCTGAGTAAATTTGATGAGGGCTTCTTTCTAAAGTTCAAATGAAAATCTGGCAAACATCCTTCTCAGAAACAGCTGTTTTATCTAAGAATGCAGATGGAGTTAAACAGCCATTGCATTCATTAACTGCTGCACTAGGTTCATCCAAAACTAAATACTATTTTTAGAGATCAATGCTGTTTAGACATGTCTATGACTTGACCTACGCTGGTAAATGTCTTATGATAGAATTTAGGGGTTTTTTTGTTTTTCCTTTTCTTTTCCTTTCCCTGCAGTATTCACTTATTGCATTTTCAACAACCAATGGAAAATTTTAATGTTTCATATGCTTGAGGGAATTATGAAAGCTGTAAGCAGGTTATGAAGGGTTGAACAAGATGTTTGTTTTAGAAAAACTATTACAAGGACAGAAAAAGTTTCTTTGACTGTAATATAATGACAGATTCTTAGCCAAGAGCATAAAAGTAACACACACACACCTCCCTGCTAATAAACTTAGTTTGAAAGCTGGGTGAGCTGGTTGGTTTGTTTGGTTTTCACTCAAGTTCCAGATTTAGGTGCCCTGGTGAAAAAGGGTTTTTCACATCAGTTTAATTAATGGTGGCTATTTTTTGTATTTTGGCATAATGTCAGTTGATATTTCTGATAGATCAACTAGTGTGTTGTTTCTACTGTTTTTAAGTCTGTGCATTTGTTTCTCTCCTGTAGTCTCTCATCTTAATTAACAGGGAAAGGAAAGCTGTAGTAATATATGGAGGTTGTTTTGCAAATAAAACACTCTGGACTGTCTTATTCTGATTAGGGAGGGTAGGGACCCATTTCTCATCAGCTAGGCCAGAATTGGAAGAGCAGCTAAGAACAAGGTTGACTTCCACTTTTACTTAGTGGGTGTTCCCACATCATCCACTGTAGAGCAGTTAATATAAGCACTTCTAGAGTCTGTTCAGCCAGGGGGTTAGTTTAATGTGATGGGATTGGTTTCATTGTACAGTTTAAATTATTGATATTTGGCTAGGGTTATACTTATAGCCTCATTAATTTAATCCAATCTGTAAAAGAAGAACTTAAAATTTGTGGGGTTTTATTATTATTATTATTATTAATAATAATATTGTTATTATTATTATTATTATTATTATTATTATTATTATTATTATTATTATTATTATTATTATTATTATTATTATTATTATTATTATGTGGTGTTGGGGTTTTTTGTGGTTTGGTTTTGGTTTTGTTTCCATTTTCCCAAAAGATTCGTGGAACTACAGCTTCAATAACTGCTTGAAGTGAATTCATGGGTGCTCTTATGGATTATTAATGCTCTGAATTGGCTCAAAGTTTCTTTATGTTTCCTGTGTAGGTAGTCCTAACGACTGTGTTAAATACACTTTTCTATATTACTAAATCTTACCAAAATATCAAAGAAGATTGTTTAAACACTGTATAATTTTATTTTTCTTGTATAGAAATTGTGCATACATATAACCAGATGAGGTTTGCAAGCTACTCCAGTGAAATAACTTTTTGCTAGAAATGACAGAAGTAATAACAGCCAGTTTTTTGTTAACCTACCAAGAAGATTAATCTTGAAATAGCGCTTGTCTGTGAAGACAATAAGATAGCTACAGAGGACAATTCAATAGATATGTTTCCCATATTCCTGCTTTTCTGTATTGGAGTACTAGCAGTTTTATGGCTTGTGGAAGCCTGGTGTTTATCTTGTTGCTAAGACAGAGGCTTGCACTACTTGTAAATACCTGATACTGCTGTGAAAAAGTAACCTTTTATTGGTTGGTTTATATGTTCTGTCTGCCTTTCCTCAACATGTTTGCTTAGCAAATGACATCCCTAATGTATCTCTTTTTTACTGTTTCCAATATGATGGCCCAGCTGTTTTCCTTCAAGAGGGATGTCCTGGTACATATTTATTTGTACATTTATTTCTTCTGTAAAAACGTGTTCTGTAGCTCTTAAGTGCTGTGTAACAGATTTACTGCCTGAATGCCTTGGAGTAATTTTCTCAGAACACAAACAGGATAACGGATCTTCCACCCGGCCTTGACAGGTTTGAACTTTCCTATTTGTTGTGAATTTGGAAGATATGGTCAGTGCTCAACTGAACCTCAGCCTGCTAAGTACTCATATACCAATAAAGCTATTGCCAGCAGTGACAGAATATTGGTGCTGGTGCCTACGTATATTTGAGCTGGTAGCAAGGACAATGAATTGGAAGATTCATCTGAAAACAAATTTGGCATCCATCTTCATGTCCATGATAGACCTGCATGGGTCATCCATTTCCCCAGTGGAGGAATTCTCCTTAACTAGGGCAGTCTCATCTTTTTCAGTCAGGCTACAGGCATGTGCCCTCACTGCTGGGTAGCTGCATCTGAAGTGTCTTTTAGTTTTGATATGTCATTCTGCTAATGATCTTTATAGAGCTTTTTCCTTTGCTTCCCCATTACCAATATATAAGTATTGTTGGTCTATTTGATGTTTTATCAGAAATACACTTGTGCTTTAAGAAGAAAAGAAAATTTTAAAAGGAAAAGAGAGAAAGAGCAGGTAGCCTGAAAAATTGTCACTTAGTCAACTACTTTGGATTTTCCTCCATTTATACAAGAGAACAAATATTACTTTTATACGTATACATATACACACTATAGTCCTACAATGAAGACTCAGCAGGACTGTGCTTTTTTATGTATAGCTTAAGAGTTTCTTAGTTTCCATGCAAAGACCTCATTCTGGATATCATCAGAATTACATGTGATGATCCTTTTTTCAGTTAACTCACAAGGACATGAGAAGCAAACATAAAAACCCCCAACATGTTAAGCCTTTGATAATGGTCAATAATAGAAGAAAAGAAGTACTGCCTGTCTATTTTCAGAAGTACAGTCATCAGATGCTTCATTTGATTATACCCTAGGGATTCCAAAATCATAAATTGCATCTAGTCCATTAATTTTAACAGTGATAGATTGGTTGAATCTTTCTGCTATGAATTTGTCTCAATACTTCTGAAGCTATTTATTGTTTCAATAGTAGATTCTCCTGGCGAATGACGTATCATAACAGAAAAATAATTCCATTTTTATGATTTCTGATTATTTCAATTCAATTGTTATTCTATCTTCACAAAACTGTTCTATATGTGGGTTTGATTTGTGTAGGGTTTGGGAGACATTCTTTAAATTTACATTTTTATTTTATGTGGATGCAAGAATTTCTGCACTTTTTCTTTAAGTCAGCATTTCATGTCTCTGTCATTGCAGCAGGATGTTTAAGAATGCTAACTTAAAATTTAAAAGACCAAGAAGAGTCATAATAATAAATTCTCTGTGCTTGTTGCCTCAGTGTTTTGGAAGTCCAGACAACTGGACTCATGATTTTAGAGCACTTCAGGTCAGCAGAGCTGAATTTATTGATATGGTACTGTGAGCCTTCCACAGAAGTTCGCAGGGAAAAAAAAAATTGCTAAATCTCCTTTATTCCAAACCAGAAATGAGCCAAATCTTACAAGTGACTTGTGAGAGACACAAACTATATTGCCTTGTTAAGATCTAGCAAAGTCATAAAAGCAACAGCAACAAAAAACCCCCAGACCCTTAAAATTCTTTGGATGGAGTACAGCACATTTTACGCAGGTGAATATGAATAAACTCTGGGTTTTTTTAAATGGCCCAACTTAGCTGGCAATTCTGTCAGTCAGATTCCCCAAGGAGCATTTTTACTTCCCCTGTCTGTATGCCACAGCTGCTGCCCTCACATGAGGTGGAAGTGCAGAGCCTTCCCTTATGTGATGCAGCTCCTCAAAATGGGAACTGTCAAAAAATCTGGACTCCTTCTAGAAGAAGGTTGTGTCTGCATCTCTCAAACTTTTTTGGAAGCGGATTCATTTTGTCTGTAACTTGTTGCTCATACTGAATGTGATGATTTCTATAGCAAGGTTACTGCAGGAAAAGCTGAAGTGGGAGCTGCTCTGGGAAATGGGCAGCTTTGATGTCTGTCGGCTCCCAGTGTTAGTCTGTTGGCTAACACTGCTGCAGGTAACTTCTTGTTCAGTTTAAAGGATGCCTGCCCTTATGTATAGTGGGAACTGAAAAATAAAAGCAATCATCAAGCACTGGGCAGACTGCAAATCCCAGGCTTTAGGGAATAACTGGGAAAATCTACATTTGAGTTCAAAAGTTGGAAATGACAGTGAAGCGCCTGAAGATAATGGCATGAGGATGTTTCAGGCACAGATCTCATAACTGTGAATAGGAGAGCCCTTTTTTATCAACTATTGAAAGGGAAAAAAATTTCTTTTGATATTTCATCTTCTGTGATAATTTCTTCCTTTTGATGGAAATAGCCTTTACAATCTTAAATGTCATAAAGTTGAAAGCATATTATACATATGTTAGGGAAATGGAGTATTTTCTACAGCTGCAGACTTTTCCTTTCCTTCACATCTGCCAGTTCCATGTTTTCTCCTCTGTTTCTTCTTTGACTTTGTAGACGTGGACTTTTTTCCAGCCTACAAATCTTTAGACTGGAGTCTTGCCAATGTGTGATGTAGACATTTGAAAGGGTAGACCTTTGTCTGTGAAAAATGGGAATCTGTTGAGACTCCACCCATGTGCTGAGTTTTATGTGAATGTACTGAAAATGTGAACCCATTGATGTCAGCAAATTTCTGCTCAACCTTTTTCACCTCATGGGAAGCCATTTTGGGGACCTAGACTGTGAAAAAACTAAACCAAAAAGAAAAATAAAAAATTTTATCACCGTAGCTCCTTGTAACTTGTTGCAGGACCAGAGGCTTCCCAGTACCAGTAAGAAAGAGTTGTAAGTCAGATGTGTGACAGCAGAGAAAGAGGGGGACTGAACTTTTGCCAGAGCTAGCCATTGGATTGATTTAGCTGTAGAATCAAAAGTCTCGAGAACTGACAGACAAGAAAAGATATAGTAGCTTGAGTTTTGAGATTTTGATCTAATTTCTGTCTCAGCTTAGCTAGAAGGTCAGAGAGGGATGGCTAGAAATGGGCTATATGTGTTTGTACCTACATCTCAACCTGTACATGCACTGGGATTTATGCATATAGCTAAGGCCTTCCTTGACTGTGGAGAACAGCTTTACAGCTGAACTGAACTGTTCTTTTAATTAAACATGTTTGCATGTGACCATTTCTGAGGATAAAGTTTATGTGGAGTTGTGTCTTGTTTCAAACAAGCTTGTATTTCATCGTAAAATATTACTGCACATCTTCAGTGTGACTGCCCAACAGTGATGAATCCAGCAAGAGCTAGTAAAATATTTAATCTTGAACAAGGAAGTATTTTGTGTTGAATGAGGCTGAAGATAAATGAAATTTGGAGTATTGTTGTTGTGGTGGCAAGAGTGAAGGGACTGGTGGAAGGGAAACTTACCATGCCTCTCTGGCTATTAGCCATCCCAACTGCAAGAAAATTTTATTTTCTCAAGTAGCTGAATATAATTCAGTTTACCTGAATTGAAACAGCTAAACCTTGCCACTTTTTGAAGCGGCTTTTCAGCTTCACTGGTGTTACCATCAAAAGGAATTTCAGTGCTGCTAAGATACAAAGGACTGTAAGTTTTAAACTTCTGTCCATTTTTTGAGCTAGTTTAAATGATAGCATGTTGAAAATAGCCTGTTTGCTATGTCACTTTTGTCAGTAAAATTGGCAAAATACAGGATGCAGACTTACAGGCTGCAGAGTGGCTCACTGATGCTACATTGAACATCTGCACTTTATTTTCACAGGAGGGGTTTCCAAGTGATTTCAGAATCTGAGTTCAATTTTATTTTCCCATTTGTGTATTAATTTATCACCAAAAAAGGACACGAATGTGTCTATGTGGATATGTTGTCACTTCTTGAACAACTTTTCCTTCTTTTGAGACTGCAAAGTACTAACAGAAGTTCACTGCCCTTTGCATCTGCTGTTAACCATTTGTGTCTAATGAAATCTGATGAGCTCAGATCATTTTGTACCTCTTTTGCATAGGGAAATGGTAGTGCTGTGAGTACTGCTACTACTGCTAAGATCAGATGACAGTACCCAAATGATACATTTTTTTTCTCAGCACTATATTGCCATATGTGGTAATGTTGGGGTTGGTGCAGTTATATCATGGCTGTAGAGTTTTTGATAGCCTACAAGCTACGTTAAAAGATGCCAAGATGGTGTCACAGCATAAACAGGTCAGCAAGGTTGAGACTTACAGGCTAATCTACTCAAGAGGGTATTGAGGCTACAGGGACCCAAATGAGCTGCTGTGCAGGTATATAATAGTCTTTAAAAGCAGTGTAAACTAAGGTATTTCAAATGCTCATCCATTGGTATTGCACTTGATTTTGCTCTCCTAAAGATATTGGCTCACATTGAGTCAGTTATTTATTTTTTTACATCCCTGTCTGAAAAAGACTAGATAGAAAAACCTCCCCATTAAGACCTTGCTAGAACTCTTCACAAGTCTTGTTTATATACCTAGCTCTTGTTATAGGCTACCATAGAGACTGGACTGAAGTCTAACAGTATTTCCTTCTGTAACTTTCATAGACTCAAAATGTAGTGAAGTTTGGGAGGGACAATGGAGCATGCCTCATCCAGCCACAATTCTTTTTGTGGAAACTTTTATCTTCATCCCTCAAGTGGGGAATCCTTAACTTGAAATCTATACTGTATATGTCTCAACAGCTGCAGTAGCTATCTTAATTTTCTTCATAAGTAGTGGAAAGAAATAGATGAGGGGGATCATCCAATCTGATTTAGATGTATTCTGGTTGTTCTGTCATACTTCAGTGGTGCTTATGTCTCCTTGGAGAAAATAAAGAGACTGAAAATGATTAATTCAGATATCTATATCTGTATGTTTATACCATTTGAGCATCTACATATGTCATTTATAATTATAGCATTTTATTTTAGAAATTTTTTTTTAAAGTCTGCTAGTTGTTTTCAAATTGCTCTCTGTAATTTAAATTAAAGCAAACATAAACTGCAGTGATAGCACATCTATAACAGGACTCTCTAGTTGTCTTTGGCACCTCTCATTTGAAATTTCTTTATTGAATCTGCACTACTATGACTGGGAAGCTGTCCGGGGCTGCCAGAACCACTCCATCTTTTAGGTGGCTTTTGACTGACTTCAAGCCAAATTTATCTCTACTTTTCCCTGTGTTCCTTCAGAATTAGGGTTTGAGTAGCCAGAGGTGATAACCTGCCTCAATTTCACCCCAGCTGGGGTGTTACATCTGTAAATAGTGGTCAGGGTGTTCTTGACCAGAACTTTATGGGCTGTGTCTGCTTTGTTTCCAGACATGTGCTGATGATAACTGCTCTCATCCCTTCACTGCCTTCCCCTGGGGAGGACAGTCTTAGGTAATGTCATGTATAGTATTTTATTCAATTAAGCTGTTTGTCTTACTTTAGTTCTAGTTAGCAGAACTGGTAGGAAACACATTAGAAATGAAGACAGATAAAGTTATTTTGCAACAGTACAAGTCCGCAGACCTCTGCTCTGCCTTCCACTTTTAGTTAGAAACCACCTTCTAGTGTCTGCTGGTTATAACATTTCACATTTGACATCTGGTTTAACTCTGTGTGTATTGATTGCTGCTTTTGTAGGTATTCTTTATGCAAAAACAAGGACAGCAAGCCATGAATTTCTATAGCTGTACCTTTCCTGCATGTTGAGTTTTTCATTATGTTTTTCTTCTCATCTTGTCTGCATTTCCATGGAAGAAGGATGTGATTGTGATGATATAATCTTTTCTTTTACAGAAAAAATGTGAAATCATTTTTTGCAAGACACAAGATGTTGCAGTGGACAAGTTCTTATGCTTTGCCAGACTTTCCTTATGATGTCAAGTGTGTATTAGCAGAAAAAAAATGCCCTGATCACAGTATGAGAATAAGGATTATTGAATTTTTACAAGCAGACATGACAAAATACCTAGAAGGATCACTGTGAGTAAAGATCAGTAGATTTATATGGGGCCATTACCTATTGGGTGCAGAAGTAAATTTTCAAAAGGATGTAAAGCCGTTCTCTTTAATACACTTGTTTAAGTAGAGGAGGCTGAGTCTGAAATCTGTTGAAGACAAGAGGAAGATTTCATGCAAGCATTAAAGCTGTGCCCTTTGTTCTTTGAAGAGGAATTGATTGCCTGAGAAATAGTCAGTTTAATATAGATCAGTATAGACCCTAGTGTTTATTATTATCCAGAATAACAACTATTTCTTTTACGTCTCCATCTTGTTTGCACAGATATCCAAACAGTCAGCAATATAACGTTGTTGTCAGTGCTCTGCTGCAGGCATACCCATTCCTTGATGAAGATGGGAATGGCTTTGTAAGTATTGTGGCTTTTTTTCCACATAATCAATCACAAGAAAATAACCTAGTTCAGAAGAAATCAATAACAATTTCTTATATACTGGCTTTATTCGGAGCTGTAAGCTTCACTTGGCTGCATTTGGCAAATCACATTCTTATTTCATTATATTAATTAAAGATTAGTCCAGTTATCGCCATACCTCAAAGCCACTGTGAGATCACACAGACCTGTACATGAAGTCCCTGGTTGGTTGTTGGGTATGCTTTCTTTCTGGAGTTATTATGCCAAAAGATAAATTTAAATGTGACTTTTTTTTTTTTTTTAAAACAAAAAACCCAACTCTTTAGAAAATTGTCTGTATGAGGACTAACATCTGACTGATGGTCTTGCAATGCATTATGATCATTTATGTGTTAGATATCAAACTACAAAATTCAGTAATACCAGTGGTTTAAGTATGTCTGGAATCTAGGCCTAATTTAAAAAAAAAATTATTTAAACCCACTTTTTGTAATCTCAGTGGGGACATAACTGAAAGCAGTGGAAGGAGATGACTTAAATTTGAACTGCATTTTTTTCACTCTTGTGACCCAGAATATATATATGTGTGTGTGTGTGTATATATATATATACACACATACACATATCTCTGTGGTCTCTGAGGACAGTGGTCACCTTTTGACTTCACATCGTTGCTTTGCCATGTGATACTTTTATAGTACCTTGTGAGGCTTGTGAGCCTCAGTGGGGACTGTTAGCTTTAAAATGTATAAATATATATCTCATGTGCCATTACTGTAGAAAGCAAAATAATTTTGAAAACAAAACAAAACAGAAAAGCTCAGGTTTACGTGGTGGCTATTCTAATTCTCCCCTGAGCCCAGGCATTGTAGAAGGGAAGGGACTAAAGGAAAAAAGCACATCTCAAAGAGGAGAGAGGGAGCAAAAGGATCAGATGGCAACAGTCTATCCTTTTTTAATTAGAGTACCTCTCTGAATACCCCAGTGTTGGTCCTCGGGAGGGGTTCTGAGTAATGTTATGGCTTATCTGGCTCCCTTTATGTGGGGGAGCTGGAATGATATTCAAGTCAGGTCTGAAAACCATTTTACAGCCTTTAACTTTTAAAAATTGTTTTTAAACAGAGGTTCTTAAGCTAGGTTTTCAAAGGCCTTTAATTGCAGCAGGGCCATAGACTGGGTGAAACTACTTTTAACTCTGTTCTTTAGGAAATGGTATTACTTACCAGGTTGATCGCAGAATTGGTGCTGGCAGAAATTATGTGATGGCGCAGAAACTTCAGAGAAGTTGTTCTTTATTTTTTGATCTTTCCATCACGCTTACTAGAAAGCATGTCTGGCAATAACCACCGCAAATAAGCAAGGAAGTTGGAATTAGCAGTTTGCAATATTGCTAGTCTAACACTTTCTGGGCCAGCCCCTCTCCACTGCCTGGGTTGAGACAGGAAAAAATGCACTGCAGGTGTATGCCTGTATACTTAAGTTTGGAGGAGGACGTGAGAATGAACTACTATTTTTATTGGCCTTAGTGTTAGACATTATGTTCTTATGTATATCATAAAGGCTATAAATACTTATTTTTTTCTTGATCTGAGATAGCTGTGTGTTACAACAGCAATGGCTTAAAACAAACCCTGCAACATATGTACAGATACTTATCACAAGGCTTGCAGTAAAATTGAATTCATATACCTTTAAGAAACAAATGAACAAAAAAATTTGGCAACTGCCATTCTTTCTTTTTTTTTTCTCAGAAAGGATCTTCAGCAGCTCAAGAAAGCAAAATTTTTGTAGGCTCTTCTTTTAAAATTGCCTCCAGCTATCAAGGGACAATAATTGCTGCTTGCTGTTCCTGATAATAGTATTAAAATGTAAGATGTAAAATATTAATTATTGAGAGGCTTTGTATACCTTAAACTTGTTGTCATTATTACAATTTTTTGAATAGTACATTGAAAGTATTTAAGAAGTCTATCATCAATAAAATTCAGAGGTAAAGCAGAAAGGTCTTTGTTTGGGGACTGATAGGTAAATGGAGAAAAGGAAAACTGACATAGAGCAGTATTTTAAGCAAAAATCCTAGTTAAATTCCTTATTAAATAACATTTATATATAAACTTCTGGAGATGCAGCTCATGTAATATGGTTTTGTTTTTTACCTTGGGAAGAGAGGAATAGCACTACGTAAGTTCTTATTTCTCTGTGGACTCCAGAGAGCCTTGGGTGACCAGCTGTGCACAGCTGTCTGTGTCTGACAGGTAACACCCTCCTTTCATTGTTTTGTAAGGCTGGAGGATGGGACACACCAAACACGGCAATTTAGCTGGGCCAGCCTCTGAAAACAATGATTTTCAGCACTGGTAAATTAAGAAAGTTATTCAGGTTTTTTTAGAATACCAACAAGCCCGTTTACGTTATTTGGACTTTTAATTTCTTGACAAAGTTGCAGGAAAAATTAATTGTTGCATGTATTTTAAAAACCAAAAGGGCTCAGCACAGTTTGGCATATCAAGTTTTGCATTCACTCTGGTGTGCTGGAGCTCACTTCTGCAGTTGAGTATTTTCCTTTCTGCTGTGCAAAATGCTCTATCCCAATGTACTGTTAATGACATTTACTGCTCTCCATTTATTGCTGTGCCATGTCTCAGTTCCTAGCTTCAGTTTAAATTTATGCTTAAAAGGTTTTCTTACCCTTTGGGGTGGAAGAGCAGCCACAGCATCTGCTGGGCTCTGCAGAAGGCTGCAGTAGTTCTTAAGGAGATGTCCTGAGAAGGTCTGTAGTGGTGTGACTTTAATTTTAACTTGTGAGTCTTGCAGTTTTGAGCCCTTCACCAGAAATGGATGTGTCTTGGCTGCTGGAAGGATGCAGCAGAAACTGTTCTGGGATCTTCCCTGGCCAGTGTGCATGCCTGTGCGTGGTGTGGGTGGGCCAGGGCAAGCGGTTGGGCTTCCTGGATGAGAAAAGGGAAAGCTCATCATATGAAAGGTCTTGATATTCCAGAATCTTCTGACCAAGAGCAGAAAATCAGTAGGCAAAGAACTTGATGTTCTTGATGTACATGGGTGGAGAACCTTTGAACTGTAAATGTCAGCACTTTTGTTGCAACATTTTTGTTAAAATGAAATGACTTGAACAACTGAGAAGGGGAAAGATCTGCTGGAAAACATAGAGGAACAAAACCAAAACAACCAAACTTAAGAGCACCGAAATTCGCACGAGTATTTTCATGACACGAAAAAGAATTACTTGCAAAACTTTGAACATTCCATTTTTTCAGTTTGTTTGTGAGGTTTATTTTGTTGTGTTTTTGTTCCTAAAATACTGGAGAATTCCTATTTACAATTTCAAATTGTTTTAAACAAATCATTTAAACAATGCGTGTGTTATGTAGAAACGTAGTCTGATATTTTCAATCTCATACTGTTGCAATGAGAGGCCATTAAAGATTTGTTGTTTCAGGACTTATTAGCAGATTATCCATAATTCTATTTTCTTGGTTAAAAGGTTTCCCATTTAATTTTGCAGTATTAAAAAAAATATGCTTCTGTGCCATCCACCCTTTTTTGAAGGCTATCCAATGCAATATAGTCAGGACAATGAATATGATCCTAAATGAATTAATTTACAAGTAAAGTCACAAATAAACTGCTCATGTACCATGAATTTAAAAAGAATTTTATTTATGAGATCACCATAGAAGCAGGGATTAAGAAAGAATTATCTGAAATTCTAAATAATATTAAAAATAATCATTTTATATTAATGACAAAACTCACTTAAGAGGTCTATAGAGTACTTGGAATGAAATTAATTCCAAGATTAGCATTTGGTGAAAAGAGTTTTCAAGTGATTACCTAAGGAACTTTTCCCGTGATGTTTCCTTCTACTTACAGAACAATGCTATCCTAATCTAACATACAGCATTTAAAAAATAAAAATCTTAATTTAATCATGAAATAGCTTACTAGATTTCTAATGTATATTGTAACCAATGCAACATTTGTAAGTTACAAATAGTTTGTATAGAAAAAGCCAACATCATAGACACAGCAGCCAAAAGCAAATTGGAATGACAATCTTGACAACTTGCAAGATATTCTCTTTGTCTTCTATTCCATCTGTATTGGTCACTTTTACAAGGCTTAAACCCAACAATTTGGAAAGAATTACTTCCCTTATTTAATTTCAGCATGTCGAAAATTATATGGTTTCAAGAAAACCATGACATGAGAAAGGAAAAGAGAGGGCTCTCTCATTCACAACACTTGCCAGGGGGCTTTGCATCAGTGGTTCCCTTGAGCTCGTGGCTGTCGAGCAGTGCTGGTGCAAACCAGCATCTCAGTGCTGACATGCCTGATTTATGTAACTGCTGCACACAAAATGATTATTTGCTAGGAAATTACTGCTTTTAATCTGCATGTAATCCTTTCCCTCCAATGTCAGATAGACTAATCCTTCTACTCCCTTACAAGCATGGTAAGCCTTCTTGGGATGTTTTTTTTTTTTGGAGGGGTGTGAAGGCAGGGAAATAAATAGAAAAAAAGTTATCGGTTTGAAAATGGTAAGGAAAGCATCGTTTTTAGAAGATGCATTACCCACTAGGGAAACCACATAAATGTATGTGCTTCCAGTCTCATTCTTAAAATAGGTATGTAAGAAGGGACTTGGCTAAGTTTATGAGAATTCTATTACAGAAATAGATTTAGTTAAAACTTTTAATTTATTGGGGAACTGGAGGATGAAACAGCTGAATGTTTTGAACTTTGAGGGATATTTAAAGCCTTGTATAGGTGTCAGCATATTCTTTCATGTGAAATAATAAGAAAAAAAGTCTTCTAGCCAAATAAAATTTTCAAAAGAAAGAAACTGTGCAGAGCTCAACTATGGGGATGTTTAAATTGTCAGCTGCTAATATATTCCATGATGATCATGTTTTAAAATATTATAACATCTGTTCAACACTTCAGAGAAGCATTAGGCTAAAGTTTTTGTTTGCTTCTTTCTTAACAGCTTTAAAATAGCAAGCTTCCAAATAAATTTTGCTAGGCTTATAATGATGGGGTATTTGCATCAAAATGCATAGGGCAAGAACTGTAAGTATATTTAGGAACCTTAAAGATTCAGCTGGAAAATAAGGGGGATTTTCAAGGCATGTAGTCACCCTACTGCTTTTGAAAATGGTGCTGATATGTAAGCCTGCAGATATGGAGGCTGTGAATATGCCTTGTGCCCAGTCTTCACTGGGTGAGCAGTTGTACTCTATTTCTAATCATTATATTTAGGTTGGTCATGACATGACTCCTGGCAGAATCCTAGGTCTGAAGTCTACATACTAGAAATGCAGATGGGTTTGGTCTTTTTTTCTGGTTCTTGGTTGTTTAAGTGTGACTGGCAGTGAGAGGATACTTCAGTAAGGGCTCATGTGCCCCTAGGAAGGGCATACCTGCCCTGGCTGGCCCAGGTCTGCTCAAGAACAGCTGAAGTAGACACCACGGGGATTATATTCTCATAGCTCTTCCACCATTAATAGAGGTCTTGCTTTTAGGATTGAGGACCTGTAAGTCAGCTAGTACCCTAGGGAGGTGGGAACAGTAATTTCAGCAGGAGAAATGCAAGGTCACGCTGCCTTCACCGCCACCTCTTAAGAGACCCTGTCAGCTGTATCCTGTGAGTGAGAAGGGCAGGCATGTCAGACTCACTGCAAAGAAAGATACTGTACTACTTGATCTACCTCTACTGAATTCAGGTTTACATCAAAGTCAACCTTTCAAATCATGTGACCTTGACTAATAAATGACACAATTTTGGTAAGAAATTTAGGGTAATCATACTTCTGTTTATATTTTGTTTTAGCACGTCAGTGAGTACAGGCTTAAATATAGTCTTATGTGAGTATAGTATTGGAGTAAATTTTAGAAAATGAGGTAAGAGCTATTTGAATCTCTCTTGCCACATTCTGGCATTTACAGTCACTTTTCTGACCAATTTTTGGTCCCTCTGACTGTTGAATACCCTTCAATAACTTGAATAAGCAATTGCTTTTGAGGATTGACAAAACTATTCAAAACTGCAGGTTTTGCCTGCAGATGTGTTTAACAGCCTTTGCTTAGTAATTTGTTCCCCACATGTCAGTAGCTGGCATGTCTAGGTCCTGCCATGGGACATCCAGCTGGGGGCTGCATGGAAACAGCCATCAGTCCATAAGGATGCACAAGGAAGTTGCTGTCCATCTAATTTTCAGAAGTGACTTTTCAATACCCGAGTAAAGAAAGACAAAATTGTGACAGAAGCTGTGGGACCACATAAACTCTGCCTTTGGTTGCCAAGGAATCTTGAATTTACATACCTTGTACAAACACTAGGACCTACTCAAATGATCCTCTTAATTCAGTGATTTTGAGTTCAGTTTAAAAATATAGCTGATCCAGTATACCTGTAGGCTCCCAGCCTGTCAGTGCCCCACTCTGTCTTTCCCTTCTATTAGATACAATCATCATACAACTGTGCAACCAGTTAGATGCTGCCAGAGGCAGGGGAAAAATAATGCACTAAATTAAAAAAAACCCAAACACCAAAAACCCCAAACCCAAAAAACCCACTGCACAATTTCTTTGGCGTCCATGAGCTGATCTGCTTCCCTACGTAGTTTTATGACCCAATGTCTTGAATGGAGGATCCCAAAGTAAGACCTGAGAAAAGGAAAGCAAACTGCAGTTTCACTGACAGCCCTTGTTATATAGGAGAGATCTAAACCCTAAGGTTCAATAACTGTTATCCATAGCAAGTCACAGCAGTGCCATTGCCCCAGCTGTTAGTTCCCACAGTCATATACCACAAGTGTTTGTGTTTCCTTCTGTCCTGAAGCCACCAATGTGGTGATGCCACCCTATGAGTCTTTTTCTGCTTAATGGCAAACACTTTTTTGAAGAGTTAGATACAAAAAAGTGACCTGCTTTAGGTAATGACAGATATTTCTCCCCCATGCAGTTACTATGGAAACGGGCACTTAAAGATCGTTTCAAATATGTGCGGAGACCCATTGAAGACGATGAGCAAGTCCTGAGGAACAAATGCAAGTTTGGGCACAGGAGAGGGCAGACCAGAAAATCTGCATTTGCTGAAAACAAACTTGATGATGTCCAGGTGCAGATAGAGGTAAGATTTCTTGGTGTGTGAGTGAGTTCTGCATCTTTCAGCTCCTCTGTTGACAGTAAGGCCACCAGCCAATAAAGGGGAGGGCTGAAGTGATCTCATCCTATTTAAACTCATTTTGTATAAAGCTTGTCCTGAATCAGACCCTTGACTTTTTTTCCCATTTCTGGAAAACTAAGTATCAACAGCACAGCCAAACCTCATACTAGATGCCTTGAACATTTGTTGTCACTTAAAGTTATTGCCAATTGGACAAAAAGTCCTGGGGTTTTTTCAAATGCAATATTCCTATTATGCTTTAGTTTATACACCTCCAATTAGAGTGAAAACCAGTAGAGACATATCTAAGAGCTGAAACATCTGTACTAACAAGAATGCAAAGAGGTATTTGAGCTGATAGCAAATGGCCATATTCTACTGTCACATCGCACTTTGGTATATAAAACCTGTTTGTGTTGATGTGTGGTATATGTAAGGATGCTTACAAATCTATGCATGCAGTTGCTTTGTATTCCTTTAGAGATTATACACTTTCATAAATACATTAAGGTTCCAGCTATGCTTTGTCAATGCTCCACACACTTCCTTGTGCTGCAATTAAAACATTTAACTTACATTCCTACAATTTAAACAATTATAGGAATGCAATAAAGAAGATTTGTAAGGAGATATTTGACTTTAATTTACCCACGTCTATCTTGCTGTTTATCACACCCTGTATTTAGGGGAGCAAGAGTGGTTTATTGGATGCATTTCTGAATACATTATGTTTGAAGGTAGCTGTAGTTTCCTACTCAAGATGCAGATACATGTTTGGTTTGGGGTTTTTTAGAAGTTTTACTAATTTCTGGTTGTCCTCTTTGGGTTAATGTGTGTAGGAATAAATATTTCCCTCCTTGCCTGCTTCAGTTGAAGGGTTGGCAGAATGTGTGAAGTAAGAAATCTGTAACTTGGGTGCAAAACAATAAACAGTCTTGCTTGCAGTAAAGAAGAAATTATAGGCTCCTGGTTTTGTGTGCACATTAAGAGTCATCCTTTATCTGCTAAAGCTTGGAAAGGGCAAATGCGGACCTTTCCTGTCTTACGAGCTAGTTGAGAAGGGCTTTGAGGAGTTCCTGTAGGGACTGCATGCTCAGCTTCATTTTTCTACAGAGAAGGTGTAACTGCCTGTGCTGTATGTCTGTAGACTAGAAATAACCACTCTTTTTAACTGCACTGCCCGAGGCCACCACTGGTCATCCCTTGCTTGTTTTAGATATGGAAGGAGAATGTTACATCTCTTTTAAAGGCCTAGGCATTTTTTTGCTACCTTTAATGTTGTAAGCAAATTAAGGTTAAAATGAAAGGAGGTAAGAGGATGCTGAGTGTCCCTAAACAAATTTTCCTTTCTTTCTCGCATTTTCCATGTCTCCTGAACACACATATATATAAATAAAATACAAATATAAATGCAAGAACAACACTTGTGAAGCCTATTAAGGCTAAAGAATGAGTCCCACAAAGCGGAGGGAATCATAACATTTTTAGCTATGTTTGGCTCTGAGATCCTAAATTATGTCACTACGTATGTGCAAAACTGAACAAATGTTTAGTATTTTAAACAAATGCAGCATGGGTTTTTTCATTTTGTATATTTAAGAATACACATAAAGGCACCTTTCTGCCAATCCTTGGCACTAATTACTCTATGAAAAATATAAACTGTTAAACAAAGTGTCTTAGCCTCAAAAAATAAATATTTGATCTAGAAGCCAATACCACCAGCAAAGCCAAATGATATCCAAATTATAATTAGCTAGATGCCCTTGCCTTCATCCCTTTTCCAAGTCTGGAAAAATGAATCAGTCTTGTGTGAACTAGAAGCCAACACATTAGGAAAAAGAGTGGGAAATGAATTCCGGGTTAAGGAGACCTCTGGACAATAATCCCTTTGGGTCACTCCACTCGCTTTAGATAGGCAGAGTAGGACATTTAGGGCATTATAGATCAAAGCTGGCAAAGCAATGCAGATGAGAGAGCACATCTGTTCCCAACAGATGACCTACTTACCAATCACCCAGCTGACTTCTATATTGAGCTTTAGGTTTTGAACAGTCATATGTTGTAACTCTGTCAAGTGTACTTTGTGTCAGTATAATCTTGGATTGCTAATGGGAAATGTCTCACTGTTATATCTGGCATTTGTTTTTATATAAAAAGAAAAATAAAGTTATTATTATTAATAAAAGCCTTAATCAATCTTTCTATTTCATAATTTGAAAATCCAGTTGCTTGCCAGGACAAGCTTCCTGTGATTTTTGACTGCCCCTCAGTCTGTGCAAGCCCATTACCTTCCAGAAGGCATTCTTCCTTTAAAAGCAGCTCAAGTGTTACTCATCCTCCCATGGCAGGGCATTGCTTCCAGGTGCAGCATCTGCCTTTCTCCTTCAGTTTCTTTAAAACATCTGCTGACGTATTCCTCATTACAGAGCATTATATTCAAACAAGACTGAAGTGTAGCTACTCTTTTTAGAGTGACTAGCATCACATGAAAGGTCTTGAGCAAGTGCAGGGCAATGAGATGATGGTAAGTAAACACATAAACCCATGTTGGCGGTGCCTGTCACTGAAGAAGATTTTGATTTAAATTATGCTCCCTACAAATGTTCATCAGGTTGCACCACCATGGAAAGAAGCTTAGACTGTGCCTGACAGATATTAATAGGAGCCTCTGTGTCTGAGGGATATTCAGAATTTTATCAGGAAAGCCTCCATACGTAACAAATTTTATGACTATGGTGTGAGAATCCTCCTCAGTCATTTTCCATAGCAGCTGCAGTAATCCCTCATCTGCTGCAAATGGAAGGTACTTTGCATGACAAGGGTGATCACACCGTGAAAATACCTAAGAAAAGCAAGCCAGTCTCCCTGCTGTAGCCAGGGTGGGATTACTGCTAAACCAGTCCTCCAGTGGCTTGTTCTGATTGATCTCTTTTTAGCATCAAATCCCCCTTCCTCTGCCCTAAGGCATTATTTGGTTTATGGTCCTTCAGGCTATGAGGGAAACCACCTCCTGCCAGTTGAAATAGGAGGGGCCCTAGACTTGGGGGAGCCCAAGAGGGGTAGAAAGATAGGACTTTCTTGGTGTGCATCTTTGTCCAGCGTATTGTCAAAATACAAGAGGCGATGGAGAGAGAAATACAGTTAGAGCTGATGATTGGCTTCTATATGATGAAAGCTTGTAGTTCAAACACTATCTTAGTCATCACACCAGCAGTGACCAAAGAGCAAATTGTTCCTTTCAGAATTTTAAGCTTGGAAATCTTGTCAGTCTTGAACAGTGCTGTTCATGGAAAGTGTGACTACACAACCAATTCAGTTAGCTAAATGCAGACATGAAAAAGGCCGCAGATATCCTGCATGGCTCCACCTGCCAACTCAAAGGCATGTGTTTCCAATAGGTCCTGTGTCATATTCTGCTACTTCTAGGGGTTTGATATCTCAAATATCATTAAATACCTACATCTATGCAGCTGGATTAAGCTACTTCAATCCATCCCAGACATTAAATGGGAAAATACCTCAGTAAAGGGACTACTGAAGGGTACTGAAGTTACCTGAATTGTAAGGGAATATAACAGGCTAGAAGACTGTTAGTAGTCCATGATCTTAAACAGAAATGGAGAGAGTACAGTCCCTCTTCTAATGTCTCCAATTTCTCACATCCTATGACAGCCTGTTTGTGAGGTCATCAGGGTTTCTCTGCAGCTTTCACAAAAATAAATTTGGAGTTAGGTGTGAAAAGGAAAAATAGGCTCTGAGAAGACTTCAGTTAAGATAGTGGTAGATGTATGCAGATAACTGGGCGTATTTGCCACACTCAGCAGAGCTGAGAATAACATAATGAAAACAATCTATAAAGGGGGCACCAGCAGGCCATCTTCTTTCTGTGTCTATGGGACAGAGATAAGAAATGTTTTGATGACTCTCTTAGACTGGGACAGGTGGAAGGATTCTGCTGAAACTTAAACTCATGAAGTTGGGCAGCTGCTGATATTATTTGTGTACAGGGAAGATAAGCAGGAATGTTGAAAATGGTGAATGTGCAAATCCTCTGCCAAGAGGACCAGATGAGAAGCAGAGAAGACCTCTGGCCCATAAAGCAACCAGGTAGAAGCTGAGTACCATATGTGCTTGCTTTGGTGGTATCGTGCAGTCCAAGAGTGGTGAAATTTACCCTCTTGGCTTTATGCTTATCATGATCTGGAAATTGTCTTTTCTGATGAAAGAAGGAATCAGGATTAAGTGATATCTACACTGTGAGCTGGAGGTTTTTTTACCTTGGATTAGGTAAATTAGGCAAGTTAGACGTTTCCTAGGAATATGCCTTTCTTTGAGGTGATAAATAACATCATGATTGTCAACGATCTTATGCCACCACAGGAGTTAGAAACTTGAAACAAGATTTCAAGGAGTCCGGAGAGAATAGGACTTGGAAAGGGATGGCTGGAGAAAAAGGGAAGACTGAGGAGAAAACAAGGCAACAGCAGGGGGAAAAGGAACCCAAATGTCTGGAACAAACTCTCAAAATATGAACAGCTTGTGCACAAGATGCAGAAACTCTCTTGGCTCAGTCTTGTGACTGAGACACTATTGGCAGGTACAGCATTAGGTGCCATGTATACTGTGAATGCCATACACAGATGACACAGGGTGATAGCACCTTTTCCTTTAACATTAAAAGTCTCTAAGTGTTTGAATGTTTGCACAGCTAGAATAGGAGGATGCATATATAATGATCATCCAGTGGCTGTACTGTACTGTTGTAATGTGATTTTTCCACTAAAACTTTGATGTGCATACAGAGTGTGTAGTGTTACTTAGTTAATATTTTAAAATGCTTTTAAGTCAAAGCAAAAGGTTTAAACACAAATTCCTGGTATACATCTTGCACTTCACCTTCTTATTTATGTAATTCAGTATCTTCATTGTTCTGTGAGTTAAATTGTCAAATGCTGGTTGTCCCTTGGAAGAAGAAAACAGATTTTACTCATTTTGTTTATGCAGCTTACAAATCAGAAAGCAGTTGTGATCAGAAATAGACTGACTTACGTGGCTTTGAAAGTTTTTGGTTAGCATGTAAGTCTAGTTATTAAATTGCCTGCCTGGCTCAAAAGGGCAATTATGTGTAATTAAAGCAAAGCCTGCTTTAATTAAACATCTCATTTGAGTACAAGTCAGTGTGGATCCTGCAGTAGGTTACATGCTCATTTTGCATAAAAGCAGCCTGTCCATACAGTTTCACTTGTCTTTGTGTTCAGCATTTCAACATGAGAGGTGGGGTACAGTTGTGATGCCTTCTCAATTCTCTCCCACCATCTGGGGCAAGAAGTTGGGCCTTGCACAGTGTCCAGCTTACTGCCTGCCTTTCAGATTCATATTTGTTCCAGATCAGGCTGGGGTGTTTTGGGGGTTTTATTTGAGCAATTCTTCACTTTCTAATTGTCATAACTTGTTTTGAGCATTCCTCCTGACATAAAACACCCCAATGTTCAGCATAGTAATGTCATTCTGATGAACCTGAATGTCACCACAGAAAAAGGGCTGTCCTTTCCAACAGCAGTATAAAAAACTGTTCAACACACTGTGTTTTTATGATGCCTTGTGTATGTGTTCCAAAATAGCAAGACCCACTTTTCAGTATTCAAAAATCAAGACACGAGATTCAGATTATGCTCACTTAACTAACCATGAAAGCTGTTTCTCACCCTGAAGAAGTTATAAAAGCCAATTAATGGAAAAGATCATTCCAAACAAGGGTCCTAACTTGCAGTGTGAGCATACAAGCATCGTATCCTTTGTTTAGGTATAGAGAAGACACTGAAACTGCTACTGTCAGGCTTTCTTGTGTAAGTACCTTAAGTTAGCGTTGATGCTAACTCTGATGCAGGTAGACTCAGCAATCAAGAAGTGTCAGCAGCATCAATGCTCTTAGCAATAACATGACTTGGAATATGCACTGGCATCTAACAAGGAAAATTTGAAATGTTTTTTCAAAGGGAACATTATTAGCAGCTGCAGGGAGCTAACAAGAGCAGTAGTAATGAAAGACAACAGCTGTACCAACACTACTACTCATCCCAGTCTCAAAGTATGGTGTAAAAGGAGCTTCCATTCAGTACTGACACCAGCGAACCTGTCTGCATGGCACTGCTGTTCCAGGAGATGGTTCTCATTACCATCACATTGTTTTTACCACATTGTTTTCAGCAAGCAGGTTAGTTTCCATTCAAAAGAGTTCCCTCAAAAAAATATTCCCAGAGCATGCCAGGCGAGGAACCTAGATCCATGATTGGCAGTGAACAGACCAACAGTGTGTGGTACCGTGTCCTCATATCCACTGCTTTAACTCCATTGCTCCTGTTTGAATCCACTCTCTCAAACTGAGGAGCCAGTAGGTCCTGCTGGCATTCTTCAAAAAAGAGATCTTGATCTTTGTCGTTAGCAACAGTTAGGCTGCTTTTACCATTCAGGAACTGGTGTACACCCTTGTAAAAGAGCAAGAGGTGCCTGTTGTCCTCACCAAAGGAGCTTTCATCACTTTGTGATTAGGCAGTCATGTTACTTATGTGTTGACATTAATGACTTTTACGATTTATGATGCTGTCTTTCAACAGTAACTGGAAGCTTAGACCTTGGAGATCACATCATGCATAAGAATTGCTCCCTTGCTCCCCACAAAGTGATGTAACAGTTTCACTTCCTTGGCTGTGGCACTGACTCATGAAGTGCCCTGCTAGCTGGGGCTTTTTTACAGTAATGTGGTAATACAATCTTGTATCGTGGGAAGAATCTAGATCCATCACAAGGACATTAAGGAATCAGGTCTTTAGTTAGAAATATATCTCCAACCAAATGATTAACTATTCTCTTGCTTCAGTAGATGGGAGAAATGAGGAATTTAGAGTCTAGTTGTTTTATGCATGTACGTTTCCTTGCTTTAATGTGAGCATCCTAACACAATCCTCTTGTGTATGGTTCCAAGTAGAACTATGACTATTGAGTGGGGGTCACTGAAAAAGTCATCTAGAGCATAGGCAAAGAGCCTAACAACCTGTGTGGCTCCCAGATCTAGTGTCTTTAGTCGAAGCTGCCTCAGATGCCAAGAAGTCAAGGGTGGTTGTGGATGGGCTACCTATTGCTGTCACCCTTTGCACGTGATTCCAACAGAATGACCAGGAGCTTTGGCAGGACCATCCCGCAGGCAAGGGCTAGGTCACAATGACATACAAGTACTGGATATCCTCTGCTTACCTCATTAACTTCCTTTCTGCATCCTTTTGACCTTTTTCTCTGTTTTGCTGTATTTCTCATGAGCTTGTGACAAAAAGGCAGCTTCTTATTTAAAGAGATTGAGGTAAATTCTCATTTGTTCTGGAAAGATTTTTTTAATAAATCAAAATTTTATTTTATTGTTCAAAAGGAAAGGAAATTCTTTATATTATAAACTATGTACATCACTAAATAAAATTTTGTACAAAAGAAAAATTAAACATCACCAATTAACATTCTTGTCGTTGCAAGTGAAATGGATGTTACTGGTGACACAACTGAAAATCTGACCAGAGGACACTGAGTGACCTCAAAAATTAAGAATTCCTCATTTAATGAGGCTATTTTTTTTTTAGTTCTGTCCTGCGTATACGCTGAACAGTTAGCTGTGGCTTCTTCAGACACTGGGACAAGAGATCTCAGCTTTGGTTTGCTAGGATTGCTTTTCCACAGTATCAAAATAACTGAGCTTTAACCTTATTATCAGATAAGGTCAAACAGCTGAGCTGTAACTGGCTTTCTCAATTTGATGGTTAAAGTGGGGAGGATCTAGAGTCCTCCCTAAATACGCATGTGATAGGCTGATAGATCAGCTCAGTAACCAGCTCTCCAAACCCAGATTCTTCCTGTTCATACTGCAATGTTAACTATAAAAGATTTTAAATCACACTTGGAATCATCTCCAATCAAATTTCAAATACTTATAAAATGGTGTCCCACTGAGATAACTTATTTCCCCCAAAAGGAAGTCACCTCTCACCTTTCCACTTACCTTAAAAACCAACTTGTTCACAAACTAAGAAGTTGGAAAGATTACAGATGGTGATTGCTCTAAGCAGGATGAACTCTGCAAGAAAACCAATTCTAACACTGACTTCTGCTTGTGTTACTCAGAGGTAATAGATGATTTACACTACAAAATCTGGCCTACCATCCCTTTTTTTTCCCCTAGTAGATAGGTATGACAGCAATTCTTCCTTATGCTACTGCCGTATTTCTATTG
Source organism: Lepidothrix coronata (assembly GCF_001604755.1). Lineage (NCBI taxonomy): Eukaryota > Metazoa > Chordata > Aves > Passeriformes > Pipridae > Lepidothrix > Lepidothrix coronata. Next base: position 11,093,043 of record NW_016690185.1, on the reverse strand, counting down.
GGAACTTGCTATTGATGTTTATGAAAATGTCAAATGGTCTCTTTTAGCTAATTAATAATGTCATTAGCTAAACTAGCTCTCAAGGACTGAGATGACTACACAGAAAGTCCATCAACTCAAGCAGCATTTCCCTTGACAAGAGGGATGGAGATAAGGCAGAGTAAAGGTCACAACTTTTTCTCCTCAGTGTTCGTTTCTAAGCAACCCAGTCAGTCAGTCTGTGCTTACAGCACACTGGGTCGACTTTGTTTTGCTTTCTTGTCTCCGCAAGTAAGGCACTGAAGGTGACAGGCCCTCTGGGAATGAGCCACCATGCTCTGCATCGGCTGGCTGAGGAAGCTCCTGCTTTATGGGCAGGAGGCTTGGAAGTAGACCAATAGAAGAAACCAGTAATAAAAGAGCTGTTTGGAGTCAGAGACTTCAAGCTAGTTCTTGCAGAGTAAAAACCATAAATGTAATTAAAAAAACCCCAACAACTGTTCAAGTTTGCATTTAGGCACATGTGAGAAAGAGTGAGCCTCTTGAGACTGACAAGAATGGACCAACCCTTGGTTCTGTGCAGTGGTCATACTGAAGCAAAAGACAGTCTGTCTGACTTAGGGCAAGTTAGGAAGTTAAGGAACAGCTGAACGGCCCAGTTGGGGATGTGTGAATACTAGGATGGTATTCAAGGTCAGTAATCGATACAAGTCACATACCAGAAACAACCAAATGCCGATGCAGGGAGCTTGCAGAGATGACACATCAGCAGCAGAACAAGACTGATGACTGTGAGTGATTCGATGGAGATTTACACAAAATTCTCATTGTGGTTTTCTGCCTTTTCTGCACTGGTTATAAAGGCTTTTTCAACCACATGAGAAACAAGAAGCCTGATGCAGCTAAGGGGCAGGAGCACTCAAGGTGCACTCCACTCTATAGGCACAGGAGGACTGACAGAATACAAACCCATACCAGAAGACCTAGACAGATTTTGCAAGAATTCTCAGGAGTTCAGATGAACACATTACTAGGATCATTCCTCACAGGTAGCATCAGGGCATCTGTTTCATACCAGCATGTCAGTAAACGGGTTAGAGAATATTACACTAAAATGAGCAGTAACACATTTCCAGGAACAAGTATTCATGCACAATTTTCAGCTGTGTCCAAGGATAAAATAGGTCATTTTTTATTGTGATGTGCAATTTCTCTTACGAAACATGACACTATACAATTGGAGGTAGCTAGTTTCATATCAGTTTCTACAGTTTCAGGAGAGAGCTAGGGAACATAGTGACCAAGAAACTTGCTGTCTTTAATGGTCAAATTGGCAAGAACTGTAATGGAGACCCAAGAGATGAACACATTAGGAAGGAATCAACAGTTTCAGTAAACAGAAGTAATTCTTCATAAATTCATTAGTTCTTTGAAGTACTCAACAACCCTGAGGACACAGGAAATCCAGCTGATATAATACTTTAACTTTAGAAGAGATTTTACCACATGCCTTTCAAAGGCTCTTAGAGGATGTAATCTAAAGGGAAGGTCCTTGCATGGATAAGCAGTTTAAAGACAGACCAAACAAGGCTAGCCAGAAATAGTTGCTTTTACAGCAGAAAAGATTATTAATGCTTAGTTTAAGCAGTTCAATATATTTCTAGATGACATGGAAAAAGGAGAACAGTTGGCAGGCCACATTTTGTGATGCTACCAAGGATACTAAAGACAAAGATTGAAGACTTCCAGAAGGACCCCATACTACTGAGTTTCAGGACAAAAAAAACCCCAGCAGATAAAATTCAACAGTGATAAATGAAAAATAAGGCACAAGGAGAAAACCCAGTCCTAACACCATTTATAATGATGGGCTCTCAGCTTATTAGTACCATTCACAAATGATATTTTTATACTAGGCCAAAGAATATTTGGCACAATGCTAAGCATCAGTCTAAAAAAGCATGTTGAATACTTAGAATTATTTAAGAAAGAAAGAAAAGGGAATGCATTATTCCACTGTATGCCCCTGTGGTATCCCAGTATCTCAACAAATACTTTACGTTACACTGTGTTATCCTATGCCCATTTCATAAAGGTTACACTGAAATTAGAAAATATGCAAAGATATTAACAAGGATAATTGAAAGTATAGACCAGCTTTCATACATGGAATAATTAAACAGCTTAGGACAGTCTTGGGCAGAAAAGGAATGGCTAAGGACAGAATATGACATATCTATAAAACTACAGTGGCTAGGAGAGGGTGAATAGGTTTTGAATCCAGTATGATAATTAGACAGCAGAAGCAGCAGGAGAAAACAAACAAAAGAACGCATTTCCTCTGACAGTGCATAGCTAAACCGCCAAATTTAATGCAGCATTTTGTGGCAGGTATGATTTTATGACAGTTTGAAAAGTGACTGGGAGAAGTAATTGAAAGAGAAAAATCTACTGAAGGCTATTAAATATAAAGACATAACCCTTGGGAGTCCACAAACCCCGGTGTAGTGGAGTCTTGACAGAACTCAGGGGATCAGGACCACTACACACCAATCCTTCTTTATACTTCTTCCTAGCACACTAAATTGTCTGACTTCCCACCTCTGTTCTGTGCACTGAGGAAGAGGACAGAAAGGCCTACTCAAGCCGGTCATAAACAAACATTACTATTCAGCAGCTGGTTACTAGTGGTGTCCCCCAGGGATCAGTGTCGGGCCCAGTTCTATTTAATATCTTTACTGATGATTTAGATGAGGGGGGATTGAGTCCACCATCAGCAAATTTGCAGATGACACTAAGCTGGGGGGGGAGTGTCGATCAGCTGAAAGGCAGGAGGGCTCTGCAGAGGGACCTGGACAGGCTGGAGAGTTGGGCTGATTCCAACAGGATGAAGTTCAACAGGGCCAAACGCCGGGTCCTGCACTTTGGCCACAACAACCCCCTGCAGTGCTACAGGCTGGGGACAGAGTGGCTGGAGAGCAGCCAGGCAGAGAGCGACCTGAGAGTTTGGATTGACATGAAGCTGAACATGAGCCAGCAGTGTGCCCAGGTGGCCAAGAGGGCCAGTGGCATCCTGGCCTGTATCAGGAACAGTGTGGTCACCAGGTCCAGGGAAGTGATTCTTCCCCTGTACTCAGCACTGGTGAGGCCACACCTGGAGTACTGTGTCCAGTTCTGGGCCCCTCAGTTCAGGAAGGATATTGAGGTGCTGGAGCAGGTCCAGAGAAGAGCAACAAGGCTGGTGAAGGGACNAGTTCAGGAAGGATATTGAGGTGCTGGAGCAGGTCCAGAGAAGAGCAACAAGGCTGGTGAAGGGACTCGAGCACAAGTCCTATGAGGAGAGGCTGAGGGAGCTGGGGTTGTTCAGCCTGGAGAAGAGGAGGCTCAGGGGAGACCTCATCACTCTACAATTACCTGAAAGGAGGTTGTAGCCGGGGGGGGGTTGGTCTCTTCTCCCAGGCAACTATCAGCAAGACAAGAGGGCATGGTCTTAAGTTGTGCCAGGAGAGGTTTAGGTTAGATATTAGGAAGAAATTCTTTACAGAAGGGGTAATCAGGCATTGGAATGGGCTGCCCAGGGAAGTGGTGGATTCTCTGTCCCTGGAGGTTTTTAAGATGAGACTGGATGTGGCCCTTAGTGACATGGTCTAGCAACCATGGTGGTAGTGGATCAAGGGTTGGACTTGATGATCTTGGAGGTCCCTTCCAACCCAGCTGATTCTATGATTCTATGATTCTATGATTCTATTGTAATACAATGAAGACTAAAATGCTCTATTAGAAAGAATGCAGACTGTGCTAATACAGCATCTTAGCAAGGGCCAGGGTGACCTGCTGGGGTCACATTAGGTAGCTGAACTGCATGCAGGGCTTATTTTCTTCTGTGATGCCAATGGCTATGGAAATCTATGGATATATACTAGGAGGGAGACAGTTTCTTCACTGTATACCTTGTGCAACCATTCTTGGAATACCACATGCACAATTTTAAAAACTATGTTAATTAAACTGGAAAGTTTAATTGCACCTGCAGAGAACTGTGAAGCGGTTTGAGATGTTGTATGTTTCACAGTTCCGTGTCTTAATTGTTCTGGGGAACAGGATGAAGTGTCTCAACTCCCTCTGGTATTGACCTACAGGCCACCCATATGTATTGTCACAGCTGCAACAGTGACAGTACAGATGGGAAAAGCCAGTGTCAATGCCGCCTGAGAATGGTAACATGTTCTTGGCTTGTTTCAATGAGCAAATTCATTGCATCCTCTGACAGATAAACTAAACAGACCCAGGCTACTGCCATTGGTGTACTGCTGTCAATAGCCACTCTTCTTCTTAGTAATTACTAGCTTTGGAATTACATCAGGGACACTAATAATAACTTTGAGGAAAATTGTTAACTATCTCCAAGTACAAAAACACTTTTTGAAAACACTAACAGTCAAATTGCTCAAATAATGATTTCCAATAAGTTTTCTTAGTTCAGCTGGTCTCCCTGGGGGTAAATGATTCAGTTGTATAAATGTAAAAGTTAGTTGTCCTGCTTTTGAGACCTGTATGAGTATGAGAAAAATACTATCTATTCTAGTAATACAGAATTAATATTGCTAAACACAAGGTCATCATTAGAACTGACTATTCATTTCTAATAAACCATAATGAGGCAAACCAGACACAGGCAAAGGAATTTCACTGGTAGCCTCAAATATCTAATTTGAGCTTGGGAAACTTGGCTGATACATACTTTTATATGAAAACAGACCTTTATCTAACTATAAAAATATGAGGATGAGCTCACAGAGCTGGTACTGAGACCACACTACACATACTTTCTTCTGAGCTTGACTACACTCAAATCACAGAGGTCACATCAAATGACACAAGCCCCAACAGATAAAAAAGCTGATTTGTTACAATTCTGTCCTTCATTTCTTCATAGGAAGAACCTGCTTATCTTAAAGGCAGTACAATGGATTTACATATTAAATGGCTTAAGCAAGAATATATGAAAACTCAGAGGAACTGGAAAGAAGTGGATAACAAAATGAATGTGACAATAGAAATACGGAGAAAGATGATCAGCAATAAGGCACCTTTAAAAGATATTCTTAGGCTATTTCCTTTCTTAAGATGCCCTTATCAGGTAACAGAGCTATTTTTATTAATGACATTGAATTCTGTGTTATAGATGTGACAGAACTGTAGGCATGTTATTTTACTGGATGTTTCCAGTGAAGTATCCATTGGCATTGTTCTCTTTAACTCAAATTTTTGCAGCTAATCCCTCTTTGAAAGATTCACCAACTCTGTGTTAAATGTGCCACACACACTACCAGTGGGTTATTTGAAGTATTTTGGTGTTACTTGATGTATTTCTTCCCTGCTTTGAAAAGAAATGAAAACCATCCTCTCTAGTTTATAATCTTTTTTAAATGAGCTGGTTTTATCCTGTCTTCAAAGTGCATGCATTGTTTACAGTTTTGGTTTTGAGTTTTGAAATACCACATATTTGTTTTTCTTTTAGCTTTTTAGGGAGTTCCAGCTTCTCACACACATGGACATTTATAAGAAAACAGTTGGGATTTTGGAGATTTATTCAGAAAATATATTATCTTTGTATGTCGTGAGGAATAATCCAATTAACATTATGCTACAAGAAAATCTGAAGCAGCACACAGAGGAAGATGTTCTGAAATGTCAGTACTAATCTCCTATGCTCTGAATACCAGAGGTTTTTTGTAGCTAATTGTTCTCATTCATGTACCTAAACTAGTTTCAATTTTACTGCAAAAATATTTTAAAAATGTTACAGTTTCTTTGAAAATATATAGTGATGGGGAAGCATTAAGAATAAAAACTAGTAAATTAGTAGAAAAATTAAGTCAGTCAAGTATTGAAACTTTTTTTTTCTATTGAATAAAAGACTGTAGGCTTGATAAAGTTAGTAACTCTCTTAAACTAAGTATTGCTAGATGAGCAGATACGTATTTCTAGATACATAAGAGTGCTTATTATTTTCTAAAAATACCCACAGAAAACTTATTTTCTGCTCTAGAAACAGTCCCATAAAAAAAGGCACAATTTCCTTTAGAAAGCAAGGTACTGTTTCTGTGGTTAAAACCTTTATCCTAGTGAAATTAAAGCAGTAGTTCTCACTAACAATTTCACGTACCTCACCTCTGCAGAGACACATTGCAGGAAAAAAGGGCACAGACTGGTACCTCTGGTGAGCAGGTACCAGAATCATCCATGGAGGTTTATGTACCTCAAAGTGTTTGGCTCCCTGGCTGCAGGGGAGCAAGTACCTGCTGTCACTCAACTTCTTTCAGTCTGGGAAGTCTGGAAGCTGCAAAGACAAAACCTTTGAAGCAGTTACTTAAAATGGTTATTTTTCCCCAGCTGTTGCTGCCTATGCACAAACTTAGCTCTTTTAAGAAGTGCTCCTTAGACTCATTTTCTATCAAACAGGCCTAATGCCACGATGTCAAATCAAAGGTCATACGATACGACATATTTCCTATAGCGGTTTCACTCCATTTATTGCCAGGTCATTTCTTAAAGAAGCAAGCAGCATTGGTTGAAACACTGGGAGTTTCTTTCGTTAAGCTTAAAAACACAAGTACTCGATAGCTCATGATAGATTAAAAAGTATCAAGGTATAGACTAATCCAGAAAGCCTTCATGGACTTTTTACTCATAGCTTTGGCCTTAGAAAACTATGGATATTGTAAGTAATTTCCCCTTTTCTTATACAGTATGTCCACAGAGATTTTAACTCATACCTTATTAAAGTCCCAAGGCCTTCACTCTTCTGTTTTACTCTCACAACCAACTTGACATGGCACCTAGATAATAAATGCTGGACGAAGTCAGTTCAGTGAAACACACAACACTAGAAGCTTGAGCTGCAAAAAAGATGTTATAGTCAATAATAGCTGAACCAGAGGGGTAGCAGGTACCAGGTCTCGGGAGGTTCTGCAGCACCAGCTTGTACTGCAGCCTTCAAAGCAGAGTCCTTTGGCAACAGGACTCCCCAAAGACATCCAGTTTACTGGGGAAAGGGGCGTCTGGGGACACGTGGTGGGGACAGGAGGACTACTCAGCTCACAAACTCCACTAAAAGCAAACCAAAGGTCAACTTATTGTGAGAGAAACTGAATTGTAATCCTGAGTAGCAGAATTCCATGAATTATTTGAACACTAATGTCCATTACCAGCTGAGGCACCCAAATATTCACTTTGGTACAAACTACTCTTCCAAATGGACTGAACAACAGCTCCACTGCTCAGCTGTTAATTATTACATAGGCTGCGTTCTGTTTTACCAGGATGATGCTGCAGTGCCAGAATGTTTTCATTTGTAATTTAGTAGAAATCCTTGCCTTTTGACAGATATGAAAATGACTGCTGCATGTTTACTCCTGCCAGATGTCTTTGGAGATGATTCCAGTCTGTTTGTTGCAGTAAACGAGGAGGTAGGAGACAGAGCACCAGCAGTCTTGGTCTCTTTTCCTTCTATCAGCTCCCTGGGCACATCACCTGGCCTTTTGGTGGCTCAGCTTAGTTCCCGGAAAAAGGTGACATTAGCCTGTTTTCTGAGTAGAAGGCAAATACTCATAGAAATACTAGCTAAATTCAAAGCAGTGTTATCAAGCTTACTTAATTCTCTGAACTGTTCATTTTAGCAATGCTGTGGATTCACTTGAAATGCCCTTCTTTTAATTTAGGTAAAGGCAGTGACACCAGTGTTGGAAGTAAAGAATCCCTTCAATGTGAATTCATGCGAGTTTGCACTGTATGTGGAAAGGGAAGAGCTGGCCCAGCTCGATGACTGCACTATGGCCCTGGCAGCACTGGTAGCTGCATTTCATGTATTCGACATCCCGTGCCCAAAGAGGATCCACAGGACACTAAAATTCCTGGAGTCCCTGGTCTTTGAGGTGAGGAACCCAGCATCCCTGCCCATCCAGGTAAAGACAGGGCTGGAGGCACCCAAGTATCCAATATCTGATGGTGCACACAGCACTCCTCTTGGGAGCATTTGATATTTTGTCAAAAAAAATCCCCTTGCTGTGAAGGTAAATCAGTGCCATTATTTCTAGTGGAAGTGTATGTATATTTAAATATGTTAACAATGCCCTTTTTTTTATTGTACTGGTTACTTTAAAAAAACAAAACACTTCAGCAGTTTTATTTAAAATGCAGATTTTAGAGAAGTCTAGAGATAATAAAATTTTCTAGATTACTTCATGTGTCATGTATTATTTTTCTATACGGAGCATTTGGCAAATTCAGATAATATTTTGACTGTCAGAATTAAAAAAAACATATTGTGAGCCTATGTGAGCACATCAGTACTTCAGATACTAATACGGTTAATGTTTTGAAGTGGCACAAATTAAAGATTACCATCACTTCATAATACTATGATCACTGAGAGCCTAATTTAATAATTTTTGTGGTTTAAAATGGTTGGCCTGACTTTTAATTTGCAGAACGATGAATTTTCACTACTTTCTCCTTGCATGAAACATTATTTTCTTTTGTTTTAACATTAATCCTGAATTTGCTAAATAGGGTTTCTAAGATGAGCTCTGAAAGTAGCAAGAATGACTTATCCGCGATGCTGCCATGTGCATTTGTAACCACAGCTTTGGTGCTTGAGAAAGAATGCCTCATTTTCTTTCTGAATTTGTTCCCCAGAACGCATTAGCCTTCTCCACATGATGACTCTCTCTCTGCCCACACAGAGCAGAGGCCGTCTCCTCTCTTTTTTCACAGCCTCCTCTTTTCCCTAACATGCTCCTCTTAACTTGTGCATGTCTGGAAATCCCAGGGGATACTGCCTGGCAGTGCACAGCTTTGGAAAAGTGCCTGGCAATAAACAGTAGCAGCAGCCAGCAGACATAACCCATTGCATTCATTAGAAATAAAAAATGGCTTTTTATTACAAGCCTATGTTCTATAAGAGACCAATCTCCAATCAGTTCTAAAATTGTCAGTGTATGCAAAGCACAATTCTTTAAACACTCCAACACACAACCTGGAAGACTACAGAAGCTTTGTTAAAGCTTGGTTGTGCAGGGGTGACTTCAAGGTAGAGAATACAGTGGAAGATACTCCCGTATGAGAGGAGATGGCTCCATTTAATGGCCAAACTCTCTTGCTAAAGTCTCAAGACTTTTCACATGGCTCCCATGGAAATGAGGGGACAACCTCGAGCAGTGTGATGGCTGGGCTATCTCCAATCCAACACACAAAACAAACCAACTGCCATTTTAAAGATTCAGTAGGCCTCCTGAATGTTTTTAGTTTCTAAGTGAATTTGTTGGGCGCAGTTTTTGTAACAGAGGTGGCTACACCCAGCTACCTCATCACATAGGATACAAAAGTAAGGATTATATATGCCCTCACTATTGTATGTGATAGCTGTATGAATAAAAAATTGGGCTCTTTAACACTTAAGTGAGCTTTAGTCTACATCTTATAAACACTGTTAATTCAAACCCATTTCTTAAACCACAATACTTTGTAAGTAGGTGTATATAAAAATTCAGGGAGCTGCAAACATCCCCAAGTAATCTCTGTTGAGCTGCAAGTCTCCTCACTGGTTATCACTGCAGTCTATAGACCTGGCACACAAGAGACACATAGAAGGTAAAGGAAAATAAACTACATGGAAGTACAGAATGAAAGAAAATGGAAGAATTTGACATTTTAGTGGTCTGCTAGTGCAACTTCAGCTGCTGCCGGTGACAAAGTCCAGGTCTATAAATGGCATTCTGACTATGACGGCAAGGGCCCTGTAAGCCTTAGGAGTAAGTGCCAAGGGAGAGGGCAAACAGGAGTAGCCAAGCTGCTCTTTAAAACTCATGGCCACATTAAGCTACAGTGAGGAATTACTCCACAGTACCATCAGGAACAGCTGGGGTTCATGTGGGAATCCTGGGCACAGACAAAGGTAACAGACGGCTCCAGTTCAGGTTTTATTGGTATTGTAGTACAATAAGAGTGCAATTTGAATGTACAAATATTCAACAAAATGTAAAAATATTATTTATGCAATGCTATGGAAGGAAATTAACAGAGCAACGCAACTTACTTCATACTGACCCTGTTTCACCTTGTATTATGGCAGGTACCAGTCACCTACACGATCTGGAAGGGGCATAGAGTTCTTGAAAACTTAAGAACTCCAGCCAAAGAACAGCCTAGCAAAATCTGTGGGAAGATGTAAAATTCTCCCAGCTCTGTGCAACGGAAATACTGTTTGTTCTCAGCTCTAAAGGCTGAGCAACTGCCCGCTGCAGCTCTAAAAAGAGGGCTGCCAAAAACCTTGATCCAACTCTTCTCTCTTTTTTTTCAAAAGTAACATTCTGGAACAGTCCTTGGTATACAGGTAGCTAGGCTTTCTCCCATATAAAGTGCATCTGGTTTACATCTTATGTATATATACCAAGTGCAACGACTGTCCCTGACTTTCCCTGACAAATCGTTATAATAATCCTCCAAGAAAGGAGGTTGCCTCACCCAAGTACCTGCTGGTAGCATCTGCAGCCTGCTGATGACCCAGTGAAATGCATGCATTTTACACCTAGGATGTGCCGTGCACTAAAGGCATTTAAGCATCCTTTTCTTTGAGCTTTGTCTTTCCCCTTATGTTTTATTCATTTACAGATCAGACTTTTCAGCTAGGAAGTGGTGAGTGAAGTAATTCTCCCATCACTGGGAAAACAAACCTATGCTGAATATGAAGTCAGAGTAGCATGTTTTTTCTCCACTGTTGTGGTAACTGTACTGGAGACTGAGAAATGCAGTCATTATTAAATGTAATTTCTGTTTTGCTAATCTCCTTGTCTCAAAATCCACCTATTTTCGTTCATGTGCTGAAGGTCTGTAGCAGGCTCCCGCATAAAAGGCTGGGACTCTACTGCGCAGCATAAACAAAAGGTCTTCTGTGAAGTCAAACTTTATTTTTCAGTTGCAGCCTTCTCTACACTGGACTTTTGATAAAATACATTAAAGATGCTGGTGGCAAAACTCACGTAACATTTCTGTAATCGTGCAAAAGTAAAAACATTCAGTTATTAAAAAAGCATTGTAATTTCAACCCCAACAAGGTTTGTTTTGTTACAAGCAAAAAGACAGTTTTATAATCTGTAAAGTTATATGCTGTAGCATAAAGTGTCACATATGTAACATTAAGTGTTTCATTTTTAAACTGTGGCACAAATACATATTAGCCATAACAGTCTCATCTGGCTACCTGTAGCCTAATTTTTGGCTAATCAGTTTTTCTTTTGATAGAATGAAGTAAAAGCTTCTGAAAAGTAAAATGGATACATGAAGTAGTATTCAAGAATCCTTAGAAAATATTAACGTTCCCTTATATAATACAGCATAAATAATTTTTCTTGAATTTTCTTGATGTCCAGAGAAAGTTAGGGATCCTAACCATCCACAAGAATTAGCGCCATTGGTTTGGTAAATAAGACCAGCTGACTCAGTTGTTACACAGTACCTTCTCAAAAGCTTGAACACTTCCCAGAAGGATTCAGATATGTACTGGCTCTAGGAGAATATAAACAGTCCACCAGTGCTGAACTTATGTTTCTTCCTTTCTGAGAGTCCTTAGTCAACAGTTCTAGTGAGTCTTTGTGCTTTGAATAAAACATGAGCTCCAGTGCAGAAAGCTGGCTCGTGCACATTTTCCATTATCTTCAAAGTTCATTGTGTGAGTTTTTCTCTGCAGCTTTGAACATCAGAATGGAATTAAAGATTTTTAGGGCTGGTCCCAGTTTAATGCTCATTATTTTCACTATGTCTGATTGGGTCATTAGCAGAAATGCTTCTCCATCAATTTGCTTTAAAAGAAAAACACAAAGCTATTAATAGGTCTGACAGTGCAGCAGTATAGACGGTTTCAGAAAACATGAAAAGTCCCAGCAATTTCAGACAATGTAAAGGACTGTCTGAATACAAACATTTTCAAATGCTTTGAAGAGAGCTTTGACTTCAACCTTTTAGGCAGATCAGCTAGTCCAAAAGAACAGGATGATCTTCCTTCTGCTTGAAAACAACTGTCTGGCTAATTTTTAGCTAAACAATTCTCATTTTCATACTGACAGTTTAAAAGCTATTGGAAAGTAAAATGGGTAAATGAAGTATAATTCAACTGTACCAAAGCACAACACTGCTCTTTAACCTCTTAGCTATTCCTTTTATGCAAGCCTCCACAGACAAAGCTGCCGGATTTCACTCCCAGCTACAGAGCTGGAACCCCCTTAAGGCCACCACTTTCTGTTCATTAAACAATAAGTTAAAATGAATTTTGATCCCACATGAAAACAGGGGCCAGGCTACATAAAACTGCCTCTTTGACATGAACACAATAGAACTTTTAAAAACGTGGAGTATTTTTTTCTGCCAGCTTGGTACTGTTGCTATTTTAGTAAACAATAAAAGTGATCATTCTCCTGTAAGCAAATCATTCTGTCAGCAGGAGTCCTAAATCTGAGCATGAAGAGACCCAAGGTTCTCCCTTCCAAGGGCTTCAATGGGGCCAACATTTTCTGTGTATACTTCAGGTCACTTAGGTACCTAGAGGTAAGTTTTCAGTGGAACCTAAGCTGGATAGCTATACATAAAAGGCAACTGTGGTTAAACCAGGAGTACTGATTAGGCTTAAAAATACTAACCTGAGATAAAAACAGTGTAAGTTTCTGTAGGACTAGAAAACAAACTTTCTGAATCAGACACACTGCAAAGGTATACCCCAGCACTGTAAGTTAAGGAACACTGCAGTCAGAACAGCATCACGTGTCACTACAATTACTTTCTACTCATTTTGTACACAAAGCCAGACTTGGTGGGCTCAGAACCTGAAGTGTGTGAAGCTGGGTGTGCCCAGATAAAAAGCTGCAGCATCTTAAAATAAGCAGGATGAGGGTTCATTTCCATAGCAGAAGTTTGAGCCAGCATCTTCTTCCTACTGAAAGACCTACTGATGTCAGCCAGTCCATGCCAGTTACTAGTCACAGAGGAAGCCTGAGGCTGAATTCTGAAGAGGGGAAGTATTTTCTTATATCTCTGAGAACAGAAGCGTTAAGGATTCATCCACCTCCATGGCACTTGCCACTTGCTGACTTGATTAGCAATATGCCAGCTTTTATTCTTAAACTCATTGATGAGACACCCTAAGTGACACAGGGGATGATCTAGCCTTGCATATCTGCTGCAACCCTAAAACACCCAACATTTGAGCAAGTGCAAAATGCCCAGAGATTCAGCCTGTTCGTCCTTTGATATGCAGCCGTATTAGCCATTACAATCTACAGCACAGCCTGAAAACTTGTTGCAGGAGATTGGCAGGGCCATCTGTGTGCATTTTTCTCAGGAGGTGCCTTCTCAAGTCTAAATACCACAATTATTCTTCACTTGAAAGGCTGACTGACTCTGCCTATTCACATTGTCTGGCTGGGATAAGCACCTCAGCTATTCACTCTGGCATCTGTGATCAAACTACCTTCTTCAAACTAAGCATTAACAGGAATAACAAACTTCTGAGCAGAAAAGAAAAAGCCAACCTAGTTTAAAATGGCCTATTGTACCTAAAAGCCATATCCATTTCTAATGACAACTTTGGAACAACAATCTTCTCAGATACTAGAAATGCAAACCTGGCATGCTCAGAAAGTGAATAATTCCCCTTTGAACTTCATCAGAACCTTCAGATCTTCTCAATTCCTGCTCACTCAAATCATATTCATAAACTGACTATATGAGGAGGAAGAGCATCAGGAGCCAAGTGTGATCAGACAAGATGCAAGGAGTTACGTTGAACCACTGTTCTGCTTTATTTTACTTATTAACATCCTGCAGAACTAAAATTACATACCTGCTTATTAATTTCCTCAGACCAGATTAAGAGACAACAGTAGTCAATCAGAAAGTTCCTAAGTAATTTCAATTGGCAGGAAAAAAGCTAGAAATGCACAAGAGACCTCACTGACACTTTTCTTTCCTCCCACTTCACGAGCTGCAAACCAACCTAATCTTCCATACATTTGCATCTGACTTTAAACAATGTGGCATTGGAATTGCTTGCCCAGGAAGGTGGTGGATTCACCATCCCTGGCGGTATTTAAGGAGGTATCTGAATTTACAGGGTTACGGTGATAATGCTGGGTTCAGGATTGGACTTGATGATTTATAGGTCTCTTCCAACCGTGACAATTCTGTGATTCTGTGCACTTCATCCTACTTCTTTATATGCATTTTTAGTTATGACATAAAATTAGTATTTCCACCAAGCTTTGTACTCTGTGTCTTTTTGAAATAAAATTCACCCACCTCATCTTTAAACACCTTGCCATGTTCTTCACATCCTGGTAAACTCCGTATAAACTCAGAGACCTATCACCAAAGTATACAACAGAAGATTTATTAAGACCTGTGTTTTCTCAAATGGTCTTTATGATTGACAATCATTAAAGTCTTTTAGCTATTGTTTTTATAGCCTCATATTTGGTGTTCCACCTTCTTCGGTAAGTGCATGGCGTCATGCAGATGGGTGTCTAAGGACAGGATTCACAAAATCAGCAAACTAAAGGAATACATCCCACTCTAGTCCACAGGACTTTTTTCAAAGTCCATGCTTCTTTTTTTCTCTGATTAGAGGAGATCTGACTGCCTCAGGCACGGAAAACTGCCTTAAGTCATATGTGCTTCTGAAAGTAAAGCAGTGACAAGACTGCCAGTGCAAGCATTATTGCATACTTGAACAGAGGCAGGGCTCTAATCTTAAAATCAGGTGTTATGGCCTGACCATACCCATACCATTCCTCTCTGGACTATATTCTCACCCTCCAAAGCAGTGTGCCACATCCAAACTATGAACCAGGTTCATAGTTGGTTCATGTTGACCCCTAAACCATTCCTCAGAACATTTGTGTGGGTACTAGCTATTAGTAGTGTAGACTGTGAGCACTTGATATGCTGGGCTGTACATTTAGCACTTTTCTTTCCCTTCCCTTATTAATGCCAGTTAATACGTTTTTATATACATACACATATTTATCTGTATCTATACATATATGAATTAACACTTCTGCTTCCAGGCTGGAAGGAAGAAGAACAGGCATTTTGGGGATCAGTTACATTAGGTCTCGCTGAGTCTAATCCTCTGAGTACTAATATATTATTCTTAATATATGGGAATAATTTAAACCTCTGAATCAACCTTCAAGGGCAGTGGTAGTAAGACAGAAGATAAAGGGTGAACCTACCTCATCAGTACTCCACTTAGAAACTTTACTGGCTGGAATTCCAGCTACACTTGGAAGGAGCTTGCTCTGCTGTTCCCAGCGCAAGGGTAGGCCAGGGATTTGCAGCTTGGAAGACACAATAACTGGTTGAGAAAGAAGCCTCGGTGCGCTGGGTTCTTCAACATCTTCAACAACAGGAAGCAATAAACAAGCATTAAATCCTTCAGTCAACGATTAAATCAGTCACAGTAAAAGCACGTTCATTTCTATTGATAGATATGGGCCTGCCTACACAAGCTGTACAGTTTTGACTACACCAAAATTAGAGTACCATGAGCATTCTTCCACTAGTATGACTATCATTATATTGGCTCTATATAAATATAACTACTCTTACTTTCAACAAAACACAATTCTATGACAACTGTTAGCATACCACACCATAGGTCAAATAATTTAAAATATTTTAGTACAATAAATCACACACATATTTAATAGTTGTACAGCAGTACAAGAATTAACTTAATTCCAGGGTTGAGCTGTTACAAATTCATCAAGAGCAGAAATGCACTGCTACAAAATTCCAAGTGAATCAGTTATACAGTTCCAGCCCACGCAACATTTATGGCTCATTCACAAGAAAAAGTTTTTCAGTTCTTCTGAGGAAAAAAACCACAAATGTCTGCAAATTCTCTGCTTTAATGGAATGGTTTTTTTTGGAAAGTAACATTTAACTCCTTCATGCTGATTTTTATCTTACTCATCCATAACGGAACGGATGATCTCCCACCCCCCTGGCCTCACAGGTAATGTACTGGATGGGAGGGTGTCTTCAGCCACATGCTGCTGTTGCTGCTGTTGTCTGGATAAAAGCAGCAGTCGCAGATGTGCGTAGGAGGAAAGAGCGAAGAGACATGCCTCGAATGATGTCAAAATGCATAAGACATCTATGTTCATTTAGATCCATTGGAAATGCACAGTGAGGCTCCTCTAGAATATATAATATGGCCAACATAGGATGTTATTACACTTGCTTGGGCTGTTCTGCTCCTCTGGCTTAATTTTTTGTTACTTTCAAGACTTATTCTCATTTTATACTGATGTCTATTATTCAGAAGTTGGCTGATAAGCCATTTAGTCAGCACTGTCAGCCTACTCATCAATTTTTTTAAACAGACTCCTTGATTTTTTACTATCATCATACTCTCACTCTTGGAAGTGAGTTCTCCAAGCGTCTGTTTACATTTCACTGTTGTTCTTCAAATGTTCCTTAGAGACTCTAATACTAGTAAAAGTCTCAGTGAGAAAAGAATGAGTCTTGTAAGGCAGCAAGCATGCTGAATGTAAAGCCTATTTTACAGAATAGTATCTTTTTAATTGTTCCCTTGAATCTCATTCCCATGCTTATCCTCTGACTTTTTCATTCTAAAAAAGATCTCTTAATAGTTGAACATAAGTATTTCGCTATTTTTCTGTCTTTCATTCACAAAACATATAATTCATTGATACTGCCACATAAATAGCAGACTACAGTACTGTGTGAAGATAATATCACACAAATTATACCCCATATTCACACATCTAAACAAATTGTACATAACAGCATGTAGGTACATGCATAGCAGCAATGACAGCTGAGGTTATTTATGTCTCTGTTTTCAATACTTTACAGCTGTGTCAAACCCTAACAGTACCAGATGAAAAATCTATGCTGGTCATCTGTCCGTGCTTTGGGTTTTAAATTTCAAGCAAACACAGGTCAGCTGTTTATGAATGAGGTTAGCAGGAAATAAGTTAGCTAAGGTAACACTGCAAAATGCCAAACCTTGTACTTCATCTACTCACATTCAAGAGCTCTATTTACTGACATGGAAAAGAACGCAATACCTAATGCCTTTGAGGATTCGGACATAAATAAATAACTCTGCTCCTCAGCCTGTATGGTATCTGCCTCACAGATAAGATGAAGAGCATGAAAGGACCACGTAAAGTGCCAATTAACCCAACTAGATGGGAGGAAAGAAAAGCTAAAAGTCTCTAACCCTGCAGCAGGTATAACCACGTCACTGACAAAAGGAAGTTCAGGCTTAGTGTGGGTAACCTTCTTGTAACAAAAAGTCCAAACCACAGCATTTTGGCTACAATCTATGTAACACCAGACACCTGAAAGTTCTCCCCACTCTCATTCTCTTGTATTCCTTGCTCTGCAAGCCCTGCTTCCCATTGAGAGGCAATCTCTGTTTCTGGGCCAGGGAAAACAGGACATGTACTCAAACTTATGTCTCAATTGGGACATTTAGGAGAGGAGTAACTTGAGGCGCAAAGGTTAGCCAGTTTCATCACAGAGCCACAAACAGCTTCTCGAACTGTTTAAGTGACTGAAGAAACAAAATCTGCTTGCCAGCTTCACATGAGATAGCAGTCAGAGGCAGTAAGTTCACACTTTTAAACCTGACCCATTATCTGCTGACATTTTGCTTCAGCATCAGCCCACTTGCCTTTACATTCTTCTTCATACTTTATGTCACCTCATTATCCTTCTCTCTGGACCATATCATTCTTAATCCATCTCTATCTTCTTAGCGAGAACAAAATATAACCTTACATTTCAAAGAAGCTAAACAGCAAATACTTTCTAGCATTAACGAGAGACCATTAACACTGCTCTATTTCCTCCTGCATGGTTCTAGTCCTTACCATGTATAAAGTTTTTAAGCGCAAAGTTTATGTCCATAAAAAAAAGTTAGTATGAACGGACCATGATTTCCATGAAGTTCTTCACCTCCAAATAATCTTTCTCCAAAAAAGGGAAGATAGCAGTACACATTTATAAAGTTACCAGTAGAGAAATAGTCAAGAGAGCATGGCAAAAGCAGGTTGAAGAATAATTATGTAAGTGACAGGCAGGAAAAATAAGGCAACAAGCACAGGTACCAAGAGTCACAGTTCCCAAAACCCACAATTATTTTATCTTGAGCTTTCCATGAGTATGATAGCAAGAACTCAATGACCCATTTTCATCCTACAGATTAAGTATTATGGCACATTTAAACACATAACAACACAACATTACATTTATAAAAAGGACAACTTTTCTAGACAGTAATGTAAGAAAGTGTTTTATTTTCATAAATCTTATTATGCAAGAACCTAACAAGCAGAGCTTGTTGGTGAAACTTTATCCAAATAGTCAATTCTGTCAAACTCAAAATGCTTCACAAAATCAGGTCAGTTTTCTTAGAATTAAAGAAGAATTCCAGACCATTTAAAATGCTCCCAACTATTTGAATTTTTTTTCTCTTTTGAATAATGCAAAGTCAAACAAAAACTGCATGCTTCCTTTCTGCTGAAACAAAATACTTAAAATGACCAAAACCTCTCTTTCTTTATTTGCTTTAGAGACTTTCTTCTTTTAATGCTTCATTTTCTCTAGAATTCTGAACTACATCATGTTTCAAAACACCATAACACCTTTTTCACAGCTCTTACAACAGATGGAATCTCTCACACTTTACACGTTCTTTAGAGTGCCTCTTAGATCTATCTCAAAAGTGCTGGCAGATAAATGATATTTTAAGATTAAAAAAAAATGCATCAGAGGTTAATAATTAAAAATAAACCACTACCTTAATTTTATTTTTATGCAATGCTCTACTAGTCTCAAAGAATTTTCTGAATTTTACAAAGATGAGATCACTTAGAAGGTAAGATACATAGCCTTTAAAGAACCACAGTTACTCAAGACCTATGAATTTTGATAAAAGCCCTATAAACTTTGTGTTGTTGCACAAAAATTGCTGAATAAAATCTAAAAATTTAAGGAACTAAGATTAGGAAATTAAGACATTTAGCTTTGTACTGACCTTGCATGAGTTAATAAAATACTGCAGCAAAAGCTGCACTGAAACAATGCACTGACTCAATCCAGTAACTAGCTTGACATATTAAGTTTCACACACACAAAATAATTATCAAATATAAGACTGTGATGTTCTGCATTTGTGCTGTATTCTTTCTGAACAATGAGGATAAAAATGAATAATGAACAGCTACCTCAATCTGCCCAACTGGATCTGTGAACAGCCAAGAGTTTTGACAGAGCAGTACATACAACCACACAGAATCACTGAACGAAAGCAAAGTCCATGTTGGAAGGGGCCTTTGGAGACCATAGGATGCAACCTTCTGTTAAGAGCAGGGCATTAGACTAAGTTACCCAGGGCCCTGTCAAGCCAAGTCCTAAAGATTTTCAGCAAGAAAGATTCCACCTCTTTTCTGAGCTGCCTGTTCCAGTTTTCCTCAGGGTGAATAGTTTCTTCCTTATATTGACACAGAACTTCCCTGAAGCAACCTCTGTCCATTCCCTTTTTCCCCACCACTGAGCAGCCTGGAAGAAAGCATACCTCCATTTTCTCTGTAACTACCTTTTAGTTACTGGAGGACCGACACTACATTGCTCCAAGACTTCCTGTCCCAAATTCTTTCAACGTTTCTTCACATGTCAAGTCCTCCACTGGACTGTCTCCAGTTTTTCAGTGAGGTAAAAATTTTAGCAATTCTTTAACACTCATGAAAAATAAAGAGTCTGCTCTGCATATGGGCTGCTGGAAAGTATCAGACTGCACAGAAGACTGTTAAGAAATTTTCCTGTCTGACCAACCAGGATCCACTCTGGCAGTCACCCTCAACAAGATTGAGGCTGGGCTGAGTAAGTGAATGTTATACTTTTACAACTTGGACTGGTTTAATTACCTGTTTTTAAAAGTCATTGGAAAAACATACTTAAATTGAAATTTTTTATATCAGTATTTATTTTGCACTCCTCTTTACAACTGCGATAAAATTCTTGGCAAAGCCTTTGATGATAAAGAAACAGTGCTGCAAGGGTTGCTGTCAAGAAATTTTTGGACACAAATAGTGAATGTGGAAAATAAATTGTAATGAGAATTCTCATGAATAAGTTTCATGAGAATTTCAAGGAACATCACACTGCTTCAATTCTGCAGATTTTAATACGAAACAAATGAAGTACTGACAATTTACCTTTAATTTCATTTGAAATTAGCAGGTTATTTTCTGTCTCCTCATCTTCACATTCTTTGTTCTTTATGGTGTCCTTTGTTTGTAATACTCCACTGAGGAAAATAAGATGTTCAATTTTTATTAATACATCATAAAAATCACTAAGCATGATGACATCTCTTGCTAACAATGCTATTAATACACCAGGATTCCCACATAAAGGATGCTGTATCACCATAAAATAAAAAAACAGAGAGGATGTAATTTCTGACTTGATTTCCGGTATGACTACAGGCATGAATTTTGTGAAGTCTCAAGAATACTGTAAACTAAGATTATGTAAATCACATCAACACATTTGACTTCATAATTGAAACTGGAAAATATACAAATAAAGGCAGTGGATGTGTCCACAGCACAAGACGGGAAGCGTAAACCCACATATATACCTGCATGTCCTACAAAGCCTTACTGGTTATCCAGGCCATTTTCAGGAGCTGTCTGAAATAACATCTAATATTTCTCTGCCCAACCTTCATCTCCACCCGACATCAACTCCTTTACTATACTGACACCCTATTGTGCAGCAGTTAAATATCTACTGAAAATATCTGTATTCCTTTGTATGTTTTTGCATTACTTCTTACCCAGCTAGAAAAGTCACTCTTTGCCTGCTGCCTGTGGCTCCTCCCTCAGCTTTGCCAGCCCAAATATTTGCAGAGGGAACATCTTCCCCCTATTGAGAAAAATTGGGCAAGAGAGGTGGAAATAAGAGAATTTCTCAAGGTGGGTCTGGGTGCATTTGCATCTTAAAATCAGACCCTGGGAAATTCCTTTTTAAACTCTGCCTTCAGAAGGTATTCCCAGCCTTGTTTCTTACAGACATGAAGCTGATATGAGCTTGCTGACATTACGTGTGTATTTCCTTGTGCTTTTAAGAACTTGAGAACACTTTGGCCAAGTCTTACTAAACCATCACAGATGCAGAGCTCTCGGCGATACTAAGTACATAATGAGCGTTTTCTAAAAATAGGCACCAAACAGAAATCTTAGAGTCAAGACTACAAGAAAGCCTACTACTATATGAACGGATGCTTCACCTACGTACCAGAGAAGCAGTCAACAAGAACCCCTTTACAAATGTCACAAACACAGATAAAAAGCCAGTCTAGACTAACAGCTTGTTAGACATCAAGATTAGCTAACCTCAAAACACAAATCCACAGAAGAAACAGACTTGTTTAATTACACTGTTTACATTTATGCTATTAAATATCATTTCTATATTATATACAAGAAAGTATTTGTCATTAAATCAACTAGGAGCTTCGAGGTCACTGACATCAATAATAATGTAATTAACACACTATTAATAGTGAAAAAATGAACACTGAACACAGCAAATCAGAAAATCCAGCCTTTGTAGTATAGCAAACAATACCAGTGGAATGCGTACAGCAGGCATGCCTTCCTGTGCCACAAAGGCCTCCTTCACAGTATCTTCATCAGAAACGTTACCTTGACTTATTTACCTAAAAATTATTTTCCTAACTCCACAAACACAGACAACTTCTAAAGTAACCTGCTACAAAGTAGTGCAATTGATCCAAAGGCAAAGGAAATGACAACTGCAATTCAACGTGAGGAAAAGAGATCACCAAAACCTGTGAGGAAACAGGTACCTCCCTATTTTCCTGAAGACGATTTTCATAGCAACATGCATCCCGAAATTTTACCTCACTCGTTAAATACAAGATAGTAGCATGAATTGAAGGTTTTGGGGAAAAGGTTAGAAGACAAACGGAATTGCCTTTTAAGAAGCAGTATAATTTGATTCCCAAGTGTGAGTGTTCACCTTCTTTCACCGTAAAGATTTCCAGAGTGGAATTCCTATTACAGGGAAATTCTTCTGCTACTTGGAAGATTCTTTAAAATTAAACTTGAATATGCTATAGGCATGTAATTTTTATACTGAATTTTCATCCTAGGAACATTCCAGAGGGACAGACAGCAAGCAGTAATTACATACCTAATTCTGCAAACCAAAATATTCTAGTATAATTGTTTGATGCACAGAAAGCTCAAAAAAAAAAGAAGAAAAAAGAAAAGGAACAAGTGGAACTGGAGATTAGCTGAGTACCACTTAGATTTAACACAACATAATAAAACTCATGTCTGGTTTCCTGTGTGGTTGGATCCTCAACCAAGGACTTCTTTGAAAAAAGAGATTACCTGGAATATGAAGGTATACACAACTGAACTGAAGTCAAACAGAATTAAACCCACACTGTGAACTCAGCAGCTAAAGAGCACACAAGAGTATGTATCTATGTCGTCAATTATGCATGTGTACTTTGAATACACATCTAAAAAGATCCACTGGGTACTGCAATAACCAGATGCTCAATATTTTATAACCCAAGCAGTTCATACATACCTAATGTTGTGAACATTATTTTTTATGCCCTTTTCAAAGGAAGATTACTCATATGAAAGTCTTCTATGACTATGCTGGATATGTAATTAATATGGAAAGCTAGATGATAAAATGCAGACAGTCATCAGTGTATTCAAACAGTTCAAATACAAACTGAGAAGTCTCTGGGTAGTTCAAAGTTGGCACAGGACTGTTAATTCTCTTAATGAAAATGACCCAACAATGAACAGAGAGCACATGTATTGGTTATCTTAGGTCTTCCAAGGATAACACCCTCTATAAAAATCAAAGACAACAAAAAAATTTTCTTCAATTAATTGTAAGAGATAGTCTGTAAAGCCAAAGTATATTTAAAAAAAAAAAAAAGGTGAATTTACTATAACGATGGTTAAAATGATGAATGACAACTATTTTGTAACACAGGTTATTTCAAAATTACACTTGAAACTGTCTTTTTCTTTTTCTGTTTATATTAACTGGAGTATGACTACTTTATGCTGCTTATTTGCAGTATAAAAATTATACCAACACTGCTTGATGCTCCTACTAGAACTTTTCCAATATAACTTGAACACTATAATCCGACTGAAATAACATGAAAGAATGTTTTAAAGAAAAGTTGGTCAAAACTAAAAAGACGCAAAAAGCTATACACTAAATTTAGGATAGGTTTTTGCAACAAAGGAAACAATTAATAATAGTCCAGAAAAGAAAACTATCTAGTGGAAAAAGGAAGGGAAATCATAAAACACTGCCAGATTTGGTTAACCCAATTTGAAAAACAAGTTTTTAAAAAAATCTTGCAGTGTCTTCAGAGGATTTAATTATGGAATATCCTGAGTTGGAAGGGACCCATTAGGATCATCGAAGTCCAATCCTTAAAAAACAGTTAAGTTTCAATCATCAGCTTTACTGTGGGTTATTTATCATATAATACCAACTCTCCAGTGTTTGTCTCTCGAGACACTATTATTGCTAACACAGTTCATATATTATGAGCACAAAATAACACCACATGTAAATATATAACACATAACACTTCTTGTTCCAGGGTGTCATCTATTTCTGTATGAAAACAGCCAATAAAATAAAGCAGCGATACCATAACTAATTAAAAATGTAGGGAATCCTATTGCCTCACATATTTACCCCATGAAAAAACCGAACTGCATCTTTTAACTTCAAAAATAACTTTTTTTATACCATAAATATTATTTTCCAGTGCAAGCTTGGAAACTATCTCATGTCATTTTCTGTCAAAAATGTACTCCAGATGCTGAAAGTTAAGGAACTACTTTTAATTTTCCCACATTTCTACGTGTTTATTCATACACAATAACATATTTGTACACAGACCTAGGAAGAAGGATCTCAACTTCCAATAACTGATCTGTATTGTAGGTATTTTTCCTCTCGTCTGATACATGTTTCTTATTTATTATATACGTTGTGATACTCCCTTTCCCCCTATTTCTAATATAAAGACAGATGAAGAACTTCCATCTCCTTCCCTGCTGCTTTGAAGAATTCCACGGACAAACTACTGGACTGCATTGCCTGGTAAGTTACATTTTACACTGACTGACTCCAAACAACCAATAGGTTGAAAGGAATTGAGAGTTACCCAGGTGCCTTCTTTTCTTTCACAATGCACAAGAGGGGCTTCTTGCAAGGAGATTTACTTTCTGCATCTTCCAGCTTAGTTGTTTCTGGTCCAGTCTTCCCAGATGGTCGATTGTGAGCCGAAGATTTCATACCTACGTGACCAGGGCTGGGGCATTTTCTGTCACTGTTTAAAACAAATTAACACAGCGTTTAAAAGTTGAAGCAGCTAAGCTGTTGTTTAAGTTATTTTCTCTATGGAGAAAGAGTCATTAGTATAACAGAAGACATACAAGGTGGGTTTTTTTGGTTTAAGAAATACATGGTTTACTTGCCACCAAGAAAATTGTATACCTGGGATTTTCAGAAATCACAATACAGAATCCTCTTCTTCATTAAATCAATGGTAAAATGATTAGGCAATTCAATAGGAACAGAATTTGTCCAATAGTATTTTTGATAATAAGCTATCCACTTCAAATACTTTTAACACAAGAACACTTCGAAGTATCATTTTCCTCCTATCCCTTCTCTCCCATGATATACCGCTATGCATCCTTTAACATGTCATATGTAGCCTCTTAATTGGGACAATGAAAAAAGTAGCACTTGACACAGTTCCCATCACAGAGGACACTCCTCAAACTGCTACTGGATTCACTGGGATGGTACCCGAGCTACCTGGCAGTGAGTAATTAGATCACTTCAGATTTCTAAAATCCTACATTTTATAAGAACAATTGAATCAAGCAGTGCTCTTTGACAGTGTAGTATTTTGGTTTTTAAAGCATGAAGCTGAAACTGTCTCCAAGAATGCAATTTAAAATACCTTCTATTGAAAATATGTGGTCATTACAATGGGAACTGGAAATCTTCACTACAAAAATTCACATTTTTACATTTATATTAATGCAGCCCTGAAAAAGAATGGAAAGCCTCTCTTCTTCTCCTTTCCTTCTTAAATTCTCTGTGTATTCCCATAGCCCAAAATAAGCACAGGAATCAGTATCCACAATGTCTTACATAAAATCATCATCAGAAAATAATCATCTTAGTATCACACTCCTTTGTTTTTTCCCAGTGCTCCTGCTTAAAAGCTTCAGCTACAGACTTTAGCATTGTTCTTGCAAAACTTAGTCACACTAGCTTGATTCCTCAGTCCCACCATAATGACAGAACAGTGGCTGTTCCTCACAGAGCAACATTACTTTACAGTCATGTCTATAAGGCCACTCCAGCAACTAAAGAACCACAAATAATTTTCTTAAATGTGAAACCAACTGGTAAACATTCAATTTTAAATTCCAATTAACCAACTAGTGGTCTAGATAGTTACACTGAAGATAAAATCAAACTCTTGTTAAATCCTAGACAGTAAAATCAGTATCAGTCTTAGACAGCTTGGTGACCTTTTTCATAAGCACAGAAAAAACCATTTTTCCTCCCTGTAAATGAAAACGTAGATAAATAGGAAGGCCTTTCTCAAACATTCAGCCATTGCACAACTATAAACTGCACTGCAGAACACAGAAATAAAGTACTGCTGTTAGTCATGGACATCGCTTTAATCATAATTACTTGATTACAGGAGAGGTGGATCTTTCACTTGCTTCTGCTTTTCTGTTTCTGGGGACAGGACTGGCTGCAGGCATCTCCCCACTCAACCGGTCAGGTAAGAGGCTTTCTTTGTTCAAGTTCAACTCTGAATACGGGCAGCTGAATGCACTAGAAGTTGAAGAAGAAAAATGACTCCTTATTCTCAGACACTTTACAGACTTCATTTACTTCAAACAAAATGACATTTGAGTTTCCTAGAAGCAGATGCAATAATTTAATATAAAGAAGATTAGAAAAACATGCAGTAAGTAGTCATACTTCAAAATGTTAAGAATTCCACCAATTAAAAACCTCAGTCTGAATGACTTTTGCATCTCCTTTCGACGGCAACTTATGTAATGCAAATAGTATTAATCTGTATTATAACATTCATTGCAGAAAATTGCTTGATGAATATTTAGCCTGTTCTCCCCTAATCTTAATGGTATTTATACATAAAATACAGGGCGTCTTGGACTAAAACCATCTCTCTCCAAATGAAGTCATACTACCATTTTTATTGCGAAGGAGGGTATTTCTACTATGTAATGTCTACACAGAAGCTGCATTGCAAGGCCACAACATGAGGAATGGTGCACATCCTCTTACTGCAGCGAGTGCCCCATCTTTGCAAATGCCCTTTTGTGATATTCCATTAAGGGACTGTGATATTTTCCCAGTCTTTCTTAATATTCAACACTTCCTATTTCCCTGCACTCCAGCTAGGGAAAGAATTTGACACTGTGCATTGATATAACAACTTGTAAATATTACTCTAACAAATGTGAAAGCTGTACCTCTCAAAGTCAGAAAAAACTGTTTGCATAAAAAGTAGGGGAAGGAAAAACGGCAACACAAAACAAAACACATAGGGCTGAACTAGGATTTTTTCTTTAGAAGAGTGCTCTGCAGTGTTCAACTGATCATCAGCCAGGCTACATACTAAACACATCAATGATAATATCTTAAACTCTGAATAGTATATATATGCCACAACAGTGAATAACATCATGCTCAAGTTTTCAAAACATGAGCTACGACACTAACTCTAATATGAAATTATGCTTTCCTACTCCTCTGCATTATTACAAGCGCCTCTATAATGTTAACTGGTAAAAAACCTATGTTTTGCAATTTCACTTATTTTCTTTTCAAGAATATAACTACTTGCCTTTCCATAAACCACTGCAATGTCTTATTTGTTTCACTGATAGTTACTTGCATGATTTCCAAACAGAACTGTCTACCTTGACAGCCATATGCCCTGCCACCTCCAAATTACAAAAACAAAGAGAAAACCAATAGCTTTCACTATCATGTTCTGTTTACAAAGCACAGCATTTTAAAAAAGCGACTTTTTTTCAAAATATGCAGTACACTTTTCTTTTCCTTTACCAAGGCAGGTCTGGATTCAGGAGTATCTAACAACTCCTATAAGGGGGCTGGGCTGCATCAGTGATCTAATTTTGGTCTCACCAACATAAACAACAAGTTGGTGGAAATTTACATTTCTCTCAGCACTAGCATAAAAGGAGAAAATTCCTTAAGGCTACACAGGCCAAATCAGTCAGTTCTTGCTAAGGTTATCAAGACAGGAGTCCAACAGCATGTCTGATTTTTTCAGTTGGTTCATTTGAAAACAAGAACTTTTTAAAATCCTTGAATAGCTATGCTGAATTTGAATTAAAAAAAAAAAAAAAAAAGAACACAGTTTCTGCTTTTCTAATCAAGATGAGATCCCTGTTAAAGGGCACTCTGAGCAGATGTTGTTCCACAATAGCCTGTATGGTGTTTTCAAGGGTCATGCAGTCATATCCCCAGGTGATCTAATGAAGCACAGAACAGTCATCTTTGCCTTCTTCTGAGGAACTTTTAGTTTACAAAGCCAAGTAAGATATAGTCAAATGAGTGGCTGGACTCTAAAACACTATACTTGAAATTGGGTATTTTTTTTAATGAATTTTTTAAAGACACGGAACAAAATATACAAACAAAAATTAACTTGGAGCATTCACCTTTTATTTCCGCTTTCTCTTAAGAAGAATCAGGCATTTTATTTTAAATCTATATATATATATATATATCTACTTACATTTATTCTTCAATCTACTGTTTTTGTCTGTCTGAGGACTAGCCTCTACCAAATGTCTTAAAAGCACAAAAATAATTAACTGAAATATGGGGAAGAAATCAGGAACATTAGGAAAGAAGGGAAGTTGCTTTATACTCCCCATTCCTTATGTTGCTGCATCTATCACAATGATGTCTTCTTTCCCTTTCAAACAAACTACAAGATGAAAGACACAGGCTTCTACTCAGAAAGAGGTTTTAAGGTACCAATGCTAGTGTGATGTAAGTTCTTGCTGTGACAAACACATACCACTGTGATGAAATACAGTTATCAGAAACTCATGGATATATTGGTTAATCTCAGTTCTGCCATTGCTATAAGGCAAAGCATATAATCATCTTTTGGCTTCCTATGTTTACAGGGGTGTTTTAAGACTTAGTGTTTCTGAGCAGTTAAAGGGCTGGGCTGTCACAAGGAAACACTGAACACGAGCAATATGGTATTTAACTTCAGTTGTGTACTATTAAGCAAGCCTTACACCACAATGAAATCCGACAATAGGATTGTCAAACTCCAGCAAGTTTTCTGTTTATCAACACCAATAATGCATTTTAAATTAAAAGAAGGAAAAGAAAAGAAAAGAAAGAGCCTCAATATTCAGTCCTTTATTATAACTCACCTGCTTATATAATGCCTTTTCCTTTAGTATTTTCTGGAAAAACAGAAGCTGAATGACAATTTCATCAACAATAGTTATAATATTAATGATGTTTTAGAACACTAGATTCATATGAGTTTTTCTTTGTAATTAATCATTCAAGTTGTTGTATTATTTTTTAAAAACTCATTGATAGCCCTTAGATGTTACTGTTACTTGAGGCAATAAAAAGAGTCCTTATGGTTTCCACCGTTACCTTTGGTACAACAAAACACAGCATGAATGAACCTGTGTACAGGTTACACAGCTTCCAATTAATCAGTAAATCCTCCTGAATCTCAATGCCTCCAGCCTTCAGTTCTGTTTAACTTGTCTACTACAAAGAATAAAGAAATTAATATTTCTATTCCTTCACAATAGAAGTATTTGATTTATATAGGACTAAGTTTTTAAGACAACTCATCTCAAGGGCTCAGAACTCTTAGGTTATTTAATATTAAACCAGGACTTTTAACTCTTCTGTCACCTTTAACCTAGATTTCTATTCCAGCTTACAGTTTGCTTTAGCACACCATTTTGAAAATAGCAGAAGGTCAGAATGCAAATTCCAAACTGATCAGATGTCCTTGGCTTTGGGGTACCAAGGTCTGCCAGAGGCTCAGGAAGAATAGTAAGAAGCAAAAGCAGCAGGTACTTAATGTGAAACCTCTGCTATGCATCTGACAGGGCTGTACACCCTCCAGCACTGCTCCACAGCTTTGAAACCAGTCCAGCACAAACATCTCAATTATCATCTGAGCTGTTTCAGTAAACAAACATTCACATTCATACCACCTGACACATACACACCGCACAGGAAAGCAATCAGCCATCTCTAAATGTTGAAGGAACATAGCATAGCAGTTAGCTGCCTACAGTACACTACTAAAATGGCAGCAGATTGGCTGGCAATATGTACGTCCATGACATGGTTTTCCGAGGAAAGGGAGCCACTGTTTCCAGGGTCCTGCATACACTGAGTAAAAACTGAACCTTAAAATTAAGTTTCTGTCCTTACTGAATCATGAAAGACGAATTAAGGAAAAAGCCAATGCATGCATTACTACTTGTATATACAATTCTGATCACAGGCCTGGGATTTTCAAGTCAACAGAGGTTTTACATAACCAGCCCTTTCCAGAACTGTCCGATGGAACACAAGTGTTGAAGTAGCATATCCCACCTGTGTTTATTTTGCAACTGCTCTTCTATCATACTCAAGATCTATGTCTAGATAGAGTCACACATATTTCTCTTTTCTATAAAGTTCAAGAGTAGGAAGATAAAACTGGGCTACTAATAGGTAGGCATGGACCTTGGTCTTCTCCAGACATTTGAAGATGCTCCTATATTGTAGCAGTATACAAATTTTCTGATGCAGAGTTTAGATGGATTACTCAGCCTCAGCTACACCTAATATCAGAAGAGAACATAAACCAGGATTTTCTCCTAAAGTGAAAAAGAGTAAGGTAGCACTCTGTTCAGTCTAAGAACTTTAATAATGAAGTACTTTTAAATTCAGATTATTAGTCTTTATGACCACTTGGACTTTGCAAACCTGCATCAAGCCATAGACAGGTCTCCTGATTTAGCTGTATTGGTAAAATGACACTTGAGACTGGCATCAAAATCAGACAAGTTACTTTAGCAGACACTGAACAAACAGGTGCAACATCCTGCTGAACTCAGGTTTCCTGTGTTTCTGTCCTGCGGTTCTCTTACAACACGGCCTCCACTGTGGCACATTCAGTTCACTTCAACTTACACAACTAATACATGTGAAGTTTCTGGCAAAAATCTTTATTCACGGAGACTCAAACCACTAATGAAGTATTTACAACTGACCTCTTTGCATTACTGCTTGAACTGGAGAATTACTGCATGCATTAAACATCAGAGTATACAATTCACAACCATAAATATGCAGGTGATCTGCATAATGCTAACAACCTGTACACCAGGTTGTTTCAGCTGCACGGCACATAACCCTAGATCAACTGTTGATAGATATTTAGTCCTTATTAACATCAGCTTTTCCAAAAAGTAAGTGCTTTAGCCCTGCTACCTAATTAATCACCAAGGCTTTCATCTCATTCCTAAGGAACAAGCTCTCAAATTATTTCAGAACTACTTAGCATTTTAAATTATCATCTTTTCTGCACACAGGCATTTATGCTGGAGACAGATGTTGTACCTCATCATGAAAAAAAAGATAAGCATGGTTAAATACATTTCAAGGTTGCCAAGATCAAAGAGTCAAGGGAATGGTACCTGATGTGGATAATTACACCAATTTTAAAACCTCTCTGTTAATTCAGGAAAAAAGTGACAGTACAATGTCAGAAGTTTTGGGGTGACCTAGACCCTCAAGTTTGTATGCTCCAGATGAATAACAAATCTCTTTTACTTTCCTCAAAAATGCTCGAGAACAAAACCAGAATATCAGCACAGAGAGCAAACCAATACAGCTAATGAATAAGATACTTATCGGTGTTAATTTTTTTGCTATGGAACAGCAAATGGCTGTCTTATAATCAACAAAGTCTCTTTGGTTATATTTTTATACCCTAGAACTACCAGTTAATGTGCAAATAATAGGATTGCTAAGACTGCAGTAAAACTAAAAGACAGTAGATTGTCATGAGTTTATTTCTTTTCTTAATATTGAGAATGAGTAAGTATAACAACTTTAAATAGCATGGAAAATGTAGCTATAAAAGAAAGGCTACAAAAAGTAAATAGACAAAGCTCTTACTCATCCCTTCCTCTAAAACATTTGAACTTTTAATGCCAATGTTTATTTAGAGAGATCATAAATTAAAAACTTCTGAGACATTCATTTTCTTTTATTTTAAGTTTCAGCCTTGGGCTGAAGCCCATAGTTATGTTCACCTGATTCTAAGTAATCGAGATAGCACATGTAAGGAATTGGAATTTATTGCCCTTACAGATCAGGTGCATTAATAAATCATACAAGACTCAAGTTTACTAGACTGTGAAATGAAATGAGTTTCAGACAAGCAGCCAGGAAGCTTTTTAGGCAAGTCTAGTTTACTGCACATTTGCAATGGACTAAGCACATGAATGCAGTAGGTTACCATATGATAGCTGAAAGATGGTAACCTCTTAAGGACTGACTTGGTTGTTTAAGGAGTTATTCTAGTTATTATGTGAAATAAAAGAAAGGTATTAAAACTGGGAAAAAAAACAAAGAAAAATAACATGGACAGAAAAATACAACAGGAATAGGTTGAGAATAGCCTGAAACACAATGATGTGGCAGACTGCATCATGACAACTTCACCACAGTCCATACTGAAAGAAGTTCTGTCACTGGAGCTAACCTAGCTTTGTCCCCTTCCTGGGGACAAAGCTTGTCCTAGCATCAGGAGCTCTTTTGCCTCCTAACAGCACAAATACCATGCTTCTGCTGTAGATAGGGAAGAACTTGCAACAGAAGATGCCTTTCGCACACCAAACATGTAAGAACACAGTGGGTTTTGCTGGTCAGGTACCTCTGTTAGGGATTAATTAGGACTTCAGCCAGTGCTGATATACCATCAAAACCTTGTAGCATAATTCTATTCGACAGGACATAATTCTCTCATGAAAACCAAAATACTGCAGAGCTAACTTTTGGATCACAGGAGTTTAAAAAGATACTTTAAAAACACAAATAACCAAAGAGCAATCCCCTAAACATATGAGAGCAGAAAGAACAAAGTGGTATGACATTTGAGAATCCTATGACTGTGTAATGGAAAAATTAGAAGAAAACTTCTGGAAGCTCTAATTTGCAAAAACATAATAAGATGATATTTATGACACTTAATTCTCAGCATAAAATATTACCACTGTATCCGTTACTGACATATTCAGGAATCACCTCACACTAAATATTTTTAAAATAATAGAAGTTTCACTTGGCAAATATTTCCCATTTACTCTGTTTTTGTCTCTCTGTCCCTCCATTCCATTCTCCCATGCTACTGCTTTTCCTATGTCAACTCCTCTCTAGGACGGGATGTCCACATTTCTGTATTATACTTCAGAAGGGGTTCAACAAAGCATCTTTAGAAACACCAGATACAAGCAGCAAGCTGTCATTTGGGAATATGTCAGTTGGAATTTCCTTTCTAGCATTTTTGCAAGCCAACAAGCAAATCCTTACCCCTACAAACCAAGCAGAACAAATACATCCAAGCCATAATAAAATCAGTGGCCTCTTATTTTAAAAAGTTCAAAAGTTATTGCTTTATACATATCTGTGTAATATTTGCAATCTGGACAGCAAGACAAGGAATCCTCATAGGAACAAAAGACAGAGTAATGGAATCTACCAATTGTGACAAAAAGTAATGTACAACAAATCTCAGCACATCCTGATGAAATGAAGTTACAGATTGCTAATGTTTATTTCAGCATGCTCACCATGGCAACTGAAATCATGGCATATTTAGGTTTACAAGATTTCCTTATTCTTTCCAGCTTGGATCTGTTTTCTTGTGAATAACAATTTAAAAAAACCATCTGCACACATCCCTCAAATGAAAGAATAAAATTAGTTTCACAGAACATACCTATGATGGCCAATATGTCTTGCTCTTTTAATGTGTCCAACTCCCTTACATCCTGCTGTGGGACATCCTCCATGCTCTAAAGCTTCCACCAATTCCAAGGGACCTGCATGTCAGGTGAAATTACAAATGAGATTTTAAAAAAATTATCTAATATTTAAAAGCTATATAAATATGCAGAAATATCAGCGCATCGTAGCAAACATGAAGAAGTAAGTAAACAGAAGTACTTTAATAATGCATTCTGCAAAAGCATGATGGAGATTCAAACAACCTAATTCACTGGAAGAATGATTTTATTCTATGTGAGTAAATCTCTATGAGAGAACTACATCTATATAAAGAACACAAATCTTGGAGGAACTGCATGACATCAAATTCCTCTTCTACTAACTACATTTAGTTGGAACTTCATTGTTTTTCAAGAGCACAGAAGAAATAAGTTACTCTATCCTTGTTCCTGAAGACAGGGATGTCTTCATAATGGGTACTGACCTCATACATTTTTTAGCTAAAGTTTTCCAGTGAACAAGATGTGAAAACAAAGGCTGAAAAATACTACTAAAAAGAACCAGCCATCAGGAGATTGACATTTTTGCTTATCTGAATTTATGTGTCTATCTGATTTTCATCAACCTGTAACAATGATGCCTGCAGAAACATTAAAGCATATACCTGTCAAAACTGCCTTTGACACTCAAGCAAACGTAGTATACAACCCATAGCTTCATAGCAAGTGAGAGACAGACGTACTCCGGTACATAAAACTGAGAACATATCCTGCACATCTGCAAGCATGCACTGTCCCTCTCCAGTACTGGTTTTACTCGAAAAGTACATGAACCTGTATCTCCCTCTACAGACAACAATATAGATATGAAAAGGTCTATTTACATAAATTTTTCTAGATGAAAGACAGATTCTTGCTCGCAAATGGATAATGAAAGAGAGAATTATTATGTATAATTAGAACAGTCCAAAAGGATTTTTTACCAAATGTTCAAGCCATGCAAATGTTGCAACACTACAACTACACTGAAGTTCAGCGACTTCTCTAGCCTTTAAATAGTGTAATGAATGAGAGAAGAGAGATTTTACCTCTTGTACCTTTAAGAGAAAATTGATGCTTAAGACGTAACAAGTAAGTGGACTCAGAGAAAGAGTTATCTGAATAGGGGTGCTTTTGTAAAGGGAAGTCCTGCCTGACTGATGTTCTGGTTTTGCAAAAACTAGCTCCCTATAAATCTTGTCTTCACTTAAAAAATTGAAACTCTTTAAAAATGTAATTTAAAAGAACTGCAACTGGTTCTCCCTGTTGTGAAACAATATTAAGAGCCATGTATTGGTGATTTTAAGTCCCTAACTGCTATCAAAAAAGTCATAATCCATCATGACAACATTACATGTGAAAAGACTATGAACACATAAATACTGGTAACTGCTCTAGAATAATACTGCTAACATTGCACAGAGTTCACACAAAAAGCTTCTAGTGTTATAGACAGACCTAGACCTCATTGGTAAAAGGACTATCATACTGACTGAGGCAAAAATACTGTCTTGCAAAATATTTTCTTCCCTCCTTATGAAACTCTTTCACAAGTCTGGTAATGCACTTTAACTTACTTGGAAACGACATTAATATTTTTATAATATTCTATATGGTAATAATACAAAGTCATATTGTTGGAAGACTATATTATTCAGCAATCATCCTATTTTATTAGTGTTTGTGTAGCTTATTTTTTCTATTTCATAGGCAGTCAACTTTCTCTCCTGTCACATTATCCATCTTCATTTTTGTAGCCTAGCAAAAAGTCAATTCTACCAGTTACTTCCTAAAAGAGATGAAGCATGCCTCCTAAGCCATCACTTAGAGGAGATGATATGTTGTATGTGATGGATATCTGTACCTTGCTTCTTTTAATATCTCAAAAAAAATCAATTTATATATTTTATATTCCCACCTAGGCTAAGATTTTGATTTTTATTTTTGCATTCTTAGGTAATAGAAATGCTGCAACCTTATTCAGCTCTTTTGCCATATGATACAATTTTTATTTATGTGGCCATAGACTACTTTTCCTATTGGGCTGCTCGTTCAACACACAGGACAAACATGTCAGATTAAGAAGTGGATATGCAGCACCCTATCTTCTCCTCATTACTCACTTTGTGCTCTGGCATTTACAGCACTCTATTCAGACTCTGAAGGCAGAATGATTAACTTCCTAACAGGCAGTCATCACTGCACTGTTGGAGTGCTCAGAAAAGTAATGAATATACTCTGATCACACTCTGGATAGGAATTATTTCTTCTTGACATTTTAGAGACACTGAATTGAGGTACTATAATTTTCAGGTAATACATTCACACAGTCTGTGCGTGACTTATCCCGGTTATTTCACATTTAATTTTTTCAGAGTACTCGGCATTGCTCAGCATTTCTTATTTTCCAAGTACAGTTCTTTCTGATCTTGTTACAGCTGTGAATGCTCAGCACTTGTGCAAACTTTACCTCAGAGTCACTATATAAAACAACCTCAGAGAAGAGCACTACTTAAAAAATCACCTGTTCAAAGTTTGTCTAAAGTGATTTCACTGCTGTTACCTAGAAACACAGTGGCATAGGCAGGGATATATTTACTACAAAAGTCTCTTCTTCCTTTAACCTTCAGTCTCATTTATCAGATATCTCCCACTTCTTCAACAAGTAAAAAAAAATCCCCACAGAGAGCAAGGTGGTAAATACAGTGTTATTCTTGGCACCAAGCTTCTGTTACAATTTATTTTTAACACAGGCATCATTAATCCCTCTTTGCTCAGCTGAAGAAGAAAATGAAGTTAGCTGGTTTTGAGGATTTCTCACAGCATTTGAAAGGAGTGCCTTCTCAATGCAGTCTGCACTCCTGGAGCCAGAAGTCCACTAACCATCAAGAGGATGTGAACAAAGGAAACAAAGGATCTTAAGAGTGATACCCTATCCCTACTGAGTACCACAGCAGTTTCATGACTGGCTTTGAGAGGGCCAGGATTTTACAAAACAGATCTTTAATATTACTTCAGGTTTTGACTGTGGTTCTTATGCGTACCAAGAAACATTGTATTTCCATTACAGTAAGGGTCAGTAGAGCAATCTACTAAAAAGTGATTAATTACTGACTGTTGATTTTGATCTAAATGTCACATTTACATTATTTTGCATATTCTAGTTGCTTCTCTTCCTTAGATGGCACTGACAGGGAAAAAGACAGCACAGTACATATGCCTTTTACCATCATAATATCACAGTGTGTTTCTCTTACTAAGAGGGGGCTGAAGAGGGTGTCCGGTTTTTGCACACCAGCCTGCAGGATGGATATCAGGGCTATCTACATCAGTCCAATAATCATAAATATTATCCCAGCCATCAAAATGAACCTAAAATACAAAAAGGAGAATAATACATTTTAGATCAGGAATATTCTTCATAAAATTAGTTTACCTAAGTAATCTCTAGAAATGACATGTCCATTAGAGAAATCACTTTCAGAGAACTATTTAAGTTACACAGAAAATACATGTACATTACATTTGGGATCCAGGCATATTCTAACTAAAGTAAAGGGAATAAACAACCCTATATTATATGGTTGTTTACTGCATTATCAAGCTCAAATCCCAGGAATAAAGCAGTTCTCACATTAGTTCTTACATTAATACTTAAATTAAACATGAATTTCTGCCCTTTTCATCTCTCAAAAAAAATGCCAAACAAAAAGCCAAACGTTTTTTAATCTCCTGTTTGAACAGGATTTAAGAACAGCAGAGCAGTAAGCAAAGGCATTTGCTTACTGGCATAAATGGCATTTATCTATAAAAACCAACAACCCCCCATCATAAAAGAAACAGTATTATTAAAATCAGACTACACATGATGTAGAGTTGAAACTGAAGAGAAAACGAAGGATGTGACTTCCCAGAAAAACACCAGTATGGGTTATACATGCTTTTTTTTCATGCGAAAGCTAAATATCTTCACATCTTACATGACCTCTGTCGTAGTAAATAGCTCAGATCTCTCATGCACGCATGTGTGGATGCACGTAAACACAGATACATACAGAGCTCTTTCAGCATATGCTACACAGTTAAATTACTACCCTAGAAGTGACAAATTCTGTCATATAATAAATTAGACTGAAGAGTGGGTTTTTTATTTGCTTTGGTGGGGTTGTTTTGGGGTTTTTTTCCATCACCACCTTAAAGTTAAGGTAGAAAACATGTAAGTGTGAAGATATTAGTTCTGATGACTCCCTACCACCAGTTAATTCAAATGATTCAAAATGAAACATCAGCTGCATTTCCTACTTGAAATAACAGGTATGCCTAATAAACCTGTACAAACTGCAAACACATATAACCTTCATTCCTATCTAATTGGGTATCTGGTATATGCTAGCCCTCCCAACAGTTAAGGGCTTCAGAGTGTAAACTGGTTTTCTACAATAAAAGAAAATTAATTCAAGTATACAACTTCTGCAAAATACATTAAAAACACATTAACTTTGATTTATCCAATCTAAAGTCCATAATTAATAAAAACCATCAGAATTTCAGAAATCATTGATGAAGCACAAGAGATCAGGGTTATTTCTATCATATCTCACATATATATCTCTCTTCTCCCTTTGGAAGTTTATAGAGACAGATTCAATTAACCTAGACCAAATATTTTATATTTTATGTAATACAATTTTATTTTATATAATACAAATATCCAAGCAGCCCTTTGACACTTGATATTAAATAATCACATTTCTTCATAAAATCGACAATTGTCTTCTATCAACTATTCCCAAAGCAATTTTCCAACATACTCAACTCTGCTCTCTAATTACTTACCTCAACACAAGTAACTAAGAGCACAATAAAAAACCTCCTTCTGAAGGAATTATATAATATTAATCAGTGAAAAGCACGAGCAGAGATTAACAGTAGAGAGCAGTGTGACTCAATTCTTTCTATAGTTAATTTTACAACTATAGGATTTGAATTGTACAAAGTCAGTTAAGCAGAGTAGTACAATAAGAAAGAGAAACTTACTTTTATTCTGTAGTCATCAGTATCTACAATGGTTGCTACTCTGATAAATACTGGATTTCTCTTGTCAACCACTTCAAGTTTCATGTTTTTCTGAAAGCTATGAGAAGGTTTCTAGAAAAGAACAATATTATACGAAACAGAACAAAACCTCAAAAATCTTCTGTAGCTGTAAAATACATAAAATCCATCAAAAACTTTCTGCCCTTATTTTCTCAAATCTGCCCTCCCTCTACAAAAAATTCAAGTATAAAAACATAATTCAAACCAATTAAACTAGCAAAATAAAGTAATTACTTTGGAATTCCAGGTTCTCCTGGAATGGGCTGGATTCAATTCATCTAAGCAAGAAAGTGGGAATCTGTATTTTTAATCAGTTTTTTTCCTAAATTCTCTAGGAATGTTTTCCTAGACATTTCAGCCAACAGTTTCAATGCAGTATTTAATAAAGTATTATATACTAGCAGCCTGAAACCTTTATGAAATTATCTACAGGAAACATAGTTGTGCTCTTTAGTATGTGTTTTTGTTTCATGAATCAAATTTTTTTAGATTCATACTGAAAACATAACTAATTCATAGTATAATAGAAAATACTCAGAACAAACAGGACCAAACACGAGTTTTTTAAACACTATTTTGGCAAAAATGGTGTCTTTGGTAGGAGTATCAGATTTTATCTTTCTCATCTACAGCTATGAAAGCTAAAGCAAAATTATTTCCATTTTAAAGGAGCATGCACAAGATGTTAAGGTTTTTATTCTAGTTTTCTAGGAAAATAATGTATCTGTCCCTCTAGGACCTTCCAGACCACTGGTGTTTTTTCTTCATCTGCAGCTTAAGGACTCAATTTTCTCCCATAATACTCAGATATAACTAAATACCTTCCTAGTCCTTGCTCAGGGTATTCTTGGTGAGAATGTAAGATTAAGAAATGTTATTAAGCCAGATGCACCTTGGGGTGATAAAACTGCAGGTCATTAATAAACTCTGGTAATCTGCTGACCCCAGGAACCACTATAAACACCACAGTTTTGCTTTTGTTAATCCAGCTGCTCTGGACTAACACTCTGCGAAGTGTTATTCAAAATTAGTGTCCCTCATCTGAAAAGCTGAGGCAAATGTGCTTTAGTGTGCTGTGAGACAAGGGGCTGGGAGCTACCAGCCATCTGACACTGGCTCCCACTATCAATCCAAGATGATTAGAGAGATGGAGCATCTCTCCTATGAGGAAAGGCCAAGAGAATTGGGTTTGTTCAGCCTGGAAAAGACACAGTTTGGGGGTGACTTAATTGCAACCTTCCAGTACCTGAAGGGAACCTACAAGAAAGATGCAGGGATTTTTTTACAACAGCATGTAGTGATAGGGCAAGGGGGAATGTATTCAAACTAGAGAGTAAGTTTAGATTATATATTAGGAAGAAATTCTTTCCTGTGAGGGTGGTGAGGCATTTGAACAGGTTGCTCAGAGAAGCTGTGGATGCCTGATTGCTGGAGGTGTTCAAGGTCAGGTTGGATGGAGTTCTGAGAAACCTGGTCTAGTGAAAGTTGTCCCTGCCCACAGTAGGGGGCTTGGAATTAGATGATCTTTAAGGTTCCTTACAAACTAAGCCATTCTATGATTTTAAGATTCCTTTCTGCATTAGTGACCATCACTGAAATCTTAAGAGCTCAAAAAAGACAGCTGTCACTGAAAGAAACCAGCAAGAACAAAGATAAAGGAAAAGGATGTTGCCCATGAGCACCACAGCTAAGCTGGAGAAGCTGCCTGTGGACACTGCCCATGGGCCTTAGCTGCAAGCTTGTAGAAGAAGAAGTCTACTAAACAGTGTTAAATACAAGCTCTCTCTTGGTTACTGCCCAAGGCAGTGGACTAGATGGACAAGTAGACTAATCTCTTACAATCATTTTTACACTGTATTTATTGCATTATATAAAATGTACAGATAAAAATATGTATCTTCAAAACATGTTATCATGACTCAGTAGCTACCTCATTATTTCTAATAAGTAGGCAGTAATTTTCCATAGCAAATTACATTAATTGGTAATATATTTGTAGCATTTAATCTCATTTACAATAATTAAAATAATAAAGTAATAGTGATTTATAATAATCTGATTTCTAACAGTGAACTGCAAATTTGCATAAAAATAAACCACCTATTATGCAAATAATTAACTGGACACATTTGGAAACACAGGAATACCATATATGTATTTTCTTCTTAAAGTACTTAATTACATGAACTTAAAAAAATATAAGCATTTTCTCACCACTTTAAAAGCCCTTGCAGGTGCAGGTAATGAACTGGTTTCTTCCAAATACTTCTCCCAAGAAAAATGCTTAGCATGTGGATAATCTGGCACAGAAGAAATGTGACCAAAATTAAACACAGCAGTGCAAAAAAATAAAGTTAATGTCTAATTTACAGAGTGCCTAGCACTTTTATAATACTGTTCTCATTTATGGTTTGGACTTATAAAATAATTACAAGAAAGGCTCTTCTAAAGTGTCTTGGACACATTCACCATACAGGTCAAAAAAGCCAACAGCCTTCTAATACACAATACTGAGAAGCTATTGTACCCAATTGCTTTGGATATGGCAATATTCTCTGATTCTCTCACTAATATAAATAATGTGGACTGGAAAAATCTGTCCATTTAATTAAACAAATTAATTCAAGTAATAAGCAGTCATCCACTGGCAAGGACAATCTAATCAGTGATAAGTTTGTACTACAGTTGAGCACACCTTACTACTTGTTACTCTTTTAGTGAGCTCTTTTTAACTAAATTTCTCAAGAAATACCCTGGACCTTTATGATAAGACTAATCTACAGAAAATGTTGCCTTTTTCAGCAAGTGTTGTGTTTATAAACACTTTATGCAAGAAACACAAAGATATCTTGGCAGGGCCTGTCCTTCACCTTTAGTCTGCACCAAAAGTTTAGCTTGAAGTTTACACATCATGATTCGCAATCTAGAAGAGAACAAAACCTATTCTAATTTGTTTTACAAGGGATTTAGCTGAATAATGGGCTGCAATAAACCTCCTGACAGACAGGCTGCTTATAACTTTTCAAGACTGCTGGCTATTAGAATTACTGCCAAAGTTGGTTTTAACCAAGTAAAATTTTCCATGTTCTCAGACCATAGATGCCAGATAAGGGTTATTTAGATCATCCAGCCAGACACAACAGTCCTGGAAAACAGTGGTGGTCTCAAGTTTCATTCTAACGAATACACTTCCATTCTTCTGTATTGTCTCTCTCAGTGTTTTCCTCCCTTCTAAAGACTCTTACAAGTTTGATTCCTTGATCAACCTTGACCACGTAGGGCAATTTTCTCATCAATCCGTTACCTTGCATATTCAGTTTGCATGAACATGTTTTTCTTATGCAACGGTTTCACACACCTGGAATATGCTTTATCAGCATTTTTAGAATGTGAGTCTTAACAATAAGTGGATACAGTCAGCCAAAAACTTATTCAGATTTCAAGGGATATCTTTTGTGAATAGACATCTCTACTAAAGCAGTATACATCTGCATACTTAACACTTAACATCAGTTACACTTCTACTTCCAATATATTATGTCCTGTAAAAAAAACTTACAACTCTACAAATATTAATTTTTAATTGCAGAAAGAAAAAATTCAGGAGAGGTAACAGTAAGATTATTATAAGTTTTAACGATGTTAGCTGATTATAACTCTTTAAATCTTTCAGATATGTAATAAGATACAAACCTGGTGGGGTGATGAGAGTTCTTTTATGTTCTTTACACCATCCAACAGGATGAATATGTGGGCTAGCTGCCTCACACCTGGA
This sequence comes from Lepidothrix coronata, assembly GCF_001604755.1. Taxonomy (NCBI): domain Eukaryota; kingdom Metazoa; phylum Chordata; class Aves; order Passeriformes; family Pipridae; genus Lepidothrix; species Lepidothrix coronata. The sequence continues at coordinate 11,050,878 of NW_016690185.1, read as the reverse complement.
GGAGGGGGAGAAAAATAGGGCATGATAATGCAGTTCTTCAGACATCTTATGCTTTCAAAACTAAACATACAAGAGAGACTTAAATTCCAAACAACCCTCGACACCTTCAACTTCCACTTAAAACTGCAAACATAACTTCTTAAACTGCAAACATAACCTGCAGACATGAACACATTTAACACAGATTTGTTACCACTTATACAAGCATTAGGTTTTATTTACAATTTCACTGGAAGATCAAAAAAATCAAGTCCTTTAAGTCTGTGGTAGATTTCCATCGAGAAGTTATAATGCTGGACCTGAAAAATTCACATATAGAGATTCTTGGTAGAATCATGTTGGCTGGTTGCAAGAACACAGTAATCCCTGTCCAAGACAGATGGAGTCTTGCAACGCTAAGACCAAAACTTTAAACCAAAAGCTTAAGTATCTTGATTAATGATCCAAGTTGTACCTGAAGACAGAGGGGAAAATCACACATAATTGCAATGCATGTCAATAACAAGCAAAAATTCAAAACTGTATTCTGAGTAGTTTAAATGGAGCTATAAACGATTTATTGTAACCCAGCAGCACATAAGCAAAGTCTGAAAAAAACTGTCAGGAAAAATAAAAGCATTTTAGGTCCCAAGCTGCATGAAAGAATCCAGAACTAATCCATGATCCAAGACTGCAAACTGCTCTAAAAACACTGACCAAACTCTTTTACTTAAGGGGTTAACCATGTCCCATATTTACTGTCAAGCGCATCATAATTTGTATTAGTGCTGTTGTCTGTGGCATGCCACAAGAACCACAGAATACTAACAGAGGCAGAGTGAGATACACTTGATGTGTTGGCATCTGTCTGAAGCAAGGAGAGATCGCTCTCACCGTGCTCACTGAGTCAGTTACACTGTGCGTAGAAGAAAGTTGGGTGCTGGCTATCAAGTTCTCTTACAAAAACAAAACAAGACACACACACTAGAAAAAAAAAATTTATATAAAAGTAGATGAGAGTAAACCCATTTAAGCGTTTTGTAATATTATATGTAGAACTATACATTCATGCTACATTTTGTTATATTATTTCATAACAATACATTTTGCACAATAGAACACACATTGTACATAATATATAATGTATATACTATAATTATTATATTACTACTCAATATTATTAGGAATGGCAAAAAGACAGACTGATATACAGGAAAAGTAAAAAGCTATCAGACTCTGCTGTGAAACATGTCTGCAGTGATACTTAATGATTGTTTTTGAGTTGGCCAAACAATTAACTGGGCTTTTTTAATGAAGAATACAGCATTTATGTAGTCAGGATGACTAAGAAACATGATGCTAACATAAAAAGCCAGCATTATTCTGGATGGCACTGTACTACACTGTGCAAACATACTATTTGCCCCTGCAGATCTGCCCTTAAGGACCTCACTTCTCTGAGGAGCCTGCCCCACCTAATTTCTTCTTTAGTTAGATAAATTCCATATTACAGAGCACTCTCTCTCTTTTTCACTATTTTCTATGCCTAAAGGTATTTCAGTAGCTGACCTTAAATATTTCCATCTACACCCTCTCTCTCTCTTCTGGAGAACCCCATCAGCATTTTCACCTCTCTAGTGATCACGAGCTCAATTTCCCACTCACTACAAGGACCCATCGAGACGAACAAACTGAAGCCTGAGTATGTGGAAGTAGCTAAGTCCTTCATTCCTGGCTCCTCAGGGAAGGATCGTGAAACCAACCTTAAGTAGCCAAGCAGTGGTCCAGACTGAAACACCATCTCCCCCTCCTGCTGTTTTCCAAACACTTCTCAAATATTTAATGAGAAAAGAAAAGCAGACAGCATCCATGCATGAAGACACTACTTCATACACAATAATAACTGCATAAAATACCTAAACACTCACGATCCAGTACCTATTTAATCCCTCTCTGAAGTCAATGTCTCCATCATTAGGCTGGAGAATAACAGGTATTCTCTCCACTTTCCCTCAACCCAAGAGTTACTAATGCAAAATATCTGAACAGTGTGGATCTGCTCTCTCTGAGTGTTATAAGCATTATTTGTATCTACCCAGAAAGTATTAGCATGCTGGAAGTTTAAATTAAGTTCCCTTAATTAGCAATACTAATTTATATGTTTTTAAAATATCACATGCTGATAATCTGCAATACCTAAGAGGATGCAATAAACCATACATGACAGAAAAAGGAGTTAAAGGTAAATTAGCAGGCACTCTACCATCTTAAGGCTCAGATTAAATGTGAGGTCTGTAGATCTTGAACACAAACATATTTTAAGGATTGCAAAAGGAAACACACCACAGAAAAGACTGTAGACTGAATGCTGGGCTATTACCACATCAGAGTTTTAAACCCAGGCTGCATAAAAGAAAAACGAAGGAGAACTACATGGAATAACACTTTTTTTTTTTTTTTCTGAAAAGTACTTTTACAAGATGCCTAAAATTCAGTATGGATATACTTCAACAACAGAAATGCAGGTTGGGTATCTCAGAACGTTGTCTCACAACAAGCACTTCTCTAGCCTTCTACCTAAACAGGGTCAAACACTAATGATGAAAAATACTGGCCAATGTAATACAATTATCTTATGGCTATATGTATAAAACAGTTCCACTAGTATTTCTTTGTAATGATGGCAAACAGAAAATTCCTAGTAGATGACACCTTGAAATCTACCTTTGATCCAGTCTGTAATGGCTCTGACAATAGCTAAGGATTCAACTTAGTTCAAGAATACCAACCTTTTTTCCTATTACACTACATAAAGCTATGCTGTATGTATTTATAGTATCACACCAGGTACTCTCTACATCACTGAACTTGCCATTAGCAAAAAAGTAGCAAAGGAAGCAAAAGAACTTTTGTGATAATCTTGCACTGTTAAAACTCAGCACCTGACTCCTAGAAATAGTTTGCCCCAAACAAATAAGAGGAAAAAGGTGAGTGCTTCATGCTCCTTCCGGTCTCTTTTAGTCTCATTACAGTAGCTAAAAAGAAAAGCAACAAGCCTGTGGGGCAGCACTTCTCTCTTCCATCTCTCTCAAGTCAGAGTTTTACATGGGTAAGGTATGCTTCTGCACTGAGAAGGCATACCCTCTTACTTCCTAAAATGTTTTGGAGTAAAGTCCACAAATTCTTTTCAAAAGTCTCCTGAGTTAAATTTGGGAACAAGACCGGTGCTCATGAGTCACTATGGTATTATCAGTATTATACTTAAAGTAACTAGGTAGAAATGTAAAAACACTTACCAGGACAAACCTTCTAAATGCATTTGTTTTGGTTTGCCTTTTCAAGCATAGTTTCAATACAAATTTTAATAAAATTCTGAAACGTGAATGCCACTGCACACACTTCTTGCCTTGAAGATTCAAGAAGAAAATGACCAAGGTATGTAGCAATGAAAGATGCACTCCTGGAAGATGCTCTGACATTACAGCAATGGGTGTGAACACGGAATACAAAGCAACATGTGCTACAATATCATTGCACAACATCACTACAAAACATGCACTAATTTTGATTTGCTTTAAAACAAAACCCCAGTCATTACAGATAAGCCTATATGAAGATTCTGGAACCACACTGGCCTCAGGAAAAAAAACCCAAAACTGTTCCAGCAAAAACAGATCATACAGTTCATCCTCACCTACTGATTTCATGTAGTCTTTTAGCTTCTAACAGTTCATTTAACGACAGAAAGTAGAGATCAGTAAAAGTCACATACAATTTGAAGTAGAACTATTATGCTTTAATGTGTGTTACTAAATGGACATAACATCTAGTTTTGAAGAAAAACAACAGTCTATCAGACTAAGCCCAAGTCTTGTCAACTGGAATGCTAAGGGCTACGCTGACCTTTCACAATCAATTTGTAATATCCCACAGCTTTTTATTTCCTTTGTTCCAAAACAGAAGGCAGATCACCCAGCTCACACGCTTCATAAAACACAATTATCCACAAATTGGGAGGATGCTTGCTAGGCCAAAAAAGGTTGCCAACACTCGCAGGAGCTGAAGGACTTTGCACCTCCAAACCTTCCTAACCCTGGACCACAGCAGAGCACCAACACCACCTTCCGCCAGTGGAGAGGTGACAAACACATGCTCAACTAATAAAACGAGATTACAATGTCCACACAATTCATGCCACTTGTGAACCATTCTTTCTGTTGTGTGAGAACACGCAGACAGAAAAAGGTATCTATTATCCATATGGGAAACTGAAGCTAATCCAGGAAGCTTGAAGTGGAGCCAAAAGTAGCAGAGTGTGCCAGCTGAATCTGTAAGAGAGCTATGCAGAGGGACAGAACAAGTGACAGCTTGCTGAGTTATGGACATCTTAACTGCAGAAAAAACCTCAAAGCAGGTAAGAGCTACATAATGTAAAAGGCCAGGAAGTAGTTCTGCAATAAGGAAAACTGAGGGCAGCTGACAACATGACCCCCTGGTGCATGCACTACTTTGCATGAAAGGAACATGTGTGCAGTTCAACAGTCCTTAACTCACAGCAGGAGAGCATATCCCAATGGGAGACTCACACATGTTAAAAGACTTAGTATTTTTCTATTGATCACTTTCAGCCCTGTTAATTTTTCCCCAAAATCTGTTCTATATAAACAGCTCATTATAACTAGATCAAGAGAGATGGATAATAATGCTAGCTGTTGAAAAAGTTAATAGGCAATTATTTTAGAAAAATATTTTCCAAAATAGGTCTCCACATCAAGTTCTGGACAGACTTTTTTACTAAATAGTCAACATTTCCTTTAAAATAAGCTGTATGTGTCATACTCATTTTCTGTTTTGAAATAATTTATGATTTTCCCTTTTGGGGAAACAAACCCTTTGATATTTTGATTTTCACTTTATTAAATGTAGATACAATCCATAATGCAAATGTTAACTATAAAAAAACCACTCAGACACATGCCCCATACAACCATAAATAACAATATGCCCTCAAGAATCATACAAGTTCTTGATTGTGAGATGTTAGTCATTGAACTGTGCATAAAAAAAAAAAAAAGGAAAACGTAAAACTCATCCTGCAGCCCCATCTAGTGCATAATTGAGAATACTTCATCACTGGCAAGTATAAAACTGGTATTATTTTACGTCATGACTTCCCAAAACATGGTCCATGAGGTTATGGCATGCATCCAGAAGTGGTATAGCAACATTACCATATTTTCTATTTAATGTCTGCTAAGACAGCTGCATGGTAATTTGCATAAAATTTTAGAGCTTCAGGGTCAGAAAATGGTTCATTATTTATATCATTAAAAGCACGCACTATGACTCATGGTTCTATAAGATTGTTTTACCTTCTTTTTGACATAATATAACCCCTTGAAAAAGGCTGTTCCTTTCAAAGAGAGAGTGGAGCACATTAATTATCTAAAAAATGAAACAAGCAGAGCACAACTTTTAAGGACTTGGCTGTTAGCAAAGTAGTAAATACTGGTGGAGAACAAGGCTGGCCTCTTAGTCTCACACCAAAATCCAGTACGTTCCAAAACTCAGACTGACCAGAAAATGGTTCAGAAAATCAAAACCTAATTTGTTTTCATGAGACACTTCAGAAATCATTTTTCTATGCAAGACAGACAGGAACAGAGCAATGAGTGACACATAGCCCATCATATTTTCTCATACTCCTGGTAAGCTGATCCCAAAAGCTGACTGCACCACCTTCTCTGCACGGGAAGTTCAAACCAAGACAAGGATGAGTGAGGGCAGCCAAAGCCCTATGACGCAGCAGGTTTGGCTGCACCATGGCCAGCAACGGCCATCGCTCCACTTCCCCTGTGGGCAAGCAGCAACAAGCTAGCACAGCTTGACCTCTTTCAAAAGCTCTGGCTGTGTTTGGATTTGGTCACAAAAAAAAATTAGGAAGCTGAGGCAACAAAGATCTGTGTGTAAGCAAAACTGGTGTAAGAGAATCGAGGAATATAGGATGGACCTGTAGTTGATTCATAGTTCTGATATACTCAAAGATTCCCAATGCTATTTCCAGATTCAAATACCAATAAGAAAATTTGGAAGTTCCATTCAGAGGGATGTTTCTGGTTTTTAAAGAAGTATTACTTGTTTCATCAAAAGAGATGGGACAGATGGAAACGACCTGAAGGCTTGTGTCATATAGGTCAAAATTCTCCTTTGAGAAGTAAAGTATTACATTTGACAATTTTGTTCACTTTTCTTCCATCTAAAAGCCACTATTCAAAGGAAAACTTAATAGGATTTATAATACAGTGGAAGTATCATGACAATGCATTAAAGAGCTGGTGTAAAGACTAATTCTAGCCAGACTACTTATTTTCAACCAATAATGTATTTTCTAATGCTCAGAAAAATAGTAAGGAAGAGTATCTTCAGGTTGAAAGCCTAAAGCCTAAGTAAGCTTAGGTGATGGTTAGATTTTTGTTGCCTGAAGTCCAGTAAAATCAGTCCAAGAACAGGAAGGGTTTTTGTAACCTCAATGAAAACGTTCAATCTACTCTAAATAAATCACAAAAGGTATAGAGGAAAAAAAAAGGTTTTTGTTTGAAAAGAACCAACATACAGTAAATACATTTTTTCACCTTCATTATAGTTCTGAGGTTGAAAATTATATGCAGGTGCAGGGAAACTGTGAGGCTCTGCACTAGGTAATCTCAAAAAATCTTTTTGGTTTTAGTTACAGACAGCAGTTGATAGACATGACATTTATGCATCTAAGATATCTTAAGGCCCCAACAAACCTGGTATCTAAAATTAAAAATGTAAGTGGGATGTATTCAGATTGCATTTTCGCACACTCTGTTGGTTGGACATTCCACTGCTACTTTCATTTGCTGTTCTTTTCTCCCATTTTCTTTCCTTCTTCCTCTATTCACTCTTGTCCTCAAGCCCATCAATGCAGAAGTAGGCCACACTACTCAGAATTTCCATGCACAGTACTTCCAGTACCATCTTCTTGCCACTTCTTGTGTTTTACAATTTCATCAAGAGATCAAAACTTAAGTTTGACTTCAGTGTAAATACAGCTCCAATAATTTCTCAAAACCTAGAGGAAAATCTATAGATTTTCCACTTCAATTTTCCCTCATCCTTTAAGAGGATATTATTTCACATATTCTACACATGGAATTCAGAAAACCCAGTTCAGAATACTATAACTGCAAAAATGTAAAGCCTGGTTATGTACTTAAAAACTGCTTTTCCATCTCCTGAGAAGATTAGTGGACAAAATTCCTGCTGATATTGGTACATTAACAAGCCTGAAATTCAGTGTATGTCTGCTATATACAGTGCACTATCTTAGAGAGATATCGATGCCACCTCTGAACAAACTACGGTTATATTGCATTGTGTTTCCCCTAAAAGCCTTGCAAACTGCCATTTTAATTATTAATTAAGGGCATAACATATTTTAGTGAACGTTCAAATATCAGGAAATTCAGAGTACCTTTTCCCAGTCCCCAGTTTCTTGATGCTTTGTAGAAGAAATGTATGTTCTGTGTTACTTCTTCATGGAAATAATTATTAATCTGTCTGGTCTTTGACTCATATGGCCTATTATCTCAATATTCAGTTCTTGACTTCACTGAAATGCCTGTTCACCACTGCTTCAATAATGCAGCCATACTACAGTTGATTTGTCACACAGGGCACACAATTATTATTTCAAGAGATGGACTCACAAAGTTTTGAAGCTATGTAATAGTCTTGTGCCATTTTTATTGACACAGTGCCTGAGCAGTCATCAAATACAGATGAAGAAAATTTCCTTCATTTATTTTTACAGGCTCACCTATACAATTAAGTTGCTACTGATGAACCCCAGACATAGGCTTACAATGCTCTACCTGTTCTGCAGTAAGTTACTCTTCAAAGACTGTAAGATATACTACATTGCTCTAAATTATCTCCTAAATGAAGAACCAAGTGCAAATACAAACCTGCACTGTGACAGCCTAAATCTACTCCATTATCTTTATTCTCCTAGTATGTCCTTCTCCATCACTGACTTTTCCGTATAGAAACACAGAGCCCCTCTACCATCCAACGTGCAGAAAGGTCATCCCTAACACAAGTCAGGACAGCAGGATTCCAGTTTTCAGCAGAATGCAGAACACAAAACACTAAAACCAGGTTTTGCCACTATTCTGATGCCTTATGGAAGATGACTAAGGTTCAGTTTCAACAACATAAGTGAATCAAGAACCTTATGAATAAATGCAGCCTTTCTTTCAATTTACAACTATAGGTAAAACTAATTCCAAGTACAACTACATTATCATAGTGCATATTCTGCATTGAAAATATCAGACCCGGAGATAATATGTAACTGAAATAAGAAATCAATCCACAACTCCAGATGCAGCAGCACACATGAAGCTTCATTTAAGACAATCTCAGCATTTTTTACATGCAACTTGACATGGGACATTTAATTCCTTCAGTCTGCCACTGAGACATACTTTGGTGGCCATAATTACAAATCTAGCAAAAGTTGGTATGGTAACTGTTTCAACAGTCTGGAAAGTATCACAGTGCTCAAAGCTAACACATTTCTGATAGGTCTCACTAGGAAACAAAACAAAAACATCATACCAGTAGTCATAACTCTCATCCCAGTTGTCAAAATGAACCAGAAAACGATTGTCCACCATGTCTGTTACCGTAGCAACACAAATGAAAGTCGGGTTCTTCTTGTCTACGGCTTCCAGCTTCATCCCCACTCGAAATCCCGATGGGATCACTGTCTACATGGAGAAAGACATTTAATTGAAGATAAATACTATAAATCCAGAAATCTCCCCAGTGTCCACAATCAATATATTCATGTCATTTCTAAGTTTCCCAATCAGCTGTTCCAACAGTGGCAGCAGCCTAATTAGTTGACATGAGAGATGCTCAAACACAAAGACCTGCGGTTTATGAAAACGAAAGTCCTGAACGTGCTGCTAAAATTAAATTCATTAGTTTTAACTCTGCCTTAGATACTCTCTCTGAAAGACCATGGTTGTTGCACAACACTATGGTGCAAGACCCATCTTAAATTTAATTTATTGTTTTAGAATGTACTGGAAGTTTAAACGGATAAGTCAAAAAGTAATGAATCAGAATTGCAGAGGTCAGCTGTAGTGGAGATTGTTATTGAATTTGTTGTAGATGTTTTTCTTAAATTTCAGGTCTCAAGTCTGCCATCACTGAAATGTGCTATGAGTCTCTACCACACACATGAGCAAACCAGGAACTTTCCACACCTAAGTTACAAGTGAGTACTTACTGCATTCTGGTTTTCAAACAGTGATTTAGGAGCAGCTTGAGCCTTGCATGCCTTCAAGTAGGAGGGCCAGCTGAATTCTTCTTCCTTATATCCTACATGAAGGTCATAAAAGAAGGACAAGAAATGACAAGTATGAGACACTAGGTGCATGTATCAGTAAGACATCAATTTTTTACTACAGTCTTCTTCCCTTTGAACAAACATCTCCAAGCAGCACAGGCTACAAGCCACCTCTTTGTCTCTCCCCAAGAAAACTGCACCTTACCACTTACCTGCCTTGCAGGTACCAACCAACTTCCCTTTGGTGATCTGACTGACACACGCAAAGGCATTTCTCCGCGTCTTTTCAGTCTGTTGCTACTACTTCAGAAACAGCAAAAGACCTACAGATCCCAAAGCCCTCTCCTCTATGCCAGTCAGTCCAATAAAAACACCACCTCCTCCTCCAGACTTCGCCCTACTACATCCTCAGGCTATCACCAATACAGTGTGATCAGTACTAGCTTTAATACAAACCCCCTAGGTTACATCAAAACAGTTGCTTACACAATCAATGCTCCTTATGTATTCACAGCGTAAACTGTCCTCTGCATAGACTTCATGCATTTTTTATTCTGTGTATACAGCACTTGGAAAGAAATCTAAGTTTCTGTTGATGGAATGCCTCTTTTAGTTTCTTAGGGGAAAAAACCACAAGCAATTCATAATATATTGATCTGCATAAAATAATCTACAAGAAACCATTTGTAGTTCTAATCCACAAAACAATGCCAAGAGTCGGAAGCAAACAGACTCCCTTCTTCATTCTTCTGTTACGAAAAAGTTATAGAAACATCTACTTTAGTCAATATGTTACAATCCAGTAAAGCAAGCTCAAAACCACAACAAATTTCAGTGACTGACTGCCTTTACCAAAATGTGTCACCTCTTGACTATTTGAAGTATTACTTAAATATGCCAGAGATAACTGCTCTGTTTAACCTGAGAATCTCGTATTACCCGAGGAACCATCTGCCACTCTTACCTTTTTTTCTCACTACTGATCTATTCATTCCTCTTTTTGTCTTTATTTCAAACTTACTCTTTGTGGAAAGTGCAGTCTTTATTAGTCTGTGCCAACGCATGTACAGTAATGGTGATCAATATCCAATAACAAAAATGTGCTAAGACCTTCCACTAAAGGATTCTCAGTTGCTTGTGAGACCTCAGTTTAAGCATATGTGTCACCAATATGCTGCAATTTTACTGGCAATAAGCATTCATTTGGGGTCTAGGTTTGTTGCTCAATTTTTTTTCCTAATGCTTTATAAATTACTCTTATGGTGCACTTTGTTTTCTTGGTTTCTCTGAATTTCCATTGAACAAAAAAGGTAGGATTTTGACCTTGAAATTTTAGGCAAGACTTAGTGTTTAATTTGCCATTTTCAAATACTCTTGACTAAATAAACCATAACATTCCTGCTCCCCCAAAATTACAGCATCACACAGGTAGTCTCGATCTCAGAACTGTGTAAAACTAAGCAATACCTTTAGGTGGATGAAGCTTGTGACCTGTTTTTTCACACCATCCAACAGGATGAATATCTGACGAATCAGCGTTTACCCAGAAATCGTAACAATCTGGGTATCCATCAAAATGGAGTCGTATTCTGTAGCCACAAACCTAAATGCAAGAATTGAAAACATAAGACACTATGTTTTAACATGGTCGCCCTACATATAACAGCTTCTGTTCAATATTATGTATAATCGCTGCGTGTTTTCAGTCAGCTTTTTACTTCTGCTCAATCCAGCACTGGATTGGAATAAATTCATTTGATAAAAAGGAAAGAATGAAAAGACAAAGCTATTCTCAGTCTGAGTGCATCCTCTTCTGGTCAAAAGAATTAACTAAAAGCTATTAGTGTTCCAAAACTTGAAAATGGTTCAACCCAGCATTAGAATAAAAGAGAAACTCCACAGAAGAGCATGATACAGCCATGGACAAACTGCAGATAACGACATTCTCAAGCTATCACGATTAACCAATATACAAGGGAGCACTGAACAATAACAATGTTTGAGAGGTTCTCCAGAGAGATACTGAAAACTGTAACTAAAGATGAGAAGTCAGTGGAGGTATCCCTCAGAACTTTATTATTCCATGAAGTAGTAAGTCAACTACTGAGAGGAAGAGAAAAACAGGACACAATACTCTCTCTCTACAAAAGTTCTCTACATCTGCCTGAGTGCCAAATGCCATAAATTTACTGCAGTCATCAGTGAAAATCTCTTGACATTAATGTCATCCTATCTTATATTTAATTTGTATTCTGACATAACTTTCAGTTTGCCATCTCATAATTCTGTGGAATTCAAGTGGAATTCAGGCAATCCTACTGTAAAACATGACCCATCACCTAGTGCTGAGCACAGGGTACGCAGGGAATATTCAACCACTGACACACCATCTGCAAGAAAATGAAAGAGATATCCACAGAAATGGGATATGACTACAGGCCATGAAGAGATCCTGAAACAGGAACACAAAAGCCTAGACTATTAAAATATAAACTGCAAAATTACAGCTGCCTAGAATAACAGTGCTACAGAGCAAAGTACCTACCTGTTTTCTGTTTCCCCATTTTAATTCACAAAACAAATCCAGAAACTCGGTAAAACTATGTAAAAACTAAAGTAAGGTATGTTTGAAAGATATACAAAATGTACCTGAGAAACAGGTTCTCTAACAAAAGTAAAGAAGTTATTTATTAGAAAAACTATTTTATAAACCACAGCAAAAAGAAAAACTGAGTTTGTATTTTATGTTAACTTGCATAGGTTACCAATATAGGCAATTTTTGAAGCCATCAGTCTGAAAAAGTTGTAGCACAACAGCAACACAAAAAATTATTTATTTGTGTCAGTGAATGGACCAACTGTAAACACTATCAAACTTCTATAAAACTGCTATATATCAGTTGTCATACTTGGGGTGGGGGTAATTTATTTTCCCTTTTAAATACAGATTTAAACTACAGGATTACAGATAAACCCACACATCATCCAAGTAGTCTAATACTGTTTTCTCTAGCTGTCTATGTTAAACATATGTAAATAGTCACTGCTGCATTGGCACTGGATTCTGCATATTCTTTGTATGTCTGTCAGGCAGAATTAATACAGCATTATTAATTTAAAAGCCATCTTCCCACATACGGTTTTTCTTAGGAAAGAGTGAGCGTCTTCATTTCTGTCTCTTCTGTAATCCTGCTCCATAGCAGTTTGCAACCTCTACTTACCTCAGCTACTGTGAGAACACAGTATATTGACTGGTGCTCGGGATCCACGCCCTCCAGCTTCATCCCTACTTTGAATCCATTTTTGTTGTATGGGAAAGACTGATACTGCAATGGAAAAGAACAGTTTCAGTACTTCTGATTATTTATTATTCATGTTTCCGAGTGAACTAATAAATCACTTAAAGTTTCGCATTTTCAAAAACGCAGAGCGGAAAAGAGAAATTGATGACTGTTTGAAAAACACATTGATACTAGAATGACTTGAAACTTGAGAATATGTAAGAAAATTAGAATCAGCAAAAGAGCTAGTCAAGAGAAAGATGATGACATGATTTGTCTTCAATTTTTTTCATTAATTGTCAATAAAACCTTTTAACAATTTAATTTTTTATTTTTCAGCCTGTACAGTGACACTGACCCCTTCCTGGTAGACATCATTCCTACAATAATCACAACAATGATGCCGTATTGCCTTTTCCACATTTCAGGCCACGAAAGATGAACTGAAAGGCAGAAATATGAAACATTGTATACAGAGATGGCCTATTTGATGTCCTTTATATGTTGAATACAGACTAGTTTTCCAGGAGTATTTCTGCATCATAGGAACATGACTACCCTTACATCATATTACAGAGAACCCAGTAGAACATCTTTCAAAAAACAGAAAGTGAAAACAAGGCTAAAAATTGATGTTTTCAATCAGAAGGCCTCAGCATCCCTCTGGTAAAGATGAAGGAAGGTAGTAAATATTAAGGTTAAATTGGAAAGAATAACAGAAAAAAAAGTTTTTCCACAGGTTTGCAAATTCACAGCCAGACCGTTTTTATGTCTCAAATGGTTACAGAAAAAACCACAGGAGAAGCATCCTAAATGTTCCCCCTTCCTTCTGTTCCTGCCTAAAAGCTACACATTCTCCCCAGTCAACTGCAGTATCTCTTCAGTTAATGGGAAGAGAAGGATACCAAGGGAGGTAGTCAGAGAGGTATCACCTACTCAGAAGGAAGGGAAACCTCAGTTTGGTGGCTTTGGGTGCAACTGATACAACTGAATAATAAACCCAGGAAAAAAAAAATGCAGTGCATGGAACAAGAGCAGGAATATGGAGTCAAGGGGAAGGGAAATGGAGAACCAAACCAGTTTAAACTGGCCTGCAGTGGCCAGCTAATAGATGTTTAACCACAGTTCTAAGTCCCTGTCTAAAAACAGCTTAGAACATCTGGTAGGCCAGAGTTAAGGGATCAGAGTACCTGTCTGCAGTACATGCATTTGAAAAGTTATTTCATACTAACATCACCACACTTAATATTTTTATTATCAATGAAAGTTTAATGAAGTTACATTATGCACAATTCTAGATACTTCCTCAAAAGGAAGGTATCAACAGGAGAATTTTTCTTAAAAACAATAAACTGATATAATAAATTCAACACAGTCCATATTGTTGCACAGACTTCCAGCTAAGACATCTACATAATAAATAGTTTACAGATAAAAAAATGTCAGTGGAAAACTGAAATGCTAGAAATACTGACACACTGAGGAATACTGCTCAAAAATATAATGGAAAGTTTTCAAAAGCAAGCGCAAGTAAAATTACAGAGAGAGGAAACAATTAAAAAGTCACACATCTATTATTTCACTTTTATAATAAACATTACTGTACAAATTGTACAAAATTCTGCAAAAAATACACTAAAAATTAAGCAATTAAACACGTGTATTTCCTGAAATTTAAGACATGAATTATTTACTATTCTTCCTATTGCCAAATCTATAACTTCTAGTTTGGTTTCTGTTACAGCCAAATTAACAGGTAACTTTTAGAAGACTAATAACCTTAATACTATTGAACAGATTTCAATTTTTTGCACAAATCTCAATACATCACCAAAAGTAAAGCTATGATAAACTTAATAATCACACATTATTTTTACAACAAACATTTAAAGATATTTTGTTCAGGAGGGATACAAAAAGCAAGTAAGATGAAAGGTTAAAGTCAACAAATAAGCAGATGGCACACTGAGGAACAGAAGAGTCAATAATTTTGTTTTAATGGCGTAACCACAGCTTGTCAGACACAGCTTAGAAATTACTCTAAGTACCAGGAAGTGGCAGGGACTCTCCATCATCCTGACCATTTCTAACTAAGGTTACGAAAAACACAGTGAAAAGTACCACTTCTGAACTGGAAAAACAAAAAGAAAAAAAAAGTAATTCTCACAATGAACACAGAAATAAAAGGATTCAAAATCATTTGGTTTAGGTTTTTTTAACGTTTCTGTACCTGTGGCTTGCTTGTTCATCTCTAAAATGGAGAAATATTTCCAGACCACTTCTGGGTGTTGTTAAGAACTCTCTTTCTGCTACAGGCTTTAAATACCGCACACTAAATCAAACCCTTGCATTACTCAGGTGCTAAAGACTTGGAAAGAAAATACTAAATAAGATGCACTGAACGAGAAAGGTACATGGTGGAGAAAAGTACAGGAGACATTGTGTAACGCGACTTTACCACCATGTGCAGTGCCCTGAAAGGTTGGTGGTATATATGTCTGCGCATTGCTATAGCATTTCATGAACTTCAGACAGGGAGAGCAATGCTTTATAAATGTACCTTCCCACTAAGACACTCATTATCCAGTTTGTTCTCTTGTTAATTTTCAAACCAGTACATAGCACAAGGGGATACAACCNTTCTGTAGAATGCAATCCTAGTTCTTCACTTTTCAAACTCAGTAACATCTAAAAATGCCAATTAAAGGTCAGCATCACATGCATATGTAAGCTGAAAAGCTAATTCCCAAACAAAAGATTTAACAGTTGAAGTATGAAGCCTACAGAAAGAAATGGATGCAAGAAACAGACTACAAGTAAGAACAGAATTATCAAAAAAACCAAAACATAGCAGCAGTACAGTAGCTGAGACACATTCACATTTCCCCCGGTTTTGTAAGAGAAGATAATAGCAACGAAACTTTGTGGAATTGCACACAGAGCTCTCTTCCAAGTAAGAGAGACAGCAATAGCAAAAGCACTGAAATGACAAATGAGAAAGACTACCATAGCAGGCAAAGGACAAGCAAGAGATGATGATGTGACATCCAATCAGATGGCAGGCAAAACGGGAACAAGACAAACTAACATCTGATGCAGTAACAAAATATAATGTCAGCAGGAGCTGCAAAAAAGACAGGTAATGTAATTGAAGTAACAAGCCAAAAGATGATCTTTATACCAGCTTTCTAAATATATTTAAAGAACATTATATGGCATGAAAAAGTGTGGGTATGCATCAGATTTTTAGCTTTAGAGACTAGAAGGAAAGGCTAGCACTTGCAGATTTTGGAAAAGCATCTCCTTTCCACAGTCTGATTTGACAGCATTCACTTACAACAACAGAATTCTCTGAAAAAGAAGAGAAAGATAACTACTTTCATATTTCCCACTCTCTTGATGACTGCTGATGGACAGCATTACTTTATCATGTGGGTTTTCCTCCACAGAAATGTAAAATCTTCAAATTATTTTTGTTTATTGATTTCCTAGAAATTTTACAATCTTAGTTGGTTGACTGACTTAAACTTCAGAAGATCATACCTCTTTAAAAAGCTTAGTAGGTACTGCAATGGCCCTTTCTTCCTCCAGATAGGATGCCCAACACCATGCTTGCCTTCCTTTAGAGGGTACAGCTGTAAAGAAGCACACAACAGTGAAATAATTCTGTAACTGTTAAAGTCTCAAGAAAAAAAAAACCACAACACTTTGAAGTATCAAATCTACATTTTATTAAATGCACTCATGGTGTTGCTCAGGACTTATTTGAGAAAAAGAAGTAGCTCTGCAAGTTTAAAGGCATCAGGAACACGAAGGTTCCTGGTTTGTCCAGAAATGTTTCCAGCAGTTCAAACCTTGATTAGGAACAAGAAAAAGCACCTGCAGGTGACAAGGGAAACTTAACAAGTCCAGCCTCAACCCCTTTTCATTACTGATATTAAGAAGCACTAATGTATACAATTTACAAATGTGTGAAGAGATCGGTTCAAATCACAAGATATCTCAATATTTTAATTTTTTTTCCCCCAAGAATTTCTTTTACTGGAAAGCATTTTCAACTGGATAGCACTCGTAACATGTTTTTTTTATCACAGTTGAAACACCCTGTTCTTTAACAGTACTCACAATGTTTCTAACCTACTCCATCACTTGGTAGTCTGATGTTTTTGGGTGGAGAGGCAGTTCCAAGCCATCAGAACTGTCACCACTGCTTTTTCCCCCCATCATGTAATTAGCACGTGACAGAAACCTCCAGTTTCAGGTTTGCTCATATAGTGTGAACACTTGCATACGCTTGCACAGTAATTGTAATATTGCCTACAGTCCAGCTTAATATTGGCTACAGTCACATCAGTGAGTAACAGTTTTCAGGCCTTGAAAATAAGGCACTAACTGCACCAGCAATAGCGAGGAACTTCAAAAACAGATGGCCTGTGAGGCTGGCCATGTATGTATCTATGTTCATACACTTCCACTCTGCTTTACTGATCTTCACCTAAAATGCCTCCTCTGCATATGCAGCTTAGCATTTCAGACCATAAGCTCACACTGCCAGTAGGATTCATCACAGTTCACACTATGATTCTAGCTAGATCCAGATTGTAGGCTACTCATGAGAAAAATAAATCCCTTAAGTAACAGTCTGGCTAAGCATTTTTATTATTAAAACATGAACCATAACAATAGTGATGCCAAACTCTTCAGAAGAAAGCTTATAACATAACCAAAAGATAAGAAATTTCAGAACGACAGCAATCACTCAACACTATTAGAGCACATTCATCTTATTTGGGATTTACCTAGTTTTTATCTATTCTATGTAAGAGATTAGTGGCTCAGCACAATACCACAGTTTCATAGTTGGTTCTGAATACAAATTGGTCTTTTTTACCATATCTCTTGTGCTGAACCGGTATTTTCCCAAATAGAAATAAAAAACCTGAACACAACAGAAGAAATCTGTACAGATCATTCTGTCAGTGAACAGCAGTGATTTCCACAGAGCATCAGCTCTGTGCTTGTGTCTCACACACTTCTTATCTCTTCAGACTTGAAAACAACTGTAGAAATAACATTTCAAGAGTGATTCTACCTTGGGAGGGGGATTTTCCATAACTTTTATTGTTGCATCTTCAATCAGTATTTCATCTGCCTAGTGTGCATCAAAGCTACTTGGAGTTCTGTTGATTAGTGGCCCGGCAACTTCTGTGAATATCTCCCCTCTACCATAAGAAACCCTCTGGAGGGCAAGATGTCAGTCTGTGGTTAGTGTACCACTGAGGTATCATAGCAGCTCATTCTCCAATTTTTCCTAAAACTATTTGTCATACAATTAGCTTGAAAAAACAGCACTAATTTAAAATATGTTTTATTATGCTGGTTGATGCAGTGTACGTCTCTTTGGACTGATTATAGCAATTATTCCTGAACAGTTCCACAAACGTGTCTATTTCCAGAACATACTGAAGATGCAAAACTGATCCCCAAGGAAACAAAAGTAAACTTCCACTTCTGCTTGATACATGTCTTTCAACATCTGGAAACTCAATGGGGCTGATTTCCTTTAATACTGTCACCCTCTAGAGGGACGAAAAAACCAAACCTAAAATGTACATCAACTGCATTTACACTTACTATATCCTTCTCAATGCTGTTTTGAAATTTAATTGCCATAAATAACACACTGGCACTCTCTTTTTACAGAACTGAAAAAAAAGTATTAAATAGGGAATATAAATTCAGTGAAACAATGCTGGAAATTCACAATAAGAGATAAGTATTACCTAAAGAATTGATAATTTTTGTTTCATAATCTAACTTACTTTGTTTCAAAACTGTTATTTCCCCTTTTCTTTTTCTCCTGGCTCTCTGTGAGACTCTCAAGATCCTTCCTTCAGGTTTGTCCTCCTAAATTAGGAAAAAAAAAAAAAAAAGAAAAGAGTACAGTAACCTCATTAGTTTAGAAGGCTAGGTACAAAAAAACTTGAGACACCAAAGGTTAAATTGTGATTTCATTTAAATGGCTACTGACCTAGCTCCCCCCTACCTCAAACAAACCTGCAGATGTCTAATCAAAGCTAGTGAGCCATCAGTGACAAACCACAGCGAACACAGTGAGCATGACAGACAGAAGGACTCTCAGCACCCACCACTCAGCCAGTCAGCCATGCCTGACCCAGGGACAGATCATGAAGCCTTCAGCAAGCCTCACTGAGACACTGATAAATAATAGTATCTTCAATATGTTTATGCTTCCAAAATAATTGAAAGGAAAACCTCTCACACTTTAGCCCATTCTTTTTTCAACCGTACAATTGCTTTATTAAATGTAAAAAGGATCAATCCATTTTATTTACTTCACTGTTTGCCTATTAACAGTTTTGTAAGCACCCAAACAGATGAATGGAATAAGTACTCATTTGGGAGGGCAGATGTATGGAGGCAAAAAAGGTGTCCCCTGACTTTTGCCTAATATACTGCTATACAGGGATCTGCAAATTCCCTTCTGAAAACTCTAGTGTCTTCAGCCTTCTGACAATCTGGCGGATAAAGAACTCTTCCCTTCTCCCTCAAAACTGTGCTCCTTCCAGTAGTGTTACAGCTATTCGGAAGCAAACAAATATTACAGGAAAAAAAACCATTACGGGAAGGTACTGTGGTAAGTTTTTTCTAAAATGAAGAACAAATCCCAAAGGAAAAAAAAATATGCCCCAAAGCACATTACACTCCAACACAACAGAAAACCAAATATTTGGCTGTGATTTTCTAAGGCAAATTACACTAAGAAAATCCAAAGTATTCCCTTCTTAACTGTAATGTAGCTTTCTTTGCAAAATAAATTTTTAGTCTATAGTTATTTATTCATGTGCAGAGTGACAAAGTAACAAGTGTTGAGAAATATGTACTTTTGTTTTTCCATGCTGAAGACATGGCAAGTCTAGGTTAGCATAATTTTTCCTTTAAATTCTTTTTGTTATATTCTTATAAAGCAGGGAAAAGAGATAACATCTCTTATCAGTTCATTGTCAACAATTACAATTTATTGGTGAGACATAATTAAATTGGTAAATGAACCAACTACTTATTGTGCCTCTGAAATAGAGATGCAGTCACTTCTTTTTGTAGACTGATGAAGTTACTAACATTGCAATATAAGGCAAAACTTCCACCAAAATACTTGCAGGAATGGGTTTATTACACATACTAACAATTTCATCGGGATTCTCTTTCTTCTCTCCATTATCCCGGGACTCTTCTTTGAGAGGTAACTTTGATTTTCTCTTCCGAATGCCTTTAGAATCATCTTCCCCATTGCATTCCATGCTGAGATTTTCCTCCTTTGGTTCTCTATTACAATAGTAACACAATGACACAAAGCTAACATTATTCCACTTCTAATATGCATAAATCAAGTAAAAAGCAAGTAAATCTGAAGGTCAAGTACTTGTGGGTCTCATGGTATTATACCAAATATATTCTTAGAAATCCTACTGAAAATTACATCTGTCAAAAGAATTAATCTGAAAGACACACAATAGCAACTGCAAAAAGAAAGCTGACAGCTTATGCTGAACAAGTTCTGCATGTTTTAATCAGTGTGTCTTTTCCCATGTATCATCAAATCTCCCAGAGAAGCAAACTGTGAAATGTTTAGGACTGTAGGGCAGTTTACAGAGAGGAAAGGAAAGGTAATTGTTAAGACTGACAAATCCAATTGGAGAAAGCTGGTATGTGAGTGTACAAATTGCTAAACAAGGAATCAGGACAGAAAACTTTGAAGCAATTAGCTAAAAATGAAGGAAAGTGCAGAAAATCACACATGTTAAAACCTGCCATAATGTAGCAATATGCAACAGAGAATGGACATACTAACATAAACATGTTTTTATGATGAGATGAACTGCATTAGCTGAAAAAAAAAAAAAAGGAACTGAGAAACTACAATATGCTCATGTTTTCACTCACTGGCATCTATAACACAGCTCTTGCACTTAATTATTATAGTTAACTTACCATCCCAACTATCTCTTTACTGATTAGCTTAATTCCGATGACTATGAAACAAGGTGGGAGTCTGACATTGATTCATGCATCTGATAGACTGTTTCACTGTTTGCATCTCACAGCAGAACATAGCACATCGAGCAAAAAAGACTGCCTTCAACATCAGTGTTAGACAAACCAAATGTTGTTAAGGTATTTACACGAAAAACAGTGAGAGAACATTTTAAACTAATGAAGACACCAAAACCAGCTACTTAATACCTCCCTTTGCCCACCACTTTTATATTATGTCAAATTCTTTGTTTCTATGCTTTATTATAGCACCTACTTGTTTTTTACTTGCTGGGCACATTTCTGGCTGCAAAATTTCCCTTCAGGAACAAATTCTTCTAAGGTACCATAGCGGTAACAGTTTTCACAGAAAACAAGTCCATCCACTTTTGCAGTTTCCTTCAACCTTGTGGGGATCCCTGTCTTTTCTGAAAAGGCTGCACAATGACAAAAGTTAACTTCACTTAGGTAGAGGTGATACATTTCCAACCATCCTCTGCAGGCCATGCCAAGCAAACAGAAAAATGCCAGCCACACCACTTGTGTCAGAATGAAGAACTAGGAGTTAGTGTTTGTATGGAGTCCATATTACTGACAAGCAAGTTGGGTTTTCATATTGCAACATGAGAGAGGAATCCACTGATATGATTCTGTCACAGTGGCACACTGACACTGCTTCATGTGGCTACTCATGGAAGGACTGAATTTTGTGACAGGCACTGGGCTGACTGCCGACAGTCATCACTGCTCAGAGTCCATGACCTCATCTCCTGCTGATGTGCCTCATTTTTGACCTATACTTGGGGAAAAAGGGTTGGGAGGGTTGGGGGGAGTTATCTTTCATTAGGTGAACTTATTTCTGAAAGCAAATCACTGACTACACTTTAGTCTCTGGTAGTACTGGCTATTGCTCAACCTGCCTGAGGCCTACCAGAAGTGAAAAATCACTAAACTTGTAACAAAGCAATCTTCAAATACTAAGTAACTCACTCATCCTAAGCTACAATTTCCTCACAACAGAAATGTAGCCTAGGAAAGGACACAGGTTTTTTTTCCCTCACAAGCAGGTATGAAGCACTGTGTCAAGTACTCCAGCTTCTAGAGCAGGTCATTGTCTTTGCACTTCCCCAAAAGACAAATTTCAATCACAAACTACTTATTTTGCTTAAGCACTTTACTGCCTTTGAAAGCAGAGTCAAACGAACACTTGAATACAGAATATCTCCCCTAGAAGAATATATAAGATATGTGTTATATTTACACACCAGCATCATTAGCGGTTCAAAACAACTATTTCCTCTCACAACGGAAAATTTTAGCAATATTTTTATTTTTGGGGAGCACTAAATTAATCAATGTAAGGTAGAAGCACAATGCTTATTTGGTATACTTACATGTCCATAAACACACCTTAATTTAGTAGAAACACTATTTTTTGTTAGGTTTGTAAGGGATGCAGTTGCCTGCTTTACCTTATGTAACTGTGATCTCAGTCTGAGGAGATCTGATCTCAGTGTTGTGCTACTACACTATCACAATGTTGCTACTCTCACTGCAGATCTGAAACTTGAATAACTATCACTGCCTTGGATACAGACCTACAGAACATATTTGCTGTGGTCTGAAGATTCAGACCTCACAGAGGGGGGCCAAACTACTTTCCCACTGGTGTAAATGATTCACCTATTCACAAAAGTCACGTGACAATTATGATTTAATGGTGAGGGAGTAGCAAAGGAAAGCTTTCATTGACTTCACTTCTCACGCTTATAGTAATGATTATTAAACAAAAATTGTGAAGTCTGCTTTTCAAAGGACTTACAGAATGTGTATTTTAAAAGAAAATTGTTAAAATGCAGTATCAACAGGGGGAAAAAACGAGGTAGTTGTAAGTAATCGCAAAACCAATTGTGATATTTTCATTCATGCTGCTCTGTAATTACTGAAGTTAGTGTAACATGATTGCTATAATTTATGATCATGTAAACCAACTTTCCTTGAACAGAACAGGTGTTTCCTTCACCAGTATTTTAAATCCAGGAAATACCTTATTTGGTAGACAGGTACTAAAATTATTAGAATTTTACCATTCAAGATAAAACACAAACTGTTACTACACGCTTTTAATACTGTAAGAAAGCACAGTCAGCAGCAGCAAGGCAACTGTGCAGATACACACTGCACATCTAACACTGACATAGGTGGTAGCAGCTGAGCAGCAGCCAATATCATGTGAAGGCAGTTTGCAGTGCACAGTACTTTGGTCACAAATGAACTCTAGTAAGTCTGTGGGCAGTCTGGAAAACCAGCTCAACAAAAATTACCTCCAAAAAATTCTCAATAATTTAAAGAAATTTACTATTTTGCTAATTAAATAGAGGGAAAATATGGATTTTAAATTTAGAAAAAGTTACCATTAGGAGAAATTGTGGCTGTAATTGAACTTCAGATGTTTAACAGTGGAATTATTTCCTTTTAACTTAAAATGCGTTCACATGCCAAGAAACAGGTAACATCACCAGAGATACTCTGTCCATTAAAGCAAGTAAGTTGGTTTTTTTATTTAGAGGGGGAAAGCTTTAAGAAAAGCTAATATATTAAAGAAAGTACGGTCTACCACAGAAAATGTTTACTGGCTCTTAACTGACCTTCTTGAGCAGTTGGAACCATCCAGGTTGTGGTAGCAGTTGCCTTTTTAACACTTTCCATTTCAGTTTCATCTGTAATCACTTCCAGGGCCCCAAATTCATTGACTCTAAACTGTAAGATAAAACAAATGGCATAGAGCACAGCAAAAATTTACTCTAAGTCTCTTGGAGCGTCTGCTTCCATTCACCAATATAGTTTTTACATGGTGTCCTCAACATATTGCCTATTTTCTATGTGTTTCTACTTATCCCCATGGAATTTGAAACAAGCCATTCTTGTTTCTTTCAGGCATAATGCAATTTCAGTACCTAAAAATATTTATTTGCAATAGTTACTGATAGAGATGCCTCCACATACAGATAGATATCTAACTTACACACAAAAATCAAAAAAATCAGCAACACAAATTCATGGGAACATCCCCTAACTGTATGCTTTTTATTGCCAGCAAAATGCACTTCAGACACTGAGTATTTTTTCTGAGGAAAAGGGAACTGAACATCACATACCGAATGCTTCAGAGCACAGAAATTTCAGCATCCTCCAAAAACACAGTACTTCTCCACTATAAACTGCACATAAACAAACATCTCAAGGCAGTTTATGAGCTGTTTAATTACATGCTGAATGTGATATTACTATAAGCTGGAAGCAAGGCTCAACAATACCCCCTCATGCTGTGCTTACACTGGAGCACCAGGAGTTTTAAGCCATCCTGCTGCCAGAAGAAAAGTTTCTTCCCAATGTAGTAGTGATTACAGCACTACCACATGAAAATAACTTCAGCTTCCTAATCACTATGTGGTTTGCAGACCCAGTTGGTTACATGGGTTCAACTCAAGGCAGTGTTTTGTCCCTGGTCCTTTGCTTTGAACAGCAAAGAGGTGTCTTTGCCACAGAACGGGTCTGTATCAGTAAGGTACTCTCACCAACAGTTTTCAACAGGGAAAATGATGTCTGAGAGTGGCTTTCAAAGCTCCGCAGCACACACTGAAGAGAATACTCCTTCAAGTCAGTGGCATGAAGCCTATTTTTCCCTGGTCAGGCAACTTTACCTTGGGAAAATGAGAAGGGGAACAACTGCCTGGCTCAACACTGACCCTCTCCATACCTGCAGAGGCTGTCGAATGAATCACTCCCACTCACTTTGGACCCCACTACGGTACAGTACTGAAAATAAGGTGTTCTGGCTGAAAGCAAAGGTGAGCCCCATAATGTACATACCACAGCAGTGTGCTTTCACTAATACAGTCCTTCCAGTCTCAGCTTTTGCAAAGAGTCAACAGGTCCTAAGGAATGTGAACAGCTAAGAAATAAGAAGCTGAGGGAAGGGAGAGGAAGAAGAGGCCCTCACACAGTCATAGCACATCTGGAGCAAAGATTTTTGTTTGTGATCAGCTATGCTCACAATAGGTATAAAAGCATGGACAAGCTGTTGACAAATCCATCTGGACTGAAAGACCATGAGTTCAACTTCAAAATGCGACCAAATGCAGTAAACACCACGTGCTCATACTCCAGTTTGTGTACAGACATTCATGCCGTTTCACTCAAAGAAAAGCAGTAGAGTTACCATTCAGAAGAGGATCCTTGTGTCTTACAGCTGACTTACGCACTCCAGTCTTGCTCCTATTTTGGTTAAGCTCCTTTTTGCTATTGGTGCTTTGCTGCCTCTGCAATAGGTGGATGCCCTTCTGGCTTTGAAGGGCTGACTGATAGGCACCAAGCAATGGAAGACAGATGACCACAGGGATGGCTGCTCCCAGCTACTCTTTCACTGGAGGCTGTTAATGGTAGCCATTAAGGAGAAGCTTTTCAACAGTTGGGCCACCACACTAAGTTGGTCTCAGTGATGGAGAGTAACAACTTGCTACTGCCTTAGCAGGCAGGAGGGCACAACAGTCCTACTGGGTCACTCACTGACCACTGTAACTCCTGTTTTTGCCTGCAGCCTCCCCTTTATCAGTCAGAGGCCTCCAGCCCCTGTTTGCATGCAAATTTGAATTCACATCTGCTTTTGCTCCCTACTTCCCCAGCTACAGCGTCAGCATTAAGGTGCACACCATTAAGGTGCACACCAAGCTTTTCGTGGCTAACCAGAACAATGCCTCAGACCTGGTAGTCATACTCCAGTTTTAGCTGGGGAGGAAAAACAACTAACAACTTGTAATAAAGGTTAATTGCTTAAGAACGGGATAAACAGATGTACAAAGCAGCATGCTGCATAAAGCCATCATAGGATAAGAGCTGTCAGAGCAACACGTCAACTACTGTCTACTGTTGGAAGCATGTCAAAAAAAAAAATCTAAGCTAATGGTAGTTTATGTGCCTATGAAAAAATTCAACATACTTGTAAGTCTCTTCTACCTCAAAAGTAAGCAACAAAAAATCTAGAAGTAAAGGCTCTGTCATAATATTTCCTCCAAGCCAAAATACAGTAAGAACAGTTCTCCCATACACTTCCCTAGGTGTCTTGACAGTCTGCAATTTCACAGCAGGTGACATAGAGGGAAAGAAACAGTGCCATTGAGCTAACTTCTGAGGATGGATCCATAGCTTTCTGAGAAGTAAAAATTTGCTTTCAAATCACAGAACTCCTTAAGTAAATATATAAATTTGCATTGGAGGGATTTTCCTTAAATCTGTCTTCACTGCATCAAACAGTAAAATTCTCATTGACAGAAACAAAGTCAGACCATTACCAAGTACTTTATAAATAAATTCACAAAGAAGACTGACTTTTGTCACTTCAATGTTTTAAAGAGAATAAATTATAAGGCTTGTTGGGTATGAATTTCATCCACTTGACTTTTGTCAAATGCCTGTTTGCAAATTTTACGTAACCCCTTAAGATAATTCTCCGTCCCACTCAAGGGAACCAACGGTCTTAAAAGATCAAAGAGTAAAAAAGAAGAAAAAGAAACCTCAACAGTTTTTCTGAGCAAATCCACAGTAAGATAAACAGGAATAAATATAACATTTGGATAGAAAATTTAACTTA
Source organism: Lepidothrix coronata (assembly GCF_001604755.1). NCBI lineage: Eukaryota > Metazoa > Chordata > Aves > Passeriformes > Pipridae > Lepidothrix > Lepidothrix coronata. Next base: position 11,024,528 of record NW_016690185.1, on the reverse strand, counting down.
CAAAGTTTCACATACAGGTGAGCAACAAGGGCAAAAATACACGTTCACGTAATTGCCATTTGTTTAACACAAATATATTGTAACTGAGTTGGCAGGACAAGTCCAACTGTTAGTGGCTAAATATACAACACAGAACTTACTTAGCTGCCTTATCTGCAGTTTCCACAAGGATCAAACCCAGTAGCTTCCATTTAAACATCATTAAAAAGATTCCTTCCATTCAGACTTGAGATACATTTTCATACATTCTCAGGAAACAATGCCCTGATATACTAAAACTTCAGCTTATATGACTGTTGATTTTATCCCCAGGAACATTTTATCTCCAGGAACATTTTAATATTCATTCAACAGATAACGAACACATTGAGGGAAGCCAAGGCTTAACAATCAAACATTATAAATACTTTCTGAACCAATTGTGTCTGTCCACATACTAAGTTTTTCTACAGGGACCAAAATTACTATCAATAAGCGTTTTCAAAAAAATAATTGCATGAAAATTTACACAGGACTGGAATATCTATCCTAAGTCACTAATATGAAGCCTTTGTCCACTGCAGGTAACAGTATCACACAAAATATCCCAAAAATGTTTCAGTTGCAATGGAGAAGTGGCCAGATTTTCTGTTACCAGTGTCTCTACTGCAAGTCCATTCCTACATTTTTTTCTTGAAAAAACACCTTTCATGTTTTACTTTCCATGTATTCATAGTCAGTTTATACCCATTTTTTCTTAAGCCAACATTACCCTATGGATTACACAGCTCTAGTACCCTAACACTTAATTATTTTCTCAGTATACGATAAAGCGAGGAATTATGTAGCCCCTCAAACTTGATTTTACTAGCTAAGCACAAAGTTATTCTGTTCTTATGAAAATGGTGCTCCATTTCTTCTTGTTCAGCCTGTCATTCTTTGCCCACCATGTGCTATGCTGAACCACGGAAATCCATTCTCCCAGTGAATATGACTAAGCATAACACCAAAGGTGGACCTGCTGCTGTCTCTCCTCTAGTGGCTTTAGAACATTTCTATTTCTAATGGAAGTTCTTTGCCTTAACATGCTGGCTGGAAGACACTCTGTAGTTTCATGTCGGCGTAATTAAGTGTTAAAAGGGCTTTCAGTTATCTTTCTCTACATTTTATAAAAATACTCTTGTCTCTATGTGGGATTAAAAAAAATTAAAACAATGCAAAATGTCTATCATATTGCAGATTAATTCTCAAACTCAAACCTGTTGGGAACAAATATATACATCCCAGTTACAAATTAAGTCCTCACTGTTGAATGTGTCTAACTCAGAGCAACAAAGACCAGACTATCAATGTTTGCTGTTACCTGTGCCCTCTTAAGAGAGTAGAGCATCTCATCAGTTCCTACAGATTTCAAATCAGAATAAGAGTTGCTATCATTTTATAAAAGGTAAAATTATTATTTGGGAGAACAGACAAATACAAAGGAAGAAAAAGGAAGAACAACTGAAATTCAAAGGACCAAAAAAAGAAGAAAAAACCCACATATGTTAATGCACAGCTTTAAAATAAATTAGAAAAATTAGCCAACACTACCATCTACTGGGCAAGATAAAGACAAAGAGTTCATTGCAATAAGGACAATTGTTGCTGCATTCTGACATTAACTTCAGCAACAAAACATATCTTGACCCCACAACAGTGTGATCATAGACTAGCTTAAAAGAAACCTGCAAAATTTTTATTATCCAAAAAGTAAATTGCATAAATGTTCTTTATGCCTATGAAGCAGCTAAACTTAAAGTAGCAGAATTACAAAGCAATTTGTCCAGAGGATTGACACCTGAGATTCCAGCGATATAAGCCAAGAACTACACTCTGACCTCTGGTTAGCAAACAGTTATCATCATTCTTGATATTAATCACCATTTAATCACAGTGGTTTCCATGGGACTGTTCAGATAAATCCGAGCTTTTCTAGCATTTTACAGACCCTCCCCTCTTTAAAGCAAAGGAGTCATCTACAGACATTGCATTGTCCAAACACATCCCACTACACGTCAAACTACTTTTTATACATTACTTAAGTCGAATAAGTTATTAAATGCCAGAGCTTGTCGATTCAACCAGTCCCCTCTTCTCTTTGTGTGGATACAGTCTTTACATGCACAATCACATACTATTTTCTCCACAGAACCCCTGCCCCAGGCAGGGGCTGGACAGCATTCAGAAAAATGAGGCAGCTGTTGGTATTTTTATACTTTCTTCAAGTGGTAAAGCCAATCTTATTTACATGGTTTGAAAGCAGAATGACTGTTTATTAAAAAAACCAACCAAACAAACAACAAAAAGAATGTACCTAAAAAAGCTTTAGGTACTCTAGAAATTACTGTTACAATGCAGTGCAAAATAATTCCTGAAACAAAAATCTCTGTTCTCAGTCACTTACCAAAAAAAAAAACCCAAAACCAAAACCAACAAAAGAAACCTTTTCCTAGCTCTTCATCCCTCTGCTCCCATCTTATTTTAAAGCACTGGGTAAACATGTAACCCCTTACACTTGCCTCGACACAAAATTTTTACTCTTTCAGGGATAGAGATTAGGGAAATGTGTTCCTGCACCTGACTATTCCCTTTCCTTAATGATGAGAAGGGATCCTGCCTGCATGTTACTACTCTGCAAGTATGGCAAAAGACAAACAACTAAAGTAGGATCCCAGGATACCTAGGGCTCCCTAAAACATAATCAGCAGGGAATAAATTCCTCACCACAACCAATGGGCAGGGCCAGACCCACTCATTGGAATGATGTTGTCAGCAAGAAAGTCAAGCACTTCCACCAATATCAGATTGATTTTAAGATGCTTCAGTAACACTGTGATAAGCTAATCCTGAAGTAATGAAGGAGAGCAATTCGCAGATAGAAGGAAAGGTTTTTTCCTATCTGGGCAGGCACAAGCAGGAAGGGATTACTATCAAATTATATCCTTCCAAAAATAAAAATAATAGGAACATTCTCTCATTTCTTCTGAACGGAAAGCTTAGGTATATCATCAGAAAATATATACCTCTAGCAAGAGAGACTGACATTTCCCCTGCAAACCACCAATACCTCAGTCTTGTCTGCAGCAATATTTATCTATTTTATTCTTAGACACTCCTCAGGCTCTTCCAAACCCCCCCATCCCACTCCAAGTGCTCAAGAATTATCTCAGTACCAGAGGGCTTCTCAATGACTTCTCTGCACTGCAAACTCAGTCTGCCTTATTATCTCCACTTGAGTAGGAAACTGCAGCTAAACAGACTTTCTTAAGGTGACACATAAATCAGCAACAGAGCCAGAAGTCAAGGTCTGCCAAGATGACGCTTATTGATCCAGAAGTTGACCTACAAAGCAACCCTGGCTCTGAATTATGTTGGCCAGAATATTTCTACATACAAAACGCTGATATCTCATGGGGAACTCAAGCTAGCAACAAATAAGAAATGAATGGCTATCTGCCAAAATTTTGGTTCCAGTGAGTTGTTCAGCACTGCACAGGAAGGCTGTGGTAGAAGCAAGTGCAGTGCGAAGCTTTCTTATGTGGGATTTATCAGCACTAATCACAAAACTATCCCTTTTCCACCCCAAAACCCTCTGCCTAGTTATTTACATGTTTAACAGCATCTACAGCAAATGATTCAGCAGATTTTGTGGTAAAATAACATGTGATAACTTAAGGGAAGACTCTACCATGACTACACATGAGGAAACCCAATTAAAGATCCAAAGGCAAACCTAAATGCAGCATTTCTTGGCTTTGGAATTTTAACAATTTTAATAGTGAAATTTCCTTTTTGGTCTTTCTTTTCTTAAATAAGGTAGACTCTTATGACAATGCAAAGTTTTAACCGAGAACATATGGTAATGAAGCACAGCGTGAGCTAATTAATTGCACTAGATTGCAACATAATAAAGTCAACTTCATGTGGAAAAGACCAGGCCACTAGATACATCTGCGGCAGCTCACACTTGGTCACAGAAAGTCCTCTCTACGTTGCCTTCTGTTTTCTGCACTACTCCTTACCACCTTCCCTGAAGGGAATCTACCTTCTCTCTGAAACAGCACCTGCCCACTGTAGGCAGTGATTTAACTAGTTCCCAGTAGTTGATATTTCCTGTGGACACCCTCAAGGACTCTCCCTGAGAGAGAAACGCCTTCCCAGACTCAAAGTACAGCACATGCCACCGTGTGAGAACAGAAATACCTTTGCACTGAAAAAGCACTGTACTTACTTATCACCTGAGACCCTACTGATATTTTCATAATGTGAGAAGAGAAATAAGTTGTTCTCATAATCATAATTATCTCAAGCAAGCTTCAACACAATTTCATAAAAGGCAGGTGGAAGAATGTACTTTACTGCCTTGAGTTGCTGCACCCCTGCACCCAGAAACACAGCACTCTGAATCACTGTCCTTCTTTACAGCACAGCTGGAAACACCGAACACCACTGACCATTATTCCACCATTCACGTTCCACTATTAGAGTTGGTTTCCTACAATATCTCCTGCCCAACTTTATTTACAGGCTAATTTCTTCATCATCAAATTTTAATTTTTTTTCTTTATGTTCAACCACAATTTGCAAGCTGCAAATAATGACCAAAATTCAGTCCAGGTAGTATATTACTGCTCACTTTCCAAACACAGCACTAGAAAATGCATTAAGAAGTACTTCATAAACTTCTGTCACTGCAGTAGGAAGTGACTGTAAATTATTACAGCTTTTTCAATTTAATGAGTACATTTAAATCTTGAAGCTATGGTGTTACTGTGTGCACTCAGCACAGAGATTTAAAAAAAAAAAAAAAAAAAAAGAGAGAGAAAAGAGGAGTATTTCACATTTACATTCACACCACGCAGAGTAACTGGTTAGCACTGATGTTTTTCAGATGAGCATAGATTACTTAGCCTGCCACATGAAGGCATTCTGTAAATTGTAAACTATTTTAAATTCTACTGGAATTCAAGTTTTCTGTTTTATTTAAACATCTTGAAAGAACTAATATACAGCGCTAACATTTTTGTTCTCAGTCTTCGGTCCATCATACTGCACAATTTTTAATTCTCCCTATTCCCTGTGTAATTTGAAATTCAAGCATTTTCTACAACTACTCACTATTTATCTCTCACGCAGCACGCTCAAAGCAGTGTTCAAGAAGCGTTAGCTATTTGCTGAAGATTTTTAACAAAATCTGTATGAGAATATATTTCCACAGCTTTCTCCAACTACAAGTGACAAAACACTAACAATTAACAGTGTTCAAAATCATGGAAGAACATTTTCAGCATTTTACCAATGTAGAAACAGATGCAGGCATAAGAGATAGCAGTATGGCTGAGAAGAGAGATTTGGTATCTGATTTGGCTCCCTTGTTTTGATTAGACTGGGAAGTGAGTGCCCCCTGGTGCAGGTTATCAGTGAAGTCTGGTAGGCATGAAACTGCCCACAGGACTTTATAACAAAAAGAAATAATGCAAGTTTCTATTTCTGATTTAGCTGTTCTTCTGTATCATGATTTAGATTTAAGCAATGATAAGAAAATACTGAGAAAAGTTAATTTTAAATGTTTCAAGAAACACTATTACAATAGGTTTTTACCGACTTCTATTTATTCAGGAACTTATATTCACAAAAATGAAGTGGTTCTTCAGAAGAATGGTTGTTCATATATACTTGCCTGACAATCTCAGGCTGGATACTAATATAGCACACAAGAAAAGAGATTTCTTAAAACATGCGTATGTTAAAACAAGCATGAAACTTCACATGCAAGCAGTAAAGAGAAGCAAATGCCACAAGACTTACATGACTAAAAATAAGGACTTCAAGTAGGTAACTCCCCAAAATGCCTACATTAAAAAGCAACATTTCAACATGGCACAGGTTTAACTTAAAACATCCTCTTAAGTTTACCAAATCTGAGTGTTCACAGACAATTTGCCCTAACATTTTAGGAAGAGAAAACACTAAATGTAAGAATTTGAGCAATACATTGTCTGCAATGAATAGTTCAGCTATTGTTTATTATTTGTTATAAAACTCCTCAGACGTTGTATTACCAAGCTGTAAAAATAGAATATTTGGATTTCTGTATTTTGCTATTACATGCTTTCACAGATTTTTCAACTGCATTTCAATGTAAATACATGGCAATGGTTTGACACCTTTAGTTTTAAGACTATTACAGGCTAGAACAAGTCTATTATGATTTTTGAAAGCTTATATGCAAGCTTACAAGAAGTTACTGCTATGTAAGGTCATCTACTTTAGGTTCAGGACAAAACAGTAAAATAATCTGTGATCAGGACAGTTCTGGTAAATCATCCACATAAACTCTATTCTGAGAATTTCACAAAGAGTATAACATATCTTCCATGATCACATTTATAGTTTCAAGTGCTTAGTCACCCTTTTAGCCATAATATTTAGAAGCAGCCCTGAAATATGAGTTGTCACAATTATCATAAAAGCTTAAAAATCCTTACTATTCTAACAGCTCAAATTATTTTGGTATCTATGTAAACATCTAGTCTTTCACTGACTCTTAATGCTCTCTAGTCCAGCTACATCCTGAGGCTAATTTGGCATTGTTGGAAAACATTCTTGCTTCAGTCAGTCTTAAAGTGGCTCCATTTCAATTTCATCCAGTAACCCCTTGCTTCTGTATTTAAAAAAACACAAACAAAAAACCTCCGAACAATAACCCAAAGAGAAGGAGTTGCCTGGCCAATACTCTGTATCTTTCATTATTCTGAGTAGATAACTATTGCAGCTCTGACTGTGCCTTCCCTAATGCATGGACCAAAGAAAAAATCTCTAAAAATCAAATGTATGGTTGTTTCCAAATTAAAATAAATAAACAAATAAACAGAAGAGTAGCCTTAAAATTAAGCTTATGCTTTCCTGAACAGGACATCATTAAGAATCCTCTTACGTGGTTTCTTGAAGTTACCCTGAGCTACACTTCCCAGTCCCTTCCCTCACTTTACATGGAAACTTTCCCATTTCTCTACTAATTAATTACTCAACCTTTGCTCCTGTTTTGTTTCTTTTGACATAGGGTAACCACAACTGAACAAAGCACAAACCTGTGATTTATATGAGACTATTATACTTTCCTGCATTGTTCCCTTTTGTATTGCTCAAACATTTCAATATTACGGTTGCCTTTCACATAATGTTGCTTATTAAATTAGAAAGAAATTTGTAAGGCCTTTAAAAAAATACAGCAGTGTTCAGGGATGTGGAGGGTGGTGATAGTCTTGGCTATCACTATAAGATAGTGAAGTCTGAAATTCTGAAAACAGCCAGCAAAACAAACACTGAAACAGCAGCACTGGACTTCAGAAGAGGCATATTTTGGTTTGTTCAGAGATCTGCTTGGCAGGGTCATACAGGAGACCACTTTAAAAGGTAAACAGGCCTAGGAAATTTGTCTCCCTCTCCAGGGACTTCACACCAGGAGAATAATGCGTGTCAATGTGCAAGAAGTTAAGCAAATGTGGATGAAGGTGAACACAAATGAACTAGGGACTTCTGACTTACTTCAAAAGAAAAGGAAGGTAAGCAGAATGTGAAACAAGTAACTTTATACAGACAAGGTGTATGATGATATTGCTGTAGTGTACAATGATGGAATTAGGAAATCCAAAGCTCAGCCAAAGAATAAACTAGCAAAAGCAACAAAAAAGGCTTCTCTGTGTATACGGGCAGCAAAATCAAATCACCAAATTGAAGGGAATGGCTGATAAACTGAAGGGCAGCTTTGCTGTTCAGATAGACCTCAACACGCTGAAGAAAGCTGGCTAACAAGATACCACGAAGGTCTACCAAAGCAGACACAAGGCCCTGCACCTGGAAGAGAGCATCTGAATGCACTCGTACAGCCCAGGGGCTGACTATCTGAGAGCAGCTCTGCAGAAAACCTACAAGTTGAACATGAGTCAGCAATGTGCCCTGGTAGCAAAAGTGGCCACGAGCACCCAGGGCTGCCTGAGCAAGAGGGCAGCCAGCAGAACGAGGGAACAGATCATTCCTCTCTGTTTAACACTGATGAGACCATATGCAGGCTACTGCATCCAGTACAAGAAAGGCACTGACATACTGGAGCAAGTGCACCAAAACAAGCAGGGACTGTGGCAGATGATGTGCAAGGAAAAGCTGAGTGAAGCCATTTGTTCAGTCTTAAGACAAGGAGAGATTTTACTGCTGTTTTCCAGTAGATAATGGGACGCTATAGAGGAGATAGAGCCAGGTTCTTCTCAGATGCACACAGTAAAAGGACAAGAGGGAAGTGGTACAAGCTACAAAAGTGGAAATTCCAACAAAGTACTCACAAAAGGAAAAAATTACTATAAGTATATAAAAATGCCCAGAGAGATTGTGGTATCAAACTCTGGAGATAACCAAATTCTGAGCAACCTGATCTAACTCGCCCTGAGGTGACCCTGAGGTCTGGGTTACTTAGTCTGGGTGGTGTCCTGAAGTCCCCTGCAAAGAAAATTATTCCGTGAATTTATTCTATTGTTCTGTGATTAAAAAAAAACTCAAATGAACACAAAAACAAACACACAAAAAACCAAACAAAAACAACTTACAAAACACCTACACAAAAACACATTTGCAACATGTCTGTCCTGAATTTCAAACATTTTTTGACTCTTCACTTCAACAATAGAAATCCTATCAGGCACCAAAAGATATAAAGTTCTTTTAAATGCCACATGTTTTCTTGTGAGATTCGTTTTAAAAAATAAACTATGAGAAAGCCTCATCAGTGTTAGTCTAAATGGAACGATATGAAAATATTGATTTTAATCAACGGGAAATAGGTGCAAGACAGTCTCTAATATCAAAATTGCAAACACAGCAAAGGACACCTTCTGAGGACACAGTAAAAAGTAAGAGATAAATAAAAAAATCTGAAAACAAAACAAAATTGTTATAATTTACTTCAAACACCACCAGTGTGAAAAATATAATTAAAAGTACTATTCCAATACAATTCAAATTTCTAAACTCTACCAAGCTCAGAAGCACTTACTTAATTCATTTTTTCTAGGCACCCACATGACAAAAGCACAGCAAAAATAAACTATTTTTAGAAATAAAAAGAACTAAGAATTGAGACCATGAGAGTCAATGACAGTATGAAGATTCTTAGTGATACAGTAATATAATGCTTTAAGTAGACTGAATTTTCACACTTCTGAGATTTCTTTGGGATTTTGTGCACTTGATTACTTCTGTCTACATAGTGAGGCAGTGCTAATTTATGCCTTCCTACGGGGATGTCGGCTGTCTGTGCCAGCGCCATAAACTGAATCAAGGAACTCCAGAGCTAAAACGTAAGTCTCTTAACTCAGAACCGCAGGTTCATGTTTTATTCATAAAAGCAGATACCTACACACCAGCTTTTGAAATGCATTCTTTTGTCATTTAACATTTTTATTTTGCTTATGAAAAAAAAAAAAATCACAGATCTTACCTTTAGGTCACTTCCTGGTAAAGTACCTATGCCATCCTTCCAGTCCATTGCACTAAATACATCAAACTCTTGACCATTTCCACTAGAGGCAGATTCATTCATGATGCATGTACTAAAAATAAATAAATAAATAAATAATTTGAAAATTCTGTACGTGGTTTAATGCTTATATCGCCAGATTTCTTCCAACTCATTTCACAGATTATTATCAAATGCTTCGTTCTGCACACTGGCAATGTGGACAAGAGATAACAAGGGTGATAATATACACTGATACAATAAAAGCAAGGGAAAATCTTTTAAAAACTTTGAAAATAATACCTGTTTCACACACTAGGAGGCAATGAGGCTGTATTGGAGAGGAAAGAAAAATTTCAACCTGCAAGTAAATTGACATGAAGAAAACATACTTCAAGTACACCTAAGAAAAACATCTGTTCTGGGAAAGGCAAGACATGAGTGCATGCCTATAATAAATAAATTAAGGACTGATTAACAGAACCACATTTCCTTAATACTGGATAACATGCTGACGTGAATGCTTTACTCAAGTTCAAATGAGAATCTCAAAATGAATTTGAAACTGTCATTTTCCCTGTCTGACTCAGGGCACTCAAATATTCTTTATCTGTTTCCCTACAGTTTCACTAGACTTCAAATTTCATTTGTAAAAATCTATTTTCACATAGGAAAGCACATATACACCAGAAAAAAATGGTGTTTTGCAAGACTTGATCCTACTGGATCCCTCTGTTTCGGAACAGTGAAGGGAGAGAAAATAAATATTGTGTTCAGAAATAGTGGATCTGGACATCCCCTTCTGTGGTAAAATATATGCACAAGCAACAGAAGTATACCACACTTGTCTCTGACTCCTGGCTTTGGCCAACTGCTTGTCACTGCCACAAAGATGACACCAGCGGCACTGAATTGCAGGTGTTTCTAGCAGCCAGTTGTGACTACCACCAGCTTTTCCTTTCCACTTCTCACAAACCCAGCAATCTTTAAATCTGTGGCCTGGCACCAGATTTACCATTTGTTCAATGTAGAATCTGACTCACTAATTTTGTCTCTGAAGAACTTCTGCACTACGCCTAGCAGGTGAAATAATTTGCGGCAAAATTAGCTCTGTCATTGGTTTGTGAACTAGTAGCCAAAGCTTGTCCCTTTTGAAATTTACACTTTCCGAACTTTTTGAAATTTAAACTTTCTGAACTTTCAAATAGATAATGAGCTTCCTCAGTGCTTAACCTTGTTTTCTAAAATCTAGTTTCTAACATAGGTCCCACTGCCCAAATCTACAAATATCTATTAATACTCTCTGAATATCCTGAATTTTCACCCCCCCCCCAAAAAAAAAGAAAAAGAAAAAATGGTATTTGATCACTCACAGATAACAGAAAAAGATGCAAACCAAGCAGAAGTAAACTCAGGTAGTCTAGAAGTTTTTTAGTGAAAGTTAGAACAGAAAAATGCTTAGTTAACTTTGTTACATGAAAAATAATTGAATTTACATTGTATTTATCAGAAAAATTGTACCAATCACTGTAACACCACCACTACAGACAGATACTACTCTGGTTTTGGGCATACAGTGTGAACTCCCTTGTATTTCTCCTTGGTTTCCTCCTCATTTCTAGCAGAATTCTTCAAAATCCTGAGCAACATCTTACTCCATGGGTACTTTTGTTACACTACAGTAACTACACAATATCAACAAGAGGAGCTGGACCTCAGTCAGTATCCACTGCTAAGAGTGAAAGCTTCTGCATTCCTCTTCATTTCATATGACAGACAGGGTTCACAGAAGGCTCTTTGAGAAAACTTCATGTATTTCATATGACAAGTTTTAAGTAGGAAGAACCACATGATTCAATGTGTCTTCTCCACCTTTCAGTAATTCTCTATGAGAAAACCATACCGTCAATGCACAAAATTTTAAAAAACTTCAATAAATCTAAACAAATTCAGTGCAAACTGATAAATTCCCCAAAGCCATAGATCTCATCTTTTAAAATGACTCCCATACAAAATCTACCATCCTACCTCAGGGCAGTTCCTGCAATAAAACTCGGGATCTCTGCTTTATCTGAGAGCACAGTACACTGCAGAGCTCCAGCCTATCAAGCACTGCAGCAGACCAACTCAGGCAGGCTTCCACCAAACTGAACCACAGGAAGATGGCAGAGGTGCAGGCCTTCCCTCGAGAACACAAGACCCAAGTCGCTAAAGAGTAGCTGAAAAATTGGATCTCTCCCGACACCGGTGAAGTTTTAAGGACATGAAACATGCTGGTTTAAGAATGTTGGTATAACAAGCTTCCCAAGATTAGCCTGGATAAGCAAACACAAAGTTGTGTTCTGTATTAACTGAAGTAATCTTAAATTATTGTCCTGTTTAGAGGACACTTCACTCAACCCTCCTGTGTTTAGTTACTACAGAAAACATGTTGCAATGAGTTCAGCAGAAGGCATGACAGAAGACAGGAAAAGACTCGAGAAGCTGTGTGGAAATGTTTCCTCACAGCAGCCGCTGTACCATGCAGCAAGAAGCACAAGACAGGACAGCTGCTCCATCAGATGCTGACATCTCTGACTGTGCCACTCTTGTTATTGACATGAAAATTACATGGGGGGAAAAAAACTCAGAGCCTAGCCTACTTAAGCAGGGTGTAAACCATGAAAGTAAATAAAAAATTGGTAACAGAAATGTTCAGGGCATATTTGTCTCAAAAAAACATACAAATTCTAACTTAATTACACCTAAGAAACTTTGCTTGGGTAACAAACAGCAATAATGATATAATTTTTTATAAGGTATTCATTATTGCTTTCCTTTTAAAATTTACTCAAAGTCAAAGGCATAATCTGTATTTTTCACATTCTGCAGCCTTCAGGAGTGTTCTTGGTGGGGATGAAAAGGTCACAGGGCAATGCAGACAGAAATTAACTTACTAAAAGGAAATACTTTTAACAAAATATCTGTTTCCAGGTTTCCTGAGTTTAAACAGATAAAAGATAGAGCTATATCCCTCTACTAATGATAATGAGGAAGGAGATACAGACCAATAAAATTGTTATGGCAATGAGGTATTAAAAAAGGATGAAATCATTGCAATATACACACCTAAATCTCAGTACAAAGAACACTAAAGAATGTCTTATCTACTCATTTTAATTTTTGTTTTTAAAGCTCTGATGCAGTTCTTTGAACTAGTATAACTCCTTCCATAATGATTTTATCTGCTATCATTTCTGTTACTGCACTGCCAAAGAAGTAGTAAAAATGCTACATGAATATGGAGCAAAGTAACTACAATACTGTCCTTATGCCTGTCACTGCCATCTGATGTGAAGGAAAGGACATAATAAGGAAGAACTTGGAACAGTCGTTATCCAAAAGCATCTCCAAAATCCATTATTAGGGATATAACTGTATCTAAGTCTTCACAGCCAGAAGAGAAGTGTGCTGTATGTTAGTGTTTCAACATGTTGTTTTAGACTTATGTAATAAATTCACTTAAATAAACAAGCATATAAAATAAGATTAGACACATCTTTTGAAAAACCTTCATTTTTACCAAGTGGTTCAACAATAAGTGAGTACTCACAGAAAAAATACTTATTGAGAGTAACAGCACTAAAAATGAAATAGTTTCATCAGGTGAAAGACTCTCTAAAGATATAAAGCAAAGAAACAGGATAGCATATGCCAATTAAACTTACAAGTAGTTTTTGAAATAATTATAGGGTTATGTACTGAATACATCAGCAAGTAGTAATAGGACTCTTTCTTCCAGTCAGTGCTTTGGAAAAAACTACCTGACAGCTGTCCAAACTTTTAAAATCTAAGACGCCAACTGTGATATGTCCATACAATTTCTAATCAGCAGGGTCAACTCAATACCAGTCACTGGGCAGCAGAGAGAGATTTCAGCAGTAAAGCCACCAGTCATCTGGTTATGCCAGATTAGCATAACCTGTCTGCAATGATTTGCCTTTTCTTTTTATGCATCCCTGTGTATTTTTATTTCTACTATCAAGGATTTCTGCAGCTACCATGACAAGAGAGCCTAGCAGGTTTGCCCCATACTGATCGTCTCCCCAGCTGACAGCTCCTGCGAGAAGCAAAACTGGGCATGTAGAGCCAGGGGAGGTCTCAGCAAATGACACCAAGAGTGAGGTCCAAGGGAAAAAGAGGTCCCAAGGGAGGCGATGTCCTTATGGAGTTGAGCCATGGGTCCTCTTCCCCACAGTGCTGGGTGACACCAGCACTGATGAGTGTTCAGACACCAAGGCAACAGATGAGGTTTTTTGTCCTAATATTGTATTCAATTATTTTGGACATCTCCAAGGCTGCCTGGTGTAGCACCCATGAGCTAAAAGGACATATTTTCCCTACCCATTAAATTAGGAAAATAAAATGGATCTGCAGGGAACAACTCAGTGTACCAGAGCTGCAAATACACCAACTTCTAGAACCGGGGACAAGTGGATACTCAGCTTAGCTTTATTTAACATGTAAGAATGTGAATACTACCAGCACTGACTTGTTACACTGCTGAAGCCACATGAAGCAGAATTACCCCTTGCAGTGTAAGCTCCCTCTATTTGCCGACACTAGTAAACTTGCTTCATAATGACAGCAAAAGCAAAGTCAATTGACTGTAAACCCACTGGGGGCGAGCCCTGCTTTTTGCTTCGCAATCCCCTCTTTGAGCTGGGCACGCTCCATGCTTGCCTCTTTCTCACCCTTCATATTTTTGCACCAAATTCTTCACTTAAAGAAAAACAACCACAACAGGAACAGTGCAGGAAATGGTAAAATTCTTTGATGCTACCCACCGCATTTTAATATGTGCTTTTTCTTGTATCTGTTTAAAGGTGCAATTATTTTAATGCTTCATTAAAAGAAGTATTTGCAGATTCCACATTTTCCTCAAAATCTCATTTTTCATTGCTTAGGAACTACTTTACTAGTCCTGCCATGTTTCTATTCTGCATGTTGAAAAGCTGTTTGAGTAAATTTCACTACTTTGCCTGTTGTTCATGAAGTTTATTACAAGTAAGCTATTTTAAAGATAAGATACATAGCTTTTTTAAGAATTCACAAAGGGACCCCAGGTTAAAATTCTTTGCCATTCTTAATACTTGGAATAGAAAATGGACCAGAGTTCCTATTGATGTCTCTGTAGCATTATTTCCTCTTATTTTATCTGTTGCTACATTTCTGACTGTTAGATTCTCCAGGGGTACCGCATGTGCTTACTCCTGGTTCCCAATACTTTGGTTTTAAACCTTTTTCCCCTCAAAGAAAGAATCTGGTCACAAATGCATTACAAAATGCTGTGCTAAGGGAGGTTCTTGCTGTCTTCACTCGAGTCTAGTCTCTGTCAGCAAACTAACATGGTACTGCTGTACCATTGCTAGAGACCAGGTAATAGTTACAGCCTTCCTCTACTACTTCATTTGCAAATATCCACAAAACACTATAACAACAATAGTTACCCAACAGGAAAGCTATCCCATCATCTAATGAAACTTACCAGTCATAACCTTTTCTTGTTTATTAACAGCCTGTACCTCACACCAAATAAGTATTTCCTCTGCAACCATTACTCCTTTATTTCTGTTACTGTCTGTGCAGGCCTGAGTTGAGATTTATTATCTGAGTAGATTAAGAGTTGCATATAACAACTCTGAAATGTTTTGTCTTAAATTCTCTTAATTGCCTGAACTAGGCACAGAAAGTTACCGAACACTTCTGCCTTTATTTGTGCCTACTTCCTTCCCCTGTGGAAACACCTTCTTGAGAAGAACTGTGATGCACGGAATCTTCACACCAAGTATCACCTGACCTATTTCAAATTGTTAATTTCTACCCCAAGTTAATTCAATACACATCGGAATGTCCCTTTTGTTTGTCGTACCCTCCTCTTCCTCGTCTGACAGTTCTTACCAGCTTCCATGAGCTCTGCTGTTCTTAAACAATTAATTCACCTTCTCTAGCGCCTAAATACAATTCTGCATATATAGACTTTCCCTTCTCTCCAATTCATAAAGAGCTGGTATCTCCCATTGTAATGAGCAGTCCTACTACTGGAGCACTAACAAGCTATGACTACACACATGCTATCACTTTCTTCAGTAAGCCTCATGCCAACTCATCACTGACTCCTCACACCATCACTCACAATCTACCATCACACTTAACAGCAGTATTAAAAAACACAGACAGTAAATTGAACAGCCCATAAAAAATCAACCATCTCTCTTCACAGAATAGGTGATGCCAAACAAAACTCAACAAGTCAGAAGAAAAAGAGTCATCACAATCATTTTCTAAAGTTATTGAAACTTAAAAGCAACACTCTAGCTAAATTCATTAATCTGAGAGTGAAACATACACCACAATAGCAAACAAAACCCAAGTTCACTGCAATTGCCCAGCTGACAACAAACACCATCCAAGACCATTGCTTCAGCCACCTTTACTAGAGCACCATTCACAAGAAGACCAACTCGACCACAGCCAAAGCTGCTGAAATAACACCAAGAAAAAACGTACACCTGGCACGGCCCAGAATAAAATGGAAAGCTTTACTGCCTTCAGCCACTACTTTCAGGGAGTTTCTCTCTTACAGATATTCATCATATAAACTTCTGGGAACATGATAACTTCCTTGGTAAAAAGCACCAGTTTCCTGAACAGCTTTAAAATTTGCATTAAGAAAACTATGTTACAATCCTGAACATAGACTACTTCCTAAAATTGCATATGCTGAACTTTTTGTATCATGAGCTTTATGCTCACCACTACCTGATTTTTAGCACCGACGACTTAGCATCCATTCATAAGTAGAAACAGCAAAAATGATCAGTCCAATGCCACTCAGCTACACGGAGGAAATTAGAAAGAAAACAGAACAAAACTGACAACTTAACTCATGCTGCCTTTAGCTGTGAAGCTTACACACCACGCTGCTAAGCACAGGTAATTAAAAGACCTAGAAGAGGCCACGACCCTCACCCCCCCAGGGAGACTGCCGCATCTCCGGGGGCTTCCTTTCCAAGAAGCGTTATTCAAACCTAAAAACCCTGACGGCTCAAACCGCGCTCTCGAGTGGGACAAGTGGCACAGCCGCGGGGCGCGCCCCCCGCCGCTCCCCACGCAGGCCGTGCCCGCGGGCGGCAGGAGCGGCGGGAGCGGCGGGCTCCGTTAGCGGCCGCCCCGGAGCCGCCCGGCCCGCCCGCTCTCCCGGCCGCCTGCCCGCCCGCCCGGCGGAGCGGCGCGGCAGCCAGAACGCTGCGGCGAGGCCCGGCGGGCGCGGCCGCCGCTCCCCGGCGCCGGCAGCCCGCGGCCTACCAGCAGAGGTCCCTCCTTGGCCAGTTTTGCGGCGTGTTTTTGCTGCACTTGAAACTTTCTGGAGAAAACCCGGGCTCAGGTCCGCGTCTTCTCCAGGCTCGGGCAGAACCGCCGAGACAAAAGCGCCCGCCCGCCCGGCTCCTCGGGAGCAGCGCTCGGGGAGAGCGGTTCTCGAGTCGCTCCGCTTCCCTCCAGAATTTGCCTTTTTTCCTTCGCCCCCGCCCCGGGCAATTAAATGGAGCGGGGGAAGAGTGCCCCCCTGCCCCGGCGTGGGGGTGGCGGTGGGGGCGAGCGCGGTGCGGGCGGGGGTGGGAGAGGAACTGGGTGTTAAGTGTTCCTGAGGAAGTTGCACAACGAGAGAGGGACTCTGCTTGTTTACCGGGTCTTTCGCTTTTTTTTTGATTCCCACCCCCCCCCCTCCACCGACTGGGATCCGGGAAAAGGAGGTTGCCTCCGAGTGGAAAGGAAAAAAAAAAAATTAAAAAATGTTACCTTCTCCTCCCTCCTCCCCTCCCCCCGCGCGGAGGAGAAGGAGGAGAAAGAGGGGGGCGAGCTCTTTTTTTTTCTAGGGGACTGCTGGGGGCTCGCTCCCTGGCCGCTCGCAGCCGATCTCCAGGCATCCCTCGGCGGAGAAGTCTCCCCTTCCCGCGGGAGGGGCCGGCACACGCCGCCTCCCCGGAGGGCTCGCCCCCGCCCGGCCCCGCAGCCGCCAGCGCCCGGCCCCGCGCTGCAACTTTTTCTCTCACGCTCTCGCGTGCGCCCGCTCCGACGGAGAGGGGGAAAAAACATGGGGGTGGGGAGCGGGCGCCGCTGCGGCCCCGACGCGGCGCCCCCCGCCCCAGGCTCTGCAGCCCCGGCGGCGTCTCCACAGCCCCGGCCGGGGACGGGCGGCTGCTCCGCAGGAGCGCCTTCCCGTCGGCCGCCGCTGCCCCCCTCCCCCCCAAAAAAAATCGCTTTCCTTCCCCCCACCCCCCGAAAAAACAGCGCCCCACACACGTTAATGAGAACAAGTGTGCCTATATCCTGTTGTTATATGCANGTTATATGCACCGGCAGCGGAGACGGGGAACGAGCGGCTGCTCCGCAGGAGCGCCTTCCCGTCGGCCGCCGCTGCCCCCCTCCCCCCCCAAAAAAATCGCTTTCCTTCCCCCCACCCCCCGAAAAAACAGCGCCCCACACACGTTAATGAGAACAAGTGTGCCTATATCCTGTTGTTATATGCACCGGCAGCGGAGACGGGGAACGAGAGACAGGCATGTGCGCGGGGGGCCGCTCCCCCACCCCGGCCGCACTTCAGGCGAGAGCGCGCAACTTAACAGAAAAGCCGCGTCCTATTCCCTGCCCCTGGCCCCCCTCCCTCCCCGCCCTCGTCGTCGGCAAAATACGCACTCACGTGTATGTGCGCTCGCACACACGGCCGGCAGCCCGGGGCCAGCCCCCGGTACCCCTCGAGGCCAGCCCGCGGAGCCGGCGGCGGTGACAGGCGCCGGCCCCCGCCGCCGCACGCAGCCCGGAGCGGGCAGGGGCCGTTCCCCCGCCGCCTCACATGTCTGCCGCAGCGAGCGCGGCGCACGCACCGCACAGAGGCAGGAACTGAGCACTCGAGCAAAAGACTTTTTTTTTTTCGTCTCTTAAAAAAAAAAAAAATTGCTAGAAGCTTGCGCTTTTTTTTTTTTTTGGTATGTGTATGTGTGTGCAAACTTTCCCCAAAATGGCGGAAATTGGGAGATGATTATATTTTAAATATCTCTCGCACACAATCACACAAAGTGCAGGAGCGAAGGAAAATACAAACTCTCCGCTGCGCGCTGGAGAGGCCTTCGCACACGGGCAGCCACGGCACATTCAACCGGTATATCCCGGCAGCCGCCACCTCTCGCCGCTTCCGACCAAAAAACCCGGAGCTTTTTCGCACCCCACTCCGCTGCGCATTGCCCCCTTGCAGCTCGCACTTCTCCCCGTCCTTCAGCCTGTGCGAACAAAGAGCCGAGGTTGGGGAGGGGGGGCTCGGGTGGCAGCGAGCCCCCTCCCTCCGCTCCGCTACCTCCCCGCCCGGCGCTCACACGCACACGCACACCCGTGCCCCCCCTGCCGCCCCCCCCCGCCGCCCGGCCGCGGCACCCGCATCACATTGTTCCCAACAGCGCGGCGGTGCCCCGTAAGTGTCATTAAATGGAGCCAACTGACAAGCTCATTGGTGGGGCAAGTCTGCAAAATGTCTCTCCCCTTCCCTTCCCCCTCCCTTCGGAACCCACTCCCCCCCCCTAAAAAAAAATGCCCCCCCAAACACATTTCCACAGCTCCCTCCCCCGTATATATATATATATATATATGTACATACACATACTTGCGTGCGTGCCTGTGTATGTATATAAATATTTAGCGCATATATATATATACATGTACTCCCTTCATGTGTTTGGGAAGAGAAAAAGAAATACCAGGCACCTCTCTCTTTCTTTTGTTCCTCTTTCACACTCGTACACTTATGATTTAGTGAGATCCCCGGTGCCTCGGCCGCTCCCCAGCCACTTGCGAGTCACTTGCCCACTTTCCCCGGCATTAACTTCCATCCTTTCTGCTCGAGGTGGTGGGGGAGAAGCCCCCCTCCCCTTCCCCAGATACGTTTCGTAAGGGAGGGAGAGGAGGTGCGTCTCTCCCTTTATCTCTCGCGCTCTCGCTAACTTTCATCCTCACCTAAGGGGAAAATTAAAACCCGTCACCAGCCTTTGCCATCGCGGCTCCCTACACGGCTTGCGGATCAGATCGGAACCCGCCGCTCCTTACCCCCCCAAATTCTCTCTTTCTCCGTCTCTCGAGTAGTCCTGACAAATATGGTCCAGGGCTGCGGGCACAGTGAGCATGCGCCCGCGGAGCCAGGGCTGGGGAAAGGGGAAACTGCCGCCGCCGCCGCCGCGGCTCCTCTTCCTCCCTCGCTTGCGCTGCCGCTGCGCCCCGGCCGCCCGCACCCGGCACCCGGCGACCGGCGGCAGGCATAGCCCTCACCCAAAACGCGGCCGCCGGCAAGGGCTCCGACGGAGGTGCATCCTCCCCCTGATTCACTGCCGACGCTGGAGGAATAATAAGTAGACTTGTGCAGCAGACGCGCGCTATTTTGGGCGCTTTCAAAAATAATGCCTTCTTGCACTTTTCGGGGAGGGGGGAGGTGCGGCCCTCGAGGGTCCCGCCAGGTGCTGCTGAGGTTGGGTGGTGAGCACCAGGGGACCGGGGTGAGCCTGTCTGTGGCTCTTGGCCCCATCCTCTGCACAGAAGAGACGTGGGGAGAGGCAGGACAGCTGGGCTCCAGTAAGGAAAGTGCGGGTCTTGCGGGAGAGGGGCTGCCCTGCGGTGCGGCCGGCGAGGGGACACCCGGGGTGGAGGTCTGAGGCCGGGCAGCGCGGAGCCAGGCTCCTTCTGCGCTCCCAAAGTACAGCATCCGTTCAGTACGGACACGGTCCTTGTGATGAGCCTCGTCTCATTTGCAACCTAGCCAGCTTACAAAATAAAACTAGTTTCAAATGTGCCACCTGCCTGAATCCTCTCCATCGGGGCCCTGTATTCTCAAAGAAAAATGCCATCCTCAGCATTAGTTTTCTGTCACTGGTTCAGAGAACAGTAAAAACTGAAGGCCCTTTTTGTTTCATGGGTTTATCCTGGATGGACTTCCTTCACCTGCAAGGAGGTCTGTTAGCAAAAGAACATTACACAAAATAAACCTACATGAGGCCTAACTGGAGAAGAGGGAAGATGGAGGACTGCAATCAGATGTATATAAGATACTTTTAAAACTGTGTATACATATATATATGCTATCTCCCTAAGATCACTCTGTCCTAGAGGCAAAAACTTGCAAAGTGAACTTTGAATTTTTAATTGTTTGGCATATTATCATATATCTCTTAAAACAACTCTTAAATCTCAATATATCTTTTGTTAATCCCAGTAGAGATCAATGACCAAAGTTTGTCTTGATTGTAAGTATGCTCTCTTCTACAATTACACTGCCAACTTTGGCCCAAATTACTGGAACGGAAATAATAATAAATACTAATAGATAGCCAGGAATAAATATAAGTTAGGTATCAATAGAAGTAAATAGAAATAACAAGACTAAAGAAAACCTTTTTGCTATTATGGGTATATACTGTATTAGCAAATGATCCCCACGATGAGGACAACATTGTACTGGACACAGGATAGAGATGGGCCATTCTCTGACAGGACTTCCTAGTCTAAGCATCTGTTCAGTAGAGTATTTACTTCAGAATGTGTGTTAAAATATTTAAGAATCCAGCTGGACAACTCTTCTCCCTTAAACTATGCCCATGCTCAAAAAATTGAGACAACTAGGCTTTTACCATACTGTCTTGACAGTTTCTATTTATTTAAATTATTTTTTTTCACAGCAATAAAATGGGGCTCATGCCTAAGTATTTGCAGGATCGGTGCCTAAGCAAAATACATTGTAGTTATTTTATGAGGAGCTATGATGAGATTCTCCCACCCCTTCAGCTGAAATGGCATTGCATATAGGCTGCAGTTTTCATCAATAAACATATGTTCATTAGAAACTAATTACAGAAAACAGTATTAACCTAATTGTAATAATTAGCGATAACATACACTTTAACTCTTCTAAAACACAGATGCAAAAAATAGTGAAGGATGAGAAAATTCCTACTTTCCACCAGTGAACTCTTAGTTGAGGAAATTTATGTGTTAGAAACAAAGAATAAACTGTGACTGAAGTACTTCAGTGCTTTTTTGAAAATAATTTCCCAGTGTTGGGAAATGTTTTAAGTCAGATAGTTGACAAATAACTAGATCATTCTATTGTAACATTAAGTTGGCTGGTATTTAAAACTCTTTAGGATGCTCAACCTGTACTGATTATTCTCCAGACGATATTGATGTTTTGGGGGAGGGTGTAACATACCCTGTTACAAAAATACATGTCTAAGAATACAACTGATGAGTTATCTGCTCTTATTTTATTTATGCTTGAAAAGTTTTGTCCCTTTCCTCTGAAAATCTTAAAAGGAAACATAGTCATAGGAGCGTAGCCCCTTACAGAAAATGATGACACAGGTGGAAAATGATGTATATTGAAAAAGTGTATATTGATAACTGAAACCATGGATTTGAAACAGCACAAGCTGCTTTATTGTTTCAGTAGTTTCAAATGGATACTCTTTGGTTAAAATAAAAGGACCTGTGAAATTAGTAAAGGTATCTCTGTTGTTCTCTGTCTCTTCTTTGATCTTTGCCCTAATCATAATATGTTAGCTTGTGATGTATAATAAACCCATTATTTTGTCAATGGAAATTTATTGAATAAAAATAGATTAAACATTATTCAAATATGCTCTTTAAACATTAGTTCTGTTGCCATTTTATTTAATACTAGACTTCCATCTGTATTCCAAAGGCAGAGATTTTTGAACACTTGTTTTCTATATGTAAGTATGGCATTTAATATGATTTTGGCAGTATGTTTAATGACAGATTTTGGAGTATCTAAATTTGGACTCTCTCTGAGTATTCTTGTAACTCACTGAATAGGTGTTTGTGCTGTAGCCAAATACTGATTATTTTTCTAAGAGCATGTACATGAACATCCAAATACATGGCTTCCAAATTCCAAATCTTGAATACCATTTAAGGGAGTGAGAGCAAAGAAATATATGTTATCCATTCAGTTGGGTTCATACCATTGTGTGATCTAATGGTTCCTCAGCAAGTGTCTACATAAACTGAGAAAAAGAGAATCAGTATTTACATTTTACCAAATTCCTGACATTTTGGGGGTCTTGAGTTCTGCAATACAGATAAAGATACCTTAAAGATGGTTTTATTAATAAAAAATAGCCTGCATGGGCTATCTTTTTCTAGGAACATGTGCAGCTGATTGTGTGGCCTTTCTCACCAGTGACAGTCATTTGTCTACCATGTGATTCTTACCCAGCCTAGAGGACAGGAATGAGGGCTTGAGGGCAATCACTAGGAAAAGTATTGTGTACATTATTATGTAAAACTCTAAGCCAAGAAAATGGAAGTGTGAAGGCTTTAAGAAACTGGGGATGAGGAGAGATGGTGTATGTGCTCATCTAGCAATAAAGGCAAGCAAATTGCAGACCATGGTGATTCCAGTTCTCCTCAACAGTGCTGTCTCCTTCTCCAGAGAACTTGATGTCCACACTGATGTGAAGGAATAATGACTCACTTATTATCAATAGAATTGACTGGTTTTGCCACTAATCCCAGAATAATTATCCAAGTTGATTCAGATGTTACACTAAACTGGAATGCCAGTAATACTTCCTTAGCTTGAAAATATGTGTGCCTGCCCTGGCCACATCCCAATTCCCTACCGGAGTGAGACTTGGGTGCACAATGGTCTTTTTTTCCTGGGAGAGAAACACGAGCCTGAATACCTGAAGGAAACTGCAGCATTTTCCAGGCAGGCTTCAGCCCCATATGTACCTGGATGCAGTCTAGGTGCAGCTTTGGGTAGCTTCTTTTTCCAAAATTAGGTGTTTTGAGGCATTGTAAAAGTAGGAGTTTCAAAGATTTCATCAAAGTTGCAAGACTACAAAGATGTCCAGAGGTGGTCTTCATCCTGAAGAAATTCAAAGCCAGATAGGGCAGTTATGGGATTGTCAGTGCAGAACTTAATCCAAAGCAATATTGCCTATGAAAAGTTTCGGAAGCATTGAACCATCATAATGAATTGTAAAAGCAGAAAAAGTAATTTGTAAGAGTGGGTCAAGTGCAAATTATTAATATTGATGAGGACTCTTGAGCCAGGAGAGGGCTGAAGTTAGAAGCTTGGATATATGGGTTGGACATTAGGGAAGGGCTTGGAGCACTGGTAAATCTTAAATCAGTTGAAGGAAGCAGAAGAGGGCACCGTTTCGCGTGCAAGAGAGGAGAGGTACCAAGGTACAGCAGAGATTGTGCAATCTGGAATGGATGATACGTCAATGAATAAAGGTCTTGTGGGAGGGGAAAGGTGAGGGGAGTAGTAAAAGAGAGACTTACCACAGAGGAGAAGTGGTGTGGAAAGAAGTAAACAGAGTGTAAGGGAGTAAGGAAGGAAAGGGGGAAGAAGGGAGGGAGCCTGTGTCAGGCAAAGCTGGAAACGGCAGGAGATTTGCAGTCTTTAAAAATGGAGTTTACTAGATGAAGTTTGAAGGGATAGTAATGAGCATTATCTTCATTATGAGTGGGAAAGAGGGCAACCACCACAGGGCTTTTTTTGATATAGAGCTGTATTCCTGCATGCTCTTTTCTAAGGTGTATATGGCACACTCTACATATAAGGGCCATTATCATTTCCCTTAGTAAAAGGCTTTGACTCCAACTGTGCTTAAGATTACAACAGCCTTGCAGCAGAGCATTACATTGGACAGCTTGTTCAGGCTGGATACTCCAGACCTGTCATCCAAAAGCTAGTAGTCACTCTGAGAGCTAAGGCTGTATTTTTAATAAGCACAAAGAAGGCAAGTTGATGAGGCAGCACAGGAACAAACATCACTCTGGGGAACAGGAGCTGAATGAGAAACGGTTGCAGTCTGCACTCCTTAGGTGGAAAACAATTCTGTTGAAATAGGCAACAAAATCAGGGGTTATTTTGATAATTGTTTGTGGAATTTCTGGATCTATAACTGCTGCTGAAAAATGTCTAGAAGTGAATAAATAACTCATGCTGTGGGTCTGCTTGTACAGCAAAGCCTGACAGCATAGGGAAAAGAGGAGGAAGTCCCATCCAAGATCCTTAAGACACAATGGCAGGGTGAGAACTTGCTCTAACTTGCTCTCCCTGGAGAGCAATAGAAGAGTTTTTAGAGCAACATGTGTCAGACTTAGTGACTCACAACCACATGTGGACATTCCTAGTAAAATATAAATTGGTACAGCAGTAGATGAAGAGGAAAGAATCCCAAATATTGCTTATATTAGACGTAAGAGCAGATGACTCAAAGTATGCATGCAGACCCTTCTTTCTTTATTTTCAATCCTTTTTGTCTAATAGTGTGTTCCACCAAGTAAATAACTCACTTTTTTTAAAAAAAAGATACTGATGATGTAAGACAGATCGCATATAACAGGCAATACATGCTTGATGTATGTGGGATACAGGTTCACACTGAGCAAAGAGATTTTTCCTTTTACACTGGCTAATGCAAAAGCCTGATGCCAACTCTTAAAAGGCAGTAGAAGAAAACTAGAAATCAGCTAGGCTGCAGGAAACATTGAATTAAGCTTTTTTGGACGTTGAGAAGAGGTTTTCCTTACCTGAGAATTCAGAGTTAGGATTGCAGCAGAATGTGTATTCACTAGGCCTACCAAATATGACTGCAATTGAAGCAACAGACAAAGCATCTCCTTTTTGCTGTTAGGTCCAACATCCCTTGTAGAACAAGATGAGTCTTTTATAACATTTTTCCACTGATGTTGTGTCATGTGGATATGCAGCAATAGCATTCCCCTCTTTGACAAGCAACAGAGAATATTAATGGGACCTGTTTCTGAGACTGACAACGAATGGATTATTCAGAATCTGAGAAATTTATATGTCATTGCCAATGACCCTGAGTCATCAGGCTTTGTGGAGTCAACTCGTACAACTCCTGGGCTGGAATAGTGGGCACTGTGCTATCAATATGTACATATATGTAAATAGTAAATGTAATGTAAGTGTATATGTAAATGTAAACTGTGGCTTCAGTAAGTGAAGGGGAGTTTTTGTACTGGACTTTTAAACTATGTGCTAACCCCTCGTGCTAGGAAATCAATCTGCCAAAATCTCATTTATTATCTAGAAAATAATGATGAGTGTGAATTAATATTCTTAGTAAAATAATTACACACAATAGTAAGAGGTAGGAGTACCTGTTTGCTGTAGAATTCAAGGTTTAACAAACACATTTCAATGGAGAACTCAGTCTCCTGTCTATCACAACAAAGCAGACAGGATATTCTTTTTGCTCTGAGTACTGAACTCTGTATGTTAGTAGTCCGTGCAGGCTAATGCCTATTTGTGAAAGAACCACTTTGTATGGGTTTACATTTACAGTTTCCCACAACATGATTTGATTTCAGTATCCACTGATAATAGAACTGATGCCTGCTCTTAAGCTTTCAAGAGGAACAGAACTTCAAAAAGGATACTTTTGCTGAAACTAGTTCATTTTCACATGTTCCAAGATAAGCTTCACATAACACTTTGCATCAAGCCCTCCTAACTTCTTACCCCCCAGGGAATTCTTTGCAAATCGAAATCCTCTGTGGCTTAAATTTTAGAAAGAAGATGATGTAGTATAGAAACATCAACTGTATAATCATTAATATTATTATAGTATTGTGCTGAGAAGCATGTCTACCCTTTTCTACCTAACCTCCAAATGCTTAAACTGGAAAAATTAATCTAAGACTAAAGGACTTTTAGATTTGCAGTGCACAAATACTGCATTTAGGAGTGTTGGCAAGTTCCAGGGGAACATTTAAAAGTTGTAAGTGTCCAAGAAAGCACAGAAGAACTTTGAGATCATTGGCTAAAAACCAACAATGGACTTCTCTGGCTCCAAAGAGAAAGTCTCTTCCCCTCTCACCAGTCCTCTGAGTAAGCATAGATATAACTAGTAATTTCATAAATATTCGAACATCCTGAAAACACCATGCATATTTTTCACTTTATTCACAGACATAATGGCAGTGATGATGATGTGTAAGTGTACTGCTAGTACACAAACCTCACCTAGGGGCTGTTCTCAGGGGCTAACTTATGGTGTCTCTCTTATGTACTGAGTTTGGAGATAAGGCTTCATAGAAAGTCAGTGGATGAATGTTCCTCAGAGTGGGATTCAAACATGTACATCAAAAAGTTTATTGCTTTTATTAAGTATGCAGTGAATTCAGATATGCACCTTACATTACACACTATGTGAATATCTGAATTGCAATTCTCAGTTCAGAACTTTTTGCCAAAAACTGTCTGCTACCTGATGATCTCTTTCCATTCATAATATTTCTGACTTCATGTGTTTTGGATGAGATAGTTCTGAGCATCAATCCAATGAAAAAGAGATATAAATGTATCTTAATGAGAAAGAAGAGTATATACTCTCTCTCTCTATTTATTTATTTATTTATATTAAACTACTTAATCTTTCGGTAAATTACAAGGTTGCTCTTCTTTATGGAATGTAAGCCAAGTTTCAGCTGGAACAAATAATTGAGTTATATAAGGACACATAAAAATAGACTGACCCACATCTATAACAACAGGCACATATTATAATAAAATGCTATTTCTTGTATAATTTACTGAAGGCAGAAAGCACCTATATAAATGGACTTCTATAAAGAAAGCCATGTTATATTTGGCCTATATTAGGCATCCATGGAGCTCTGCAATATGTTGGGTTACAATCACGTGAGCCAAAACACGAACAGTTTTTCTTCCTGGTGCAACACCATTCTGTAGGGAAGTTGGGTATCCAGTTCTGAGTATAAAGATTTGCATTAATATCAGAAGATTGATATAAGATGACATGGTATAAGAAGAAGAAGAGTCTGCATACAAAAATATTATGCAAAATTAAGATTTTTTTTATTTCTGGAATAGGCCACAGTGCTGTACAGTTTTGTTTAGCTTCCTACAACCCATCAGAATAGGTCTCTAGTGAGCACAGTTCTGCACAAATCAGGGAATCTGCAGCTGCAGATTTAAATCGGGTAAGAAACATTATATAAACTTACTGCACATGCTGCTTCACCTGCTGTAATAGCTAATATGTCAAGACATGCTTATAGAAACAGACACATGCATATGTGCACGGCAGACAAGGTAGATGCTCGGCTGGAATTCAAACCAATGTGTATTTACAGCTGCTGTTGCCCCCCCTCTCTTGCACAGCTTGAAAATTCACAAGCTGATATGGTATATTCCAAATATTTTAAGTTGTAGTTCTCTCCAAAGCTAAAAAATGGAAGTATAAGATGGTAATTGTGAATATTTAATACTTTACAATACCCACAGTCTAATTTTACCAAGAAATATATATTCCTAAACCAAAAAACTGTGTACAACAAGAACACCTTTCTTTAACTATAGCTGGCATTACTGGTGCCCAAAGCCAACTTGTGAATGCTTAACACTTAGTTAACTCAGGATTAGTTTTCTTCACAGTAAGAGCATGATGTACTCCAAAGTAATGAATATTTCCATGCCATTTTCTATTTCAAATGCTTAATTTTATTGTCTATAGCATTTATTTATTTACAATGTCACAAAAATCCTTTCACAACAGGTAAACTTTCCCTACTATTCTTTCATAACTATTCACTGGTACTCTAATAGGTGAAAAATAAATGTTGGTAGAAGCTAAGCACGGAAAATTTCAGCCTAAAATATTTCTTGAAGTAATGAGTGACTGAAAATAGGGAATTAGAATGAAAATCGTTTCTAACCTCGTTGCATCTCCTTGTACCTCTAATGTAGAGTTCATAATATGAGGCAGGAGGGGGCAGGAGCAGGTGTTTCTGCAGCCTAGATCTGGTTGTTTCACCAATTACACAAAAATCTAACCAATCAAGTACAGCATCGAAATGGCAAAACCTGGCCTTCTTTTGCACTGGTTAGCCTCTCTGCATTAAAACAGATGTAAAAGTAGCCACTCGAGGCAAACTAAGGCTCCAGTTGCCGCCTGAGCTTAGCTGAGAGAGCTTCATTTCAGCATGCGTTGACTCAGACGTGTTTCAGTTGACTGTTAATGAGAGCCAAACCCAAGCATTCTCCATGATATAGAGCCCAGTTCTCTTAAAACTAGTCTAGACCACAAGGTCATCTTGCACTGGCTATTGAAGAACCATCCAAATAATTTTTTTCTTGCTTCTGTATCAAAGTGGACTGAATTAAAAAAGAATTCTACATCAGAAATTTGCAGTAGTTCAGGATCAGTCAGATATGTAGTAAATCAGTTCTGCATAATAACTGATGATTTCTCCAGATAGCACCTATGATCAGATAGACCCAGAAATCATGCCAATATTTCAAGTACTTAGTGGATTAGAGAGCAATGCTGATGTTTTAAACTAAATTCAACACTATAGTCAAGAGGACCCTGATCCCTCAAACAATGTGACTGCCTTATTCTCTGTTTATCTGTATGAGATTGCAACAGTGTGATCATTATATATGTTTTCGAAATTAGGCAAAATAAAAAATTAGAAGATAAAATGCACTTGTAAACCCACTCAGTGACTGGTCAGCCAAAAGCCCAGAGAAATCAATAGGATAGTAATTCCAATTGGGAACTGGGCTCAAAAAACCTTTATACCATTTTGAAAATTTTGCTCAAGTCTAAAAATGATCGAGTATTTCTGGAGCCAAAACCTCATGGGTTTAGTGGATCATGTGTTTATACATTGGAACTTTAGGATCTGAAAATACCTCTGACATTGTGAATGTTAAGAAAAATAAAAATCATTGTGTTTTACATATGCTTGGCATCAGGAAAGACAGATCTATGAGACCAAATATAAGCTACGTGAATTAAAACAACTAAACCAAGTTACAATTGTATTTGTATGAAACTTCTGCGTGTAACCCTCTCTACAGACTGCAGTGACCAGGACAGATTCATCTGATCTTATATATCTGATCTTTCCTATTGGACTCAATGGCTTTGTGAAACCTTAACTAACAACTTTCTAAAAGGAAACATCTGAACAACTGACCTGTAAGCAAAGTTAGAATTCTGTGGACAGATTTGTCTTACAAGGGTATACCATTCACTGAACTGATTTAAAATTTGCCTGCAATTAATTCCATACCTGGCAACTGGAAAACATAGGAAATCTGGTTTAAAAGCATACTTTTCAAATTGCAGAAGAGAGGAATTCAATTGCTCAAACCTGAATTGAAGTCTCAATAGGTGTTTGCAAATTATTTCTTTGTTTGTGTAAGGATGGCCATTCAACAACAGGGGTATAATGTTGCAGATCACATAATAAAAATTTAATTTCCTTTCCTTAATCTGTTCTCAGCTTCCAAATGTTCTGGGGCTCTCAGCTCAAGTGTCCCTTTGATGGTCATCCCTAAAAAGCTCACCCAGTGTGATGCAGTGTTATGGCAGCCCTGGCAACTTGCAGTGACTTTACACAACTGTGCAGCCTGTGAGAGAGCAGCTGAGGTTCACCCAGGTCTGGAATGCACAGCTGGGAGATTTCCCCAGCTCCAGTAATAGCTCCCATCCCCACTCATCCACCCCCGTCACTCCAATCCAATGTAACCGAAGAGATCCTGTAGACTCAGATGGCAAATTTAAAATGTCTCTGTCATCCACATATAAAAACCTCTGTGGGCTGCAAATAGCTCATTGGGGATGGGTAAATAAGTAACTCATTCAAAGACTTCCCTTTTGACTTCTGAACCTAGCTTTTGACAACAATTCGTCTGCCAAGTAATTATTCCCAGCAAGCAGGGTCACAAAGAAGAAAGAAGTTCTTGATAAACAAATTGACAAGAATCACTGCTTCCTGACAAAACCAAACATGTCCCATGCCCCTCTGGCAGTCCAAAGACATGATGCCTTGACTGTGAGGATATGAATCACTTGGTCTTTTACAAGCAAGCAAGAAAGAGTAAAGCACAGATCCAAAGTACAGGAAGTATTGATGCTCTTGGACTCAGTAGAGTCTGAGCAGTGAGCTCTTCCTGGTGACTCTCCAGCCAGCTCTTCATTGCTGCCATAGGAAAAAATATCAAAGGAGTCACGCAGGACATTTTGCAGTAACATGTGCTGGGATTCATTAGATTCTTTGAAAATTTGGATTATATCGTTCAGATATCTTGAGTTAAAAAAGTCATATGAGTCTTGACAAGTAGCTTAAAAATCAGCAGTTCTGATCTTCAAGATGAGAAAACATTTCACTTTTTCAATATGATAATTGTTCATTCCTATGTATAGAAGCTGAATTAAAAAAAAACTCTCAAGTTTGACCTGTCTGGAATAACTACTAAGGAACCTGGAGCTAGGTGAGTGACGAGCAGTCTAAATTAAAACAGATAGGAATATGAACTTATCAACTCTGCATATTCTGTGATTCTGTGGTAAGTATTACATATATAAGAATATGTAACAGTTTTCATATATATCAACATACACCTTAATTTTTGCAAACTGTTGGGAAGGTGGAACTTAGCCTTGAGTAATTCTGTGAGGATGGTAAAAAGCATTTGGAAGACACTTCTGATGCATACATTTTTGTTTGAATATTCTTCATCTTTTTAAACACAAAGCTTGAAGTTGCTTTGAGGTTTGGCACCTTGGAAGTTACTCCACTGGAGCCAATTAATACACAATGCTTGTGACTGTATATAGTGTAATTGGATCTGATAGCATAGTCTGTAGTGAAGATGTCCCAACATTTCTCACTTCAAGACACCTCTTATTGTTACTTTGTCAAAGGGTTTTGACTGAAAAGTTTCTTACTAGGTGCTTTTCTTTAGCATTATTTTCTTCTTGTTTGTTTATTCATTTACAGATAAAATATTGTAAGCTTTTATGAGGACAGGGCTAGACAAAAAGTGTGTCATGTTACCAGAGCTGAAAATGCTGTAGGTTTTTACATTGAAAGTTTTACTCCATCCGGTTATTGAAGTAAAAATATTAAATTTGACAGGAGTGGAGGTGCCTTACGCTAAGGAATTATTCAAGGCTACTCCTCTTAAAACCTATCTACGTTTGAAAAATTCCATTGTGCCAGGGTTCAGAAAAGACTAGCTAGATATTTAGCTGAAAACTCTGAAGAGTCTGTCTCTGCTGTGGACCTACTCAAGGCTCCAGAGACTTAATTGTTCATGTGATTATAGCCAACTTCCACAAAGTGTGTGCCTCTCAGGGACCTTTCTATTGACAGAGTGCAGAAGAGAAAACAAATTCATTTGAATGCAATGTAGACAAAAGTGAAATTTAGGAGTTTGTGACTATATCCATGGAGAAAGAAAGGAAAGGGGTGTGATGAGTGAGAGGGTGGGACCATAAATAGCCATGTGTATATACAGGAGACTGGGACTGGGAGCTTGTGTGGAAGATGAGGTTTAAAGGATGACAAACAATCTAGGGGAACAAAGGAAGAGAATTGAGGTTAGCTGAGCAAAGTGACCCGGACAAATATGTGTAAAGAATTAGATGAAGATTTCAAGGAATGGGGACAAAAATTAACACCAGCCATACCACGGGTTAGGTAGTGCAAGAGGGCTTTCTGGTAGTTTGGGAGCTGGTCAGTGTTTAAGCTGAACTATTGAGGTAGGTAAGAAGACAGAAATGTAAAAGCATGAAGAAAACTGTGAATGAGAGTCAAAAAACATTTTAAAGGTGCAATGCAAGGTTAAATGCAAACTTTTAACACATAGGAAATGCCTGCATTGACACCGCTTTTGAAACTTTAATTTGAACCCTTGTGCGCAAGCACAATGATACACTCTTGTGGCATGATGATAGACTATTTCTTCCACAGAAATCCAGCCTTACTCAGGGAACCCCATTATAAGAAATCTCCTCTGGGTTTCCACAAGGTTATATATTGAAGGTTACAAAACTCCTGCTTCATTGAGTCTGGCAGCCAGAAAGTGTGAAATGCATTAAGCAGTGGATTGCTAGAAGGGAAGCCACCTGCATGGAGATGCTGAAGATTAGGTTCCTTCTTTTCCTCCAACAGTTCTCATATGATACTAGAGTAATTTCCAAATGGCCACTAATTTCACATTTTCAGAGAGCTACCCAGAGATCTGAGATCTAGTTTGAAATAGCGTTGGCTAGTCATAGCTGAATTCTGCTGGAATAATGCTTCAGACATAAGGACTTGAAAAGTTGAGTCCTTGGTACGTTGGACAGTTAATTTTACAGAATAGGTTTGGCTTTCCCGTTCTATGGCAGTTAATGCTTCTCACCTCAAACTGATCTTCAGGTCCAGATGTTCCTCCAAATAGAGAAGCAGAATTAATTCTTTTGTTCCAAAATTGATTTAAACTTGAATACTTCAATAAACAACTCTCTTATTTATGCCAAACTACATGGCTTTGTTTGTTTCAACTTGAACATTTAGTTCAGTCCTACAGGGCTTTTGGCACTCTTTTGGTTAGCTTGTGATTCATCTCATGCAAGGGGTCAACTATGTTCTTGAATTAAATACATAAGGAGAAAAAAAAGTAATAGTTTTGGAATGAGAAAGCCACTGTATCTTGCATTTACTGAATAAAAACCTATGTGGTTAAGCCTTGTAACTAAAATAGAACCTCCACTTTTGGACTGAAACTGGACTACAATTTGGAGTTACAGTAGAATATCGTATAAACAAATTAATTTAAATGGAACGATAGTCTGAATATTGTATTAATTTTATTTTCAAACTCAAGAAACACCGACTGTGATTCTCTCATACCAAGTAGAGTTCATTAAATGACAGCTAATGTAGGAAGATACAGAGTCAAAAATGTGGGATAGAAAAGGAATATTTTTTGTAGTAGTATGGGAGGATGAAACTCAGAGGAGTGTTTTATATCTTTTAGTGAGTCAGGTATCACATACTGAGATGAGTGCCTAACAGCTGAACAGTTTGCTGTGTAACTTCTCAGGCTAGAGGACTGAAAGCAAAGGGTTACATGAGGGAAACCATAAGCATGCTTGGTTCAGCTGAAATCAAACTCAGGGCATTCCTAGTCCTGGAGGGGTGTTTACAGCTCATGATGTTATAATAAGAAAAAAAAAAACCAAACCAAAACAAAAAGAAATTCAGACACAAATAACTGCATCAGAACTGCAGATAGCACAGACAAATTTAAATTTATTACTCACTAAGAGTATTAAATGATGGAAACTTCAGATAGAATTGGTAAGTGTGTGTAATATTTTTTTCTTTTTTCTTTTTTTTCCTGTTGTGGACATATGCAGTGTGGCACCTTGCATTAAGAGATCTCATATCACCTTCCCCCAACCCAAACATTCAGAAAATATTGTTCTCCCACATAACTTTAGACTGATGGCAGAGGCACAGGAAAGCTCAGGGCTCCTAAATTCCCCAAAGAAAGTTTAAGGAAGAAAAAAGAAAATTCCTGAGACCCTGTTCTGTTTCCTAACACAACTGTTCTCATAGCAGAGACAATCCTTTCTTTTCTAAAGAGGTCACTCAAAAAGAAGGCATGTTTTTTGCTATTTTAAATGTGTATGAGGATGTATGCTCACAGTCTCAAAAAAAATTCCTTTTTCATAGGAAAAGTTAACAATCTGTTACAGAAAAATGACTTCAACCTTCTAGGTTGTGAGAATGTTACTGAATTTGGACTACAGATTTAAAATATTGCAGGAGCTTTCTCTGAGCAATGTTCTTTCAAGAAAGACAATGTCTCGTGCTGAAAAAAAGTTCATGAGATTAAAATCAGAGACACTAAATAGTTTTTAAAACATTCATTTAATTTTATTTAAAAGAGTCACTTTAAACCATAAAAGAGATGATTTAAGGTGAGAACTGTATTCCCTTACCTTCTATATGAAAGAAAAGTCGATGAAGGGCCTAAATTTTCAAAAGTTATTAATCTGCACAGAAAAACTCATAACTGTATATTCAGATCAATGGTCCAGCATTTTGGCTAAAAAAATTGAAAACATTGTTTTCAGTGTTGCAATAAGGTGACCTTGCAAGTTCCAGCACTTATGATCTTTTGTTTTCACAGCTCACGGCCAGAAGGAGCCATTAGACCCTGTAGTTTTACATCCTGTAGGATACAATTAGGTTTCAGCCAGACGTGTTACTGTATTACATTCAAAATTAAGCTATTAAGTTAGATGAATAAGGTTTCAATGCCCAAAAAAGTAAGAGATTTGTTAGCCACAGTCAAAAAACAGGATACAGAAGGTTACACTTGTGCCCAAGGCCATGGCAAGAGCTGACAGCCCAGTAGGTGATGTGATCTCAGAAAGTGAACCACACTTTGCATAGCAGAGGAAGAAAAAGTCCTCTCCAGTCCCTGGCAAATCTAAGGTGGTTATTTCTTTCCACCCATGAAATGACTGAAAATCTCCATATATAGGGAGGACACATTGAGCATGACAATAGAAGCAGCACAGCCTTAAAGCATGAATTTGTTCTGCTGAGGTCCCATATCCAGGTGTGTTTGATCTCTGGTACTTAAGAGGAATATCAAAAGACTTAGGGTAACTTGCTTACGTGTTGCTAACTGTTCACAAGGC
The DNA here is from genome assembly GCF_001604755.1 of Lepidothrix coronata. Lineage (NCBI taxonomy): Eukaryota > Metazoa > Chordata > Aves > Passeriformes > Pipridae > Lepidothrix > Lepidothrix coronata. Next base: position 10,989,395 of record NW_016690185.1, on the reverse strand, counting down.
AGAAAAATGCCATGCTGATTCTTGCTGGTGAATAACTAATGGCACCATGCATGAGATCCCATTGCAATGATTTCTTTACTACACAGTTGAAATTTAACAAGCATGCTGAGGGTGATGCCTACACTATCCCTGAGGCCTGTAGAGGGTGGCAATAAACATCACTTCGCTGGACACAGACTTAGTAAAACTGGAGGGAACTGCACACCTATGCAGTCAGCTCAGTGAACCTACTATACTTTTTCTCAGGAACTGGATTAAAGCAAATCTTTTTAGCCTGAACCTTGCTTGAGGTTCTGACATGTCCTAAACCCTTTGCGTATTTTTAAAAACTGCCAATTTGCCACACTAATTGAAATTAAATCAGAACTCTAATTTTATTTTTGATAGCATTAAATTAATGTCAAAAAGAAATTGCAAGTATGAATTGCCAGCCTATTTCCATAAGAAAATGACAGTACAACTGCCAATCCTTTGTCTTTAAGAACTGTTAAATCTCAAACAAGATAATTCACAAAATAATATAGGTGAAAATTCAGATTTCAAAAAAAAACTAATCAAGATGGATACTAACATCAGTTAATGACACACCAAGGGCATAATATTTAGATATACATTTATATATATGTACATCTGAAATGTAAGAAAGTAAAATAAAACAAGCAAGATAGTTTTTGGCTAACTCTTGCTTTTAAAAGGGATCTGTTTCTGACAGTTGATGTCAGACCAATGAACAATAGAGAAGTATACTAACAGAAAGAAGGCCTATGCCAATTGTTTTTAATGTAGGATCACAAAATATTTTCTTGCATTATGATAGCAACAGTGAAGTGGTACTGCTGTGAAACTGATAAAAATAAGATCTTGAGGATGTTGATGTGTTAATGAATTTTTATAAGTGACCACAAATAGCACTTGTGAATGTGCAGCATCTACTTAGAAAATTCAGCCACTACTACAATATTGTGAGGGTAAAAGGAAAGGATAACATCATAAGAAGTCCCACGCCTAGCTGAGGCTCTTTGTGAACTGATGGATGCAAAATTCTCTAAATTGGAGATTTGTGGCACATGAAGGATTGGGCACTGTAAAATGTGAGCATTCACACAGGTACTGTACAACTGGGCACATATAAAAAGGGATTTTGATTTTCAAGTCTCCTTTGTCTCTGTTGGTATGTGCCACTCCCTATCTCTTGAGTCCCATGGAACATACCTGGTACCTAAAACTGAATGATGGGCCTGAACTCTTGCATTTTCCCTGTGTGATGTGAAGTTAAAAGGCTTAGTACAACAGACTTGATTTAAACAAGCAAACAGAAACAAATATGATATTTACTTACTGTAGGCGCTTTCAGAACCTAAGGTTAAAGAGCCATCTGTTTCTCTGGTGTAATTCCACTGGTTTCAACGGAATCAGGGCAGGATAAATTTGATGCAATACGTTCACCTGGTCACCTAGCACACAGCAGAGATGTTCCCTTTGTGTGGAAGGCTGCACACAATCAGTTTGCCATCTAGTGGCAACTATTTTGAACACAGACAGCACTTTAAACCAGTATGTGATTATTTTAAATAGCTGGATGTATTAAATCAGCTGAGGTGTATGAAAACACACATCATCAGGGAAAAAATATTTTGAAGCCTCAAACGATAACTGCATGTATACCCAGCATTGTGCATTCAGACAGGAAAAATGTCAAGCTGTCTAACAAAAACATTTCCAGTTGCGCTAATACTTTCTGTACAGCATGACTGGATATGTATCACCTGTAGTGTTTTAGATAAAAGAAGATGTAACAACATACTGATGATTAGACACCTTCTAATTCACCCATCTCCTGCTCCTGTCAGTCTCTCTCTGGGATAAAAAGAAATGCTATTACTGAAAATTTTACATAGCCAAACTGTGGCCCTACCTGAGTAGTCTCAGTGACTGGAACTGCAACTGTTCATGTGGGAAAAGCAATGACATGGCCAAGTCAGATTGTTTGTATTAAGGTTATGAGTTACTAATAGAAAGGCTACTCACAGCTAGAGATCATACGCCATAGCTACCCAAATCAGCTACCAGAGTGTGCTCAGGAAATGCAAAAAAGATGTACTTTTTGGTGGTGGGTGGCCTGGTAGTACTTATGCACTTATGTGAGTGGGTTTATTTTCCCTATTTTTAGTGTTCATTTGGCTGTTCTTAAAAGTAACTGGACATTTATCTGCTTGTAATACTTAAATGATCTTTGTTACTATACTATTCCTTGCTTGACTATTATTACCATGTGTATCATAACACAGGAAATGTACCTGACACAGAAAAATGCTATTATCTTTTTATAATTGATTCAAACTCAAAGTGGCAAAGACTTCTGCCCTGCCTTCTTCACAAGGATTTCCATAGATTTCATAAGAACCTCAAAACTCCATCAAAATCAGCATCAGCTTACAGGTCCCTAGACCTGATTTTAGGATAGTAAAAAAATATGAGTCCTGCATGTCTAAATTCTACTGGGAGCCATTTCCATAATGATGGAGACTAAATACTTGAAAGCCAATTGATGTCAGTCAGTCTAGAAGACATGCCAATAGCTAGCAGTAGCTAACATCAGTCAATGACAGGAACCAGAGAATAACAAAAGCTCAGCTATGAACACAGGTCCTCCAGTTTTAGAGTATCCTGAATTGGAAGGGGAAATCCCCCAAATGCTGGAAACTTGAGCAATGGGATGGGAAAAATTAGATTTAGAGAAGATTTTAGGCTGCTGAAATTCATATTAGGATGTCATTAGCTCTTATCCTGCAGAAGACCATTTAATAATGAAATCTATTAAACTGGAGCTGTACTAAAGAGCTGTTGAAATACATTTTGGAGATGTCATAAATACAATTTTGCTTGTTTGTTTTCTGACAAATATCAGCTGGATTTAATGTCAGAGGAGCAGTAAAATTGAGTAAAAATTCTTCAGATGACAAAATTTATCAGGTTTCACAGATTAATGATATGTCTGCTTACACTGTAGTAGTCAAAATATAAATATACACAGACTTTTCACTGACTTACTGAATGCATCTGTACTGAATCTCCTATTCAGTGATCACAGACAATTGCTCAATTTATTGAAAATATACTTTACCCTCATTTGCGAACCTAGTTGTGATAAAGTGACTTGCATTCTGTTCTGGGCCATGAATCATACTCACAAGAGTTAATTAAAGTTCTAATGGCAGGGTCAACGAGGTCAAGTGAATGAGTTTGTCTATATGTAATTAGGGCAGAACGGAAGATAATGAAGTTCAACAGGTGTAACCAAGAGCAGAAGCTGTCTATTGTATTAAAGTGCTTGACTCGAAGATTCGAAATTGTTTCTGAGTAAAAAGTTGGGAAAAATATCTTTTTACCTGTAAATTGAAGAAATTTTTCTCTAGAAATGACAGGTCTGAAAACAGACAATGTCCCAGTGCCATCTTCATTCTCATTTTCAAACCTGCTGAACTCAAGCATGTGAATAACACAACTGTTTCAACAACACACATTTTTATTTTCTAGGCAAATGCAGTGTATCTATGACTGCAGAAAAATCAAGATAAATGAGAAAATTTTGTAGATGGAAATTCACCCAGGATGTGGTTTATTTCACATCAGATCAGTTTTAGAATTCTTGTATTTTCTCATATTAGAAGGATGAGTTCAAACTAAAGATGGCAAATAACAAAATTCATGAATTTGTGGCGCTTTTCAATCTAATAAGAAAATACATAATTTATCCTTACTCCTCTATACAGGCATCTCTTGCTGACAAGCTTACTCTTTCTAAAACAATCACTTTCCTCAAGTACAGATAAACAGAAAAAGCATACTCCATGAACAGGACAAAATGCATGCAGAATAATTTACTGCATAATCCTAAGGACCCAGTGAAAAAGCACTGAGGCAGGTTTATTTAAACTCTCTCTTTAGACAGCGAAGGGAAAGGTGTGAACATGTAAGTGTCCCAATAGTCCTTCCCCAGCAATCCCCCAGCTGTATATTAACACATTTATGATAGCTACTGGCAGTGCAAATTTCTTTCTGCTACTTTGCCCACACTGGAATCAGCCCTTCAATCAGAAGGTACACTTCTGCAAATGAAAAAGGAGTTCAGTTTCCACGCCCAATCAATCCTGGTATCTCCCCTAAGAGCCCCAGAAAGAGAGGGTTAATTAGTGCCATGTATTACTGTGCTGGGGACACCTGCCTGCAGTGAACGAAAATGAGACCATTAGGTCATTTTGTAGAGGCTTTACAGTTACATCTATCCCAGTGAATTAAAACAGTGACTGGGAACAATCCCAGGAAGAGAAATGGGGTTGCACATTGAATTAAATGGTGTCAGGAAAGGTTCTTGCCGGTGCTGGCTCGAACAGCCGCAGAGGAAGGCACACGCCTTGGTCATGCTCCCCAGGCAGCTTGTGGGCAACCACTCTGTCTGGTGGAGTGAGGACACACTAGCGATGCCACGTCACATGGCCCAGGAGCATCCAGGGCACTTTTATGTTACCAGTATACACATAGTGTATCTTTACTTGTTAAAGCTTTCACATAATATATAAAATTTATAACTGAATCAATCATAAAACAGATAATCCCAGGCCCATCAAGGAAAACCACTGATCCAACTCTGCAAGACCAGAGGAGCACTGACATACAATGGCAGGCAGGAATACAAATTACATCTTCCTGAGGAGCGAACACCTTCCAGGTTTTTATCAGAAAAGGCTCAGCTCCTTTGCTCCTTTGTGAAACCCATCAAGATGAGTCACGGGGAGCTTCTCTCTGGATCACCTTTCAGGCTGAGGGAGTGGGACACAGTATGGGATGCAGGGAGAGAGTGTTTTTTGGGATTTCCCACATTTATTATGAGATGTTTAGAGGCAGAACCAAAGGCTCGAATAGGAGCGATTTAGGTGACTGGTGAAGGAATAAGTGTGGAAAAGGGTGTTTGGGAGAGTCTAGGCCTCTCCAGTCTGTGAGAACTGGAGTGGGTTTGCAGCATGTCCTGGCCTCAGCAACTGGACAGACTGGGATCCAGCGGCCAACTACTGGGCAGACCGAGTGCTGACCCAGCTGCTGGAGTTGGGTCACAGCTACCTTGCACGTGTGTATAAATATATCTTCTCACCAATGGGCCTTCAACCTACTCAGCCAATGAGGGGGGGCAGAATGAGACCATTGGTGTTGTCTGTGTTTGTGTAAGTGGTTTGTGGCCCTGTCTGTGACCTGTGTGGCGTACATGTATATATGTGCATATATATGCATATATGTGATATATGTGCATATATTTGCATATATGCAATGTATATGCATATATATGTGTGCTATGTGTGCGTGTGCTTACTTGGAATACATTTCAACCTTGCTACTGTTTCATCCTGGGGGCATGGAGCTGCAGCAGCCTATCTCCAACTGTTTAATCCAGCATGATATATTTTCCTCTAAATGTAGCAGCAATTTTACAGCCCACTCCTCAGTTTTTGTGGGCCTAGTCCTAAAAAGATTTTTCAGTGCTTCACTGTACTTACCAAAAATTCCCACTAACACTAGTGGAAATGTCAGAATATCTTCAAAATGTAGGCTTGAGCTAATCAGCACATTAAGCTTCTCAGCAGAAAAGCCAAATATTGATTTTTTTTTTAAATACAGGCAATTAAATTTGCTTCTTAGACATACAGTGGGGCCAGGGTGGAAAGTTTACATTGCTGCAATTGTGTTATAGCTTCTCTCTGGATAAACAGAAGACTTCATTTTCAGTTCTATCAATCTACACCATTCACAAACAATAAAATTAATTTCTAGTTTGAATAAATAAAGCTCACTAAATTGGTTTCTTTGCCAATACTTTCAAGCTTTAGATTGTACTTGTTCACAAAGCCAACAGTGTCAGTTAACAAAACAAAAGATGTTGTTTACTATTTTTGCTATTAATTAAGCCAGCTACTTAGATACAAGTAGCTCATTGGGGTTAATTATCTCTAAAAAGAATCCCATTCATTTGCAGTTTGCTAATCAGAAAGAATTATACCAATTTTTGAGTTGAATTCTTTTAGTGCTATGAACATTTTAGAGTTTGTGAGCTTTTACAAAGAAATTCAAGGAGACAACTTTTCAGGAGCTGAAAGTCCCTAAAATTCACATCTTTTTTAATCAATTATATTGAAAGCTCTTTTACAGTGTATTATCAAGAATAAGAACATTGTTAAAAGCAATTCAACAAAACTTAGAACTAAGAATAGACTGATACATTCAAAGCACATTCCTTCTTCCATTGATTCTCTGATTTCCCATCCCTCAAAATTTATCCATCTACAACAGAGGTTAAAGAAGGAAATAACCTAATTTCTTTAATCCTCATGGAGGTAGAGACTAGACCTCATACAATTCTGGCTCCTCCCATATGGGAGCCAAGCTGTCATATTAAGGCTGTATAATGTATATATGACCAATACCAAACTGTACGGGCTGTCTTTCTTAGGATACAACTAAGCTATATTTGCTAAGTTGTAACACTTTTTAAGTCAAGTTAGTTCCCTTCACTGCACTGACAGATTCTTCCAGTCACTGCAGTATAAGAACAAAAATAGTGGCCACCATTTATTTTTCTAAGTTCTTCTACCCTTGTACACAATGTAAATGTAGTTCCTCCCTATCAGCAGATGGAGACAGAGTACACATGTTTTGATGTCATCATCCAATTAATTAAAAATTTCTCACCACACAACCCAGTCAGCATCCATTTGGTTGATCTTTGTATTTTTTTTTAAAGATTACAGGATAATGAATGTAAGCTTGGGGTTTAGTAATTTCTCTGATTTTAAAACTGTTTTTCGGGTTTTGGAATTACCTAAGAAATATGATTCTGGGTCTAGTCATACTTTTCAAGGCACAGAGCTCTAGTGCAAACAATCATCAGAACAGCAACACAAATTCTGTGTTCTCTTTCATATGAGATATTCCTGTAATATTGCTGTATGATATAGTTCTTCAAATGGTTGTTAATTATTTTCACAGTGCTATTCGACAGCATGATAAATTGTGGGTGTAAATGGTAACATTCTAAAAAAACCCCAAATCCAAAAAACAAACCCTAAGTAATAAGCTTAGCTAGTGAACTTAGCTGTAAGCTTTATAAAAATTTCCTCACAATTCATTATTACATTTGACTTTTTGTTTTGGCCTAGGTAGCAGATATTACTTAGCAGGAACTAAGTATTGCCTTGGTGCCATGATCATATTCTTAAAAAGAGTTACTACCCTATAGAAGTATCCTCAATTTTACTTTTAAAAGGTGTTCTCCATTCTGCAATTTTCTGCAGTTAAGGTTTTTTGAATGTCTCTTACATCTTATCCATTACATATCACTACAAAGGAAGTATATGTGTACATCCAAATGTCAAATAACAGTTTTTATTAACTGTTCTCAAATATGTGAGGGTCAGATATTAATATCCTACCAACATAACTGTTTCCTGGGTGTTTCTGTAAAGCCAACTAGCACAAACTCCTGGGGTTCAAAAGTAATGGAGTACTACTTTTCCTAATAGCCCTAAAAAAATTCTATAGTGTAATGCTTAAAAAAATGGTATGTATTTAAAAGTAGGGCTTGTTGAAACCAAATTAGATCATTTATTTTAACTTCTATTAAAACTTGTCTTCCATCTCTCTCTGCTGAATAGGAGTTGTCATTTCTCCTAAATCTGGCCTAGTAAATGTTAAGAAAATAAAAAATACAAAAATTATTATTCCATTATCTCAACATATTGCTAACAGGAACACAACATCTTTATGCTTAACATTCACTATTGAGTGATTCCGCAAGTATTTTGGGTCACACACAGTTTCTGCCACTTCCAAGTTTGATTTGCTCCTATTCACTGGGTTACCAGGTGTTTCCAATCTTGAATTGGAATTCAGGTGTTTCCAATCTTGAAGCAAGGATGCAACAGAAATATTATCCATTCTCTCAGAATATTTAAAGTTTTCAACTGTGCAACAGAAATGGAAGGAACTTCTTAGTCTTCCCAACAAATCCATGCTTACAGCTTCCATTATATTTCAGTCAAAGTTGCTGACTGTTTCTATCATCAGTCTGGCTAAATTGACTCTTTGTGAAGAAGTAAGTCAGTGAATGTAAACTCTTGTTAGCTTTAATAATGATCTTAGATTAATGCAATCCATTACTTTTTCAATTATCTTGCTACTTAAAGCTACTGCAAAAGTTTCTGTGGGTTGTTTTCAGCTGATGCTTTGGGGTAGATAGTACGTTCTTTGAATGAACACTTTTCCTCCTTTTCAAATATTTTTTAATCATTCAAGCAAATATTTCTTCATTAATTTGCTACTTATGACTATTTCAACTGTTTAGGCAAATTAATTTGCAGGGTTTTATTTTGTTTCAGTCTATTTCTTTGTCATCACTTCAGCTCTCAAAATAGGACTTAACTGATGTACAGATTTTCATGCTAGTATTTTTGCACAGGAAGGAATTTCACACAGTACTACTAGTAATTTCCCTGACAGTATTCACAATCTGGAGCTATCAAATCTGTGACTGAAAGCTCTTGTTTGCTGAGCACAAACTGCATTTTAGAGCAGATAGCATTTATTTTGTATGACTAAAAAGGCATAAAAAATCCTAATGAAACTCACACATATTATGTTAGTGTCAGCAGAAAAAGAAGTTTTTTCTTGGTTCAGTTTCAGAAGTGTCTCCTTTTTCCAAATAACACAGCATTCTGAATCATAATGTGCCTGTAAAAAGTCAAATTTGAATCCATTAAGGAACTGCTCAGTAGAAGTTGGATGTACTCTAAAGCACATTAAATTTCCTTCTACTTTCTTAACCTAATTATACCTAATTTAATGTGTATTATACCTGATGTAATAAAGTGATAGTCAGAAGAAAAATGTTAGCAAAGAACATTGTGAAGAATGTACCACTCCACATCTACAGTCAATAGAATTAATGCTAGAAAATGTAAAGCTAATTAAAAGTAGGCAGTTACAATAACCCCAAGGAACTGTGATCATATGAATGCTGAAAAAAAGCAACTGAAAGGTAGAAAATAATAACAATGTTTGTCTAAATAGCCAAGTTATATTATAGATATGCTTTGGCTGACTGTAGCTACAAAAGTATGAGCATTAAATGAGCTAGTAGGATTTTCTCTTTGCTCTTCAGCGGCTTATAGTTAACTCACAGATGTCTTCTGTCTCAATTCAGCTTAATCCAATCAACTCACCTCACTCTGCCCTATACTTACCTATAAAATGTATTTTGGGGTGAAAACCAGCTGCTTCTTCCTGCCGATGCTGGCATACAGAATATAGCAACAGCACTTCCTTTCACTCATCATGTGTCCATGGCTCTCAAGGTCAAAACTGCTGAAACCAAGGTAAAGGGAATTGAGTTTATTTAGTGTTGTATGTCACCAGATAGTATTTAGAGAATTAGAAAACTACTGCGGGGCTTGAATGAGCTGTTGCTTTCATTCTTACAGACTGTTCTTTAATGTTCTCTTCCTGAGAAAACCCAAAATTAAAAGGACACTTTATACTACAGTGCTGGTAGTAAGTACTGCAAAGTGTTTTTTATAAAAAGGATTTTAAAATATGTGGTATTGTCCCATTTATGAGATATAATTCTTAGAAGTGTCTAATGAAATTCTACATTTGATGTCACCAGTGATTTCCTAAGATTGTTCCTTTAAGTTGTTTTGACATATAATAAATAACCCTGTAGTTTTTAACTTGTGGTTTTTTTGCTTTGAAATACCAGAAGACCTAGAAAGGAGAATATAGTTTGAAAACAGGAAGTATTCTGAGATTTAAAAAATGTATGTTTAAATTTCTGTGGCAAAGTCAAATAAAAATTGAAGTAGAATATGATACAACTAGAAAATTTTCAAAGTGTTTTCATTTTCATGTTAGTTGCATTTCCTTAGCTTACTCAACTGAGCAAAGCACACTATACTTAATACCTCACTACCTCCCTAAGATAGGGCCTAAGAATATTCTGGGTGCAAAGAGAAAACTCCTGTGCCTTTGATGCCAATGAAAGTTTGTCACTGACTTCAAGGCTAGGAATTCACCTACTGTAATTAGAGGTCAACAGGTCATCAGCTGACAGCCGTCCTTCAGTCCTGTGATTTTTCCCTTCACTCCTGTCTCCCCACTTTTATTACAGTAGGAATCTACATCTAGAGCAGATAAGGCTTCACAGAGGCAGTTGCAAGAGGGGGGGCAGTGGATAAAGGAGAATTACATGAAAAGTGCAACTGCTCAGAGCAGTGGAATGAAAATAATTCCCACCAAATATGTGCCAAAGATTAACCTTACAGTGCTTAAAATTACTTTCAGGGGAGGATGAGACAGCACGGCTGCCAAACTTGCAACTAGCACATCATTGTATTCAATTCACATTACTGCAGTAATGGTGTGCACTGTGGAAAAGAAAGGATCAAATGGGTTATTTGGACAATTTTCATTTAGAATAAGACTGCAGACAGTGAAAAAGACCTGTATTTAGCCCTCAGACCAACCTGGCTGAAGAGATTAATCATTCTCAGTTTTTGCTTGTCTTTGTTTTGATGTATGGAAAAAAGAAAAGAGTAAGTCTATCCTGGATGTTTTCTTATTGACAAATATCTGTTTGTACAGGCATGATGGCTTTCCCTTCTATATAATTAGAAAATAAAGCTCTTTACTCTCTTTTCTTGTGGGACATACATGCACTACTCAATATTTAGCAACTACAACATTTAGCAATATAAAAATAATTAGTTTGCTAAATTCACAGTATCCCCACTTCTGTCAATGTTGAATGCTTCTGTAAGTTCATTATCCACCACATAACCACTCACACAACCAAGACCAGAAGTGAGCATTAGAGTTGGAGTTTCATCCACAGAGGCATCTGCTTTTGCTTTGTAGGATCTCCTACTTCCAAAGGCAGTTTATTGTATTGTAATTGCCTTTACAGTTCAACATTTTCTTCATGGATCTTTTGAATTTGTCTAGCTAACACTTGTAGCTGTTTACTTCTTGTGGCTTTTCTGATAGATTAAGGAGCCCTTAAGTACCTGGTATTTTCTGCCTGTGAAGGTACTTATCCATCATAATCAAATCATCCCGCAGAGATAAACAGATTGACCTCTTTAGGGTTGTAGTCCTACTGAAGAAAAACCCCAAACATTTCTAGCCATCAGCTCCCTTTTGTGTCTTTTCTGTGTAGCTTTTTAATTTTTTAAATTACTTTAAAAATTGCTGACAGTAAAAAGAAAACAGAAACCAAAACCACCAAAACCCAACAACAAAACAAAACCAAACAAACAAACAACAAAAACCAAAATCACCTTAAGCACCAAAGCCTTAAGGGGTTTTTTTGTGTCTCAATATTGCAAGAGAAACTCATAAATATGAGCTAGTATGAGTTAATGTTCATCTGAAGCCCTTCTCAGTCTCTGCCTCCTTGAATAAGGGCTCCACTTACAAGCACAGAACAAACTAAATCAAAATGGAAATTGCACTTTAAAGCTGGCTTATGTTTTACATTTTTCACTGCAATCTCACCTGGCAACTGCGTTTTATTTAAAAATGAAGACTTAAAAATATTTTATACCTTAAATTTTCTCTAAAAAAAATTATTAATTTTGAATAATGTGTCAAGAACATCACCCAAATTTATCCTCAAAATCTATGGCAATAAGGGCACTCAATAACCAGTTTTAAAAAAAAACTTGAACAAAGGTAAATAAATAAAAAGAGCGGGCCTCTTTCAAGCATTGCAAAGTGGAAATTATTCGTGAAACTTCACAGTATCTTATATATTTCTTTTTTGGTTTTATTCCTTTAGTCTTAGTTGTTCTCCAAATACTTCTTGCTTTTACTATGAATATGCAATTCTTTTTCCCCCCTACTTTGGTCCCTAAAACCAACCTACATGATTCCTTTCACCTTTCTTTAGAACTGCGTCCTATTCTCTATTAGTTGTTACCTATTTTTTTCTAAAATTCATTTCTATTGTAAATATGGTGTCACTATTCAAAGAGGTAAATATTGGCTTATTTTGCATTGACATAATATTTCACTACATGCAATCTACAGTCTCTGCTTGCCATTTTGATACAGTCCTCGTTATTTTACTACTTCATTTAGGCACAGCCACTTCTTATAGATTTAATTCTGAATGAATACCTGTATTTGGTACATTTCATTATCTTAGTCTTCATTTTTCCATTTTAAATTTACTTTTGATCAACAGAGAAGAACTCCTGTAAAACATCAAAACTTTCAAACTCTCTTGCTGTTAGCTCAATTCCATTGATCTCAAGGGAAATTCAGCATGGCATCTTCCAGAGCACAATAAAATGTATGGGCTTAGGGCCTATATTTATACATCCAAGTGTATTAACTTAATAACGGAATCACTGTAATAATTATGTTCCTTTTAGATCATTATTGTTTAATGGTTGATAGTTTGGAGATCTATGGAGGTGTCTTACCAGATGAGTTGGGTAAACACATATTGCTGGTTTCAAATATTTGACAGCCAAATTGGAGGAAGGGCAAGAAGCCTTAACTCATTACATGAGTTGTACCTGGGCTAAGAATTTATAAAATAGTCTACTTCTAAAACAAAACCTGGAATGCTTTAATATAAGAAAGCAAAATACAGGCACCCATCCTACATGATGTAAATCATCATGTAGCACAATATTGAAGATGGACAATATGATAGCAATTCTATCTACAGACACTGTCTTTCTCATGACCTCTCTCTATCTGTATTTTTTTAGAGGAAAGTAGATCAGAAGATGCTGGATTGAGGGGATAGGCAGAGAAGAAAACAACCATATAGAAAGAGTGTAATAACTGTCAAGAAATGTCCTCATTTTCTGAAGACATGTAAATTCAATATATAATGGGTATACAGCAATATATGATAAAAAAAGCCATAAATTGTAACCACATTAGGAGCAGAAATGTACCAAAGAGGTTTTAGTACTTTTCTGTAATTAGCTACAGCAAAAATTCTGCCTAAATATTTCATTTTACAATTCTTTTTTCACATTATGGCTGATAGAAATCTAGAATTATTTTCTGACAATACCTGATGTAAACATGGCATTTAGGTTTTCCTGTCTTATGTCCTTTTGCAGGTTGTTCTGGTGAACCTGTTGATATGCATAGTAGTTTTCTACACTGTGTACTATGTGGTCCTATCTGTGTGCTTCGCAGTATTCAAGTAAGATTTCCTTTTCTTTAGTCTAATATGCTGGCATATGGCAATTGGATATCATGGGTAGAGATATGCCTGTTTAAAGGAAGCATCCCGACTGGAGGCATCCAATCCCAGTTATCCTGTGAAAATATTTTTCAAATTCAGTTAAATTTTTTTGCCTGAACCTTCTTTCAAATGCACAGATTTGCAAATAGAGACTCAAAACTAATATAAAATGTTGGTTCTAATATACTTGCTTGCACTTGCACCATGTAAATTATTGAACGTAAGAGAAAAGATGACATAAAAAAAGGAAAAGAAAGATTTTATAGTCAATAAAAAAGACAAATTATACTCCCTTTGGAAGTTATTGGTTAGCATGTATAGTGCCAAACGTCATAAATAAAAGTGGGCAAGGGCAAAACCACAACTTAGAATGGTACTCGAAGAGTATTCACTTTGAAACCCCATTTAAAAACACCCATAATATGTTATATAGTCACTAAGACATTACTAAACTCTCTGGTTAAATTTATTCATTCTGTTTCCACAGGATTAAAATGTTGGATGGTTTGGCACCTTTTGATTTTAAGACAAATCCCTCATGGATTAACCCATATTATTTAGGTAACTGAAGTTTGTTTCTTTTTTTTCCCCCTCAGTAAAGAATATATATCTGGATATAAACTTGTCTTCCAATGGACAGTATTTTAAAGCTGTTTTAATAACAACAATGATTTCTGTATTTTAACTACACTGCAATTAAATGTTTATGCACTTCTCATTTCTGTACTGCTACTTAACATTCAAGTGATTTTTAGGCTTTTTATTGAGTTCTTCTGATTTCATATCATCTGAAGGAAACACTCTACTTTGCCAGGATGCTTCATTTTCATTGCAGAACAATTACCTATTCTCCATCAAGTTCCTCCACAAAATTGTTTAATTTAATTTTCTTACTACAGCATATTCCTTATGAATCATTGGATCCAGATCTGAGGAGTAGGTCATGTTCAACAAATTGAAATTTTGCTTTGGTGATGCTTGAATACAGTGGGCATTAAAATATAAGGTTTTGATTATAGCTCAATCCCTAAACATCTTTATATATTCTAACACAAATTTCGGCAATTTTTCTGAAGCTCTCAAACTATATTCTTTTTCCTAAACTGTCATTCCTAAAAAATTACACGCATACATAAAATTTTACCAGATTTTTAATCTATTTTACAAAGGCAAACCTCATAACCCATCAGTAAAGTAAGAAAACCTCAAAAGTAAATTGGTTAGTTCATCAGGTTAAAAGAGTAATAAAAATGCATGGGTGTTTGTACAGTGTCAATACTTTGTCTGATTTCAGACAAAGAAAGAACATTTCTGTTATAGCAGTGGAAAAGAAAATTAAAGCATATTCCATTAGAATTAATTTTCAGGGCCCTAATGTAATTACTGTATCTCAATATGATTTTTCCCTAAAAATTTTATCAGTTAGTTTGATGCAACATGTGTATATGCCAAAGACAGCAGCTATGTCATGCAAACAGTTAGTACTCCACCCTTTGTTCTGTCCACCCAATGAAATAACATGGAAACGCAAAACTCAACAGCATCTGATTAATGTCTAAGGAAATAGAGTCAGAATTAAGATCTCTGAATGATGTTGCAAATTGAGAATTAGTTTACTCAGAGTTTCTCTCATGCTTGTTAAAAATGGAATTATGTCTTAAGACAACCTCAGAATAAAGATGGAAGTCAGCTCAGAAAGTGAAGTATCCTTTCGGACCCAGTTTTGTGAAAAGTTCCTAGAGCATTTGTCTACACCAAGCATAATTTAAAGAAATACTATCTCATGAAATATAGTAAACAAAAATACTATAATACATTGTCAAACATTTTTAAAGTGTTATTTCCCACTTTCCACGTGGAGTTTTTCCAGTTAAATTTTTCTTATTTTTTTTAAACTACTGGGTGAGAAATCCATAATACAATAGGAAGTAATAGATACTATAAATAAAAGAATAAAATAGAAAGGCACAAAATGCTGCCAAATTAAATTTCACTGTATAAATTAAATATACTGGAAAAATTAAATATGGTTTCTCTACTGTCAGCTACAGTAATCATAGGTATTATGTTACTGCAATGGTAAGAAAAACAAATAAATAATTCAAATAAAAATGTTGCTTTTATAAGCCTGTGTGATTAAAATGAAGAACAAATTGCATTTAGATGGACAATTTTATGAATTACAAATTCACAATTATGTCCTATTGTATGGGAAATCGGGACTAGAGCTAGAAGAGACATCACACATTTTCCATTCAACCCACTACTATCCCAGATTGCCACACAGCATAAAATCAAACTTTGCCATAAAAGTGATAATGTTTGATCCTGTTACCCATAATAGCAAGTAAACAAGCTGACAGCTAAGCACCACTCCTTTGATGTGTTGAAGAATACAGGTCACCAAATGCCATGTGAAGTTCCTCTGTGCTTTCCTGCCCACAGAACAGGTCTGGCTTGCCTGTGCCATGATTTCTACAGAGCTGCATCCCATGTCAGAGGAGATGGTCACCACAGGCTGGTGGCATGGCATGGTTCAACACACTCCAGAGAAAGCATCAGGGGACAGAAATGCACCATTCTGTCACCTAGAGAAGGAATTTTCTTGGTCAGATAACTTTAATAGTCCATTTTGGCAGCATAATTTTGTTATTATCACTGTGCTGGTAATCCCCATTCACAGTTTAACACAACACAGAGATAGCTGCTGAATGTCAGGCACAGTGACAGCATGATAGCTGTGGCAGCCCTGGTATCAGCACCAAGAAAAACCAGGCTCCTGGTTGTATGGATGGACTGCCTCTGCTCACCTTCCAGGCTCTCTGCAATATCTCCCCTTGCAGGTCTCTCTAAATGGTTGTGAGATATATATATACTCTGGTATATATAATATACAAATATATGGTGAAATGAAGGGACAAAGCTATGAAGTTTCTTATCAAACATAACCCCTTAAGCACAAAATTTTTCTTTAGATGAGAAAAATGTTACCTATGTCAGTATCAACCAAATCTATTTGGTACCATATACAAAGAGTGTATATGTCCCTGAGGAAAATTTCCATGAAATTTCTCTTCTAGGCTATCTAAATTATGTGTAATCCTGTCAATAGACATAATCCTGCTAATCCTCATGTTCTTACATAAAATAGATGACATTTTAAAGTCTATAGGCAAATCAGGATACAATCCATGCAGATGTCTGTGGCCAAATTAGAAATTATCTTTGTAATGGAAACATAAGCATAATATTTCACAGAATCATAGAATCATAGAATCATCAAGCTTCGAAAAGACCTTTAGGATCATCAAGTCCAACCATCAACTCAGCACCACCACCATGTTCACCATTAAACCATAACCTCAAGTGCCATATCCATATGCTTTTTTAAACACTTTCGAGGGCGATGACTCCACCACTTCCCTGGGCAGTTCCAATGCTTTACAACCCTTTCTGTGAAAAAAAATTAAGATCCTAATATCTATTCTAAACCTCTCCTGATGCAATTTAAAGCAATTTCCTCTCTGGTATAAGAGACCGATCCCCACCCAGCTACAATCTCCTTTCAGGTACTTGTAGAGAGCAATAAGATCCCCCCTTAGCCTACTTTTCTCCAGGCTAAACAACCCTAGGTCCCTCAGCTGCTCCTCATAGGACTTATGTTCCAGACCCTTCACCAGCTTTTTTCCCCTTCTCTGGTCACGCTTCAGCACCTTAACATCTTTCTTGTAGTGAGAGGTCCAAAACTGAACTCAGTGATCATGTAAGAAAATTTGCATAACTATCTCAGGTATTTTAACATTGCACTGCTATCATTTTATTTTGCATTGCTATCATTTATATGAGAGGAAGCCTTTCAAAACTGTGTTTGATGAAAATATCCTATTTTCCTTTACAGTTCTTGTGATATCATTGGAAATAACTTTCTTCATTTGTGGTCTGCTGTTTGCTCTGGTTGTGGAAGAATGGGTTTGGGATTATGCTGTAACAGTTACTATTATTCATATCATCATAACTTCAGTTGGTAAGTAGGTTTACTGCTAAATATTTGCATAGTATCACAACAAATCAACTATGATTCATCTACTGTATTACTGGTCTAACTTAATATTCTTTAAAGCTAAACAAATATATATCTCTATTTTCCATCCATTTGACTCATGCCTGTATATCAATCCTCCCATTTAAAACTGTTCTGGATTGTTGCAGAATTTTAAATCACTATTTTGTTATTAAAAAAATCACAGGTTCAGTTCACAGTCTAACACTTCATATGAAACAAATCCAGCCTAGATACAACTTCAGCATCTAGGACGTGGGGGTTATTTCAAATCAAAAAATTAATAGTTGTTCATGTCCTGACACTTTAAGATCTACTCATTTAACACTTTAACTCTAGTTCAGAGTAAAAAGGAGTTTGGCTTCAGCAAAGTCAATGCAAAGGTTTTGAGTTAAATCTTTGAACTAAATCTCTTTGAGGAAAATGAAGCATTTTATCATTAAAACTTTTTCCCCCCTGAAACTCTTTCCCTCAAAGGAAAGAAAAGAACTAGCTGCTGTAAATGAGACTCATCATCACTTTTTGCCAGCACCTGGTAACCTGCTTCCTCTTCTCAAGATGTTTAGCAGAATGCTTCTATGGCTAATTAGGAAATATAATTTAACTCTATCTTTGCCAGACCCCATTGGGGATTCTTTTCTCTTGTAACAGTGAGCTTAGTATGATTATTCTAGAATTTAGAAAAACGAAAAACACCACTGACAAATTAGGACTACTTTCCTACTACATAGTAATCAATCTTCCCTTTTCTGTTGCTTTGTCCATTTGTCTTCTAGCATTTTAGACAGATGGAGATTCCCCAGTTCCTATGACAAATTAAGCCAGAGACCAACAGAGACTTCATCTTAAAAAATTAAGCATAATTTCCCATCTACTGAATTTGATTTCCTGGAATTTAAACTACTGTTATTCCTCATTAATAACTTCTGTATTTAAATCAAGGAATTTACAAAAACTACAAAAGAATCTGCTTTGTACATAATTTATACAGGAAGATAGCATCTGTCATTAAAATAGATGATGCATTTTGATGTCCAAACAGCCCCAGATTTGTTATTTCTTCTTTCAGATGGCCAACCAAACCTCTGCTGGCTGACCTTGAGCAGTGTGCCTCCTAGCCCACTTTATTACCTCTACAGTTCTGTCACTTTTTTGGGGGGAAGAAATACTGAGACATATAATGGCCCTGCAGCTGATCATGGAGGGGAGATGTGGGTCAGCTTGCATGAGGCAGGGGCCAGTGCCTGGCCCAGGAGGGAGCATGCCATGCTACAGTGTTAGCCTGCGCTGTGCAGCCCCAGCTGTCTGTCACACATGGCATCAGCCATTACACAAAAACGTCAGGCTACTGAATTTATTTGGATTGTAACAGTATGTAGGCACTCTAGCAGGGAAATGGTGTCTCTGTAGCGCTAAACTGTGTACAGGTAAGTAATAAAAAAGGCATTTCTTCTGCAGGGTGTCTAAGAGGTCGGTTTAGCACACTTATTAGGTTTAGACTTGTGTTCCAGTGGGATCCTTCACGTGGCTAAGCTTAATGGTATGGTATCTGAATAATCAGGACCTAAAGCATTTGCCCTTTCATGTAAAATATATAATCTATGAAACATAACTAAGCAGACCTTTGATAACATGGCACACTGTTTACATATCCCAATTCTTAGTTTTAAAATTTACATTTCTACTTTTCTTCTTCTTGCAGTTATGTCTGAATTCCCCCTGATGTTACACTGGTGGCTGGCGTTAGGTATAATGACATTCTTTAAAGTTTAAGTTATTAGAATCTGTGTACTATTTATAGTATGAATTGTTTCTATTAACTGTCTGTTGCCTCACTAATCTGAGAATTTTCAACATTTAAAGAGGAAATATAGGTTTTTCATTTATACTTCTTTTAATGACACAGGTAAGTAATGCTGGACTAGCACTTGCCTCATCTTAACAAAAATCTCTATTAAAACCAGGATGTGCTCAGCTTATGTTAATCTTGCAAACAAACAGCAGACACATAACTTGAAATAAGTCATGATTAAGTCCTGACTAATCAAACTATCTCAATGCAGGTGTCAAAAAGACAGTTGTCCAAACTAGTCTTCCTTGATACCCTTTACAATCAATGGGAAAACCCGCACACTTCCAGAAGCAAGTTTTATAAAAACTATGTACAGGTACTTAAGATAGATGAGAAAAATTCCAGTCATCATGTTTCTTCAAAGTGAATGGCAAACGTACATTTCTGAATGTTTAATTTTCTGTAAAATTAAAAGCATAGATTTGTACTTGAAAAACAGATTATCTTGAAAAATAGTTTAGAGAAAAGGACTGGCTTCTGTTCTTCTTTCTTATATGATGGATAACAAAGATCAACAGCTGCAGTAAATTCCTAAATGATGGAGAGAGGCAAATAAATTCCCTGTCCTGCAACTAGTTTTGCATCAGCAGCTGCTGGGTCTCGTATCTTTGTGGGTACGTAAATCCTTGAACAAAACATTTAAGTAGATGGATCATTTTTTTAAAAAATTGAAGACAAAAAGAATGCCAGTTTAAACTTTTATCATAAAGCTTGTATTCCACTATAAAAATTAATACAAAACAGCCATATCTTTTCTTTCAGGATCTGGAGTAATTTCAATGATTTGTGGAGGACAGATTTTGGCATACTGCTTGTTCAAAGACAACTTCATTTACCCCATTCTAGATGATTTTTGAAAAGGAAAATTAGAACTTGCTTCTATATCTGTATGATTTTTATGTTTTCATTAACAGTGTAATTAAAATGAAGATAGCAACTCTCTAATGTTTATCTTACCAGACCTCTTGTGTCTTATGTTTTTTTGCGATGTCAATGTCATCACTTTCAGCTCTTGTATGTACATTTTCCATTAATCAAATAGTTAGATACACTCTGTTTTAAAAGAAAGAAGCCATAAGGAGAATAAGAGCAATGATGCAACATTCCTATAAAATCCAACAAGGAAAAGGAAAACATATGTTTGAATGTAATGTTTGGGTGCCTGTTATCTGTTGTATTTTATGAAATGCTGAGTCTAATTTAGGCTGCAGTCTGACCACTCACAAGCACTGCAAAACTTCAAAGTCACCCTATCTGGCATAAATCACTGTAGGTTTAAAGCAGTCTTTACTGGCAAACTCCTGGCAAAGAAGAATCAGTGAACAGCATATACCTCTGCATGTCATTCCATCTTTAAGTTAAAGCTCTCACTTAAAAGCTGCCCAATACAATAGGAGGGAGAGGTACAATCTCTAATGTTTGGTTTGACCCTCTTCCTTCCAGGGATGCTACAGACAAGTGTTTTCTACAATAGCTTCAGGCTATTTTCTCTTTGGCTAAGGATCCATTTATGGTCTGGCTGTGCTGGAGGGAGGAAAGGCAAATGCTACTGAAAGGCATTTTTGTATATATCCCTTTCTCTCTCCCTCAGCTACCAGTGGCCAATGCTAAAGTGTGAGTTTATGCATAGTGGTAATTAAAAACAACAAACCATAATAGTGGCTTCAAGTTACTCTTTATGTCTTTAATCATAATAAAATTGTAACAGGAAAATTGCTAGAAGGCAACTTCATCTTAAATATAAAACCAGTGATTGGATTTCAACTGGAGTTTGCTTAGGAGAGCAAGACTAGATTGCTGTTTGCACAAGAGTGTTAAATGTTGGATTTACCTTAATCTCACTTCACAGATAATGCCTCTGAAGAATCAGTCCCCTGTTGATCTAATCAAACATCTTTAAATTTATTGCAAGTTTTAAAATTTTCAATTAAGCTTCAGTACTGAAAGTACATATATAGTGAGAAGCACATTTCAGAAAACTCCTTAAAAAAGGAGTTTGTTTCTCATGAATGATAGATATTTAAGTCATTTTAGAGACAAACAAGGTATGTAAATCCTATGTACTTGATAGATGTAGACTTTAGAAGTTTTTCAGCATAATATGCTGCGTACTGAACTCAGAAGGGATAACTCTGGAGAGTGAATTAACTGACCTTCACTGATCACTGGGCTGAACCATGGATTGTTTTTAGTTTGTGGATTTGTATCTCCAGAAACACTAGTATGCAGATAACTGTCTGATATTATACATTTGGAAAATGTTTGCACATTTCTTCTAGGTTTGTTTCATTTCAGAACTATAGAAATGGATGGGAAGGAAGTAAGGTCTAATGTAAATTCATGCC
The DNA here is from genome assembly GCF_001604755.1 of Lepidothrix coronata. Taxonomy (NCBI): domain Eukaryota; kingdom Metazoa; phylum Chordata; class Aves; order Passeriformes; family Pipridae; genus Lepidothrix; species Lepidothrix coronata. The sequence goes on along the minus strand of NW_016690185.1, from coordinate 10,967,826 downwards.
TCTGTCCTTTTCCTCACAGAGTTTGTGTGTGTAGGTAGTGTGTCATGTGGTAAAACATAAGTGGATTAGATATAAAGTTAATCCGCAGGTGGAACACGTTTCTATTTTTAACCTGACAGGATTTTCCTCTACGCGTGTCAGCCCAGCCACAGCTTGTAGCCCAGCCTTAATATTTTTAACTTTTATTTTCTATTTAAAATCTTAAATCACCAGTAAGAGATACCTTCAGACTAGTATGAAGAGTGATTCAGTCCAAGTATTTCTCCAAAGCACATACAACTAGGCCAACCCTAGAAAAACAATCACAGCAAGAATTCTATTGAGGATTAAAAGCCCAAGTCCAGCTATTAAATGGTCATTGGGTTTTTGCGTTACTTTCAGATATGGAATGGTGAGACAATTTCAACAGTATTTATTTCATCTCTTCCATCACTTTTAGTGTTGTGCCCAATGATAAATATTACACATAATGTTAAAGTGTAGGCACATTTTGTATTATACAAATAAATATTCATCATGTAAGAAACATGAGCTATATCGGTGTAGGCGTTACCTGGTTAGAAGCCTTCAGAGTTAATATCTAATACTGTGTGATTTCTAACTGATACACCAAAATAGTACTTTTGAATAAGACAAACCTGGCTGTTTCTGGAATGACAGTAAAGTACCCACTCGAACAATCTGCATGTGACTAATTGATAACAGTCAAGACAAGAAAGAAGAGCCAAGGTGAGAAAGAAGAGCTGCTGGAGGAAATGAAGGGCACTGTATATTTCACAACAGACCTGTTGAAGACAGCAACAAAAGACCACCTCAGAAACCAAAAGAAAAACAGAGAAAACAACAGGGACACGTACTTGGAAAAAAAGGCACGTGAAAACAAGAAATGAGAAGACAAAACCAGACAAGATCAGTGAAAGAAGAAAAATCTGCAGACTGAACTTGTAGCACTGGAGTCACATGACGTGAGACTTGTATGCCTCTTGTACACAGCAATCTGGTTTTGGGCTGATGTATACATGATTCTAGAACAGATGGTCTCCACGTCCATAGTTACAACTATAATCTGTGGTGTAATGCCTGTGGCTCCTGCCCTGGGACTTTGAGAATTCTCTGCTCTCTGACTCAGCCAGTCACAGGAATGTTGTCTAATTTAGTTGGTGTAGGTTTGGTATTATTTAACCCTTCATGATACAGTCTGGTAGTCACAAGTTTACACAGGTATCAGTGGGGGTGTAATCCGCCTAGGAAATGTTACAAGCAGATGGAGACTTTATCCACTTCCAGGCAGAATTTGCAGGGAAGAGGATTAGAAGTTGCAAACATTAGGTACAGAAATCAGTGGAACAGTACACAAATGACATACCTTAATAATACCACACATAGAGTAATTTTAAGATTTCTTTTCAGAGACAAGAAACTCCTTTTCATCATATCCAACCACCTACTGAGACAAATTACAGTTTTTCTTCATTCAGCCCTCTCTCTAAAGGGCTCTGCATTCATCCTTGATCCAAATGGTGCAGTGTCTTTCTTGTAACAAAGAACGTGAATGAAATGAGGGATTTTTTTTTTGAGACTCTAATGCATAGGAGAGTGGCTAATGCCACTGCCTTCAATGTAATATCAAAGGGCAAACCAATTCAAAAAATTGCTCTGGGACAAACAAACTAACTCAATAATGTAAAAAACTGCCAAATATCAAACTATGGAGTACAGGAAACATAGTGGTTTTTAGTTGGCATATAGGTTAAAATCCTTATCGTTTCCTAGTGAAGTAAAGAGCTGGTTATTACAAACTAAGCCTGTCATTTTTCCAACTCTGCAAATGGCTTGATCAACATTTCCATCTCTTTTGTATTCAAACTTTAAAAAGCAAGAAAAGCAAAACCCTACAGTACTCATTACTTCTGTATTCCTAAAAATACCAACAATTGCACATTCAATAAATACAGAAAACACAGTATGAATAATACTATGAATAATACAAGGTAGATGAGTCACCTTCAGTCATCTACATTGGATATTCCTGTGGCCTATAGTCTTTTGACCAAGTGAGCTTTGTTAAACTGAAAAAAATGTGAAAGCCTTACACATTCTTTATTCCATCATCTGGTATGTATGTTGACACACCATGAAGTTAGATCCCTATTAATCTCCACAGCTATTTAAAGTTTTATTTAAATATTTTGTATCTTCCAAATGTGACGTACTTAGAATATTTAGTTCTTAGCTTAGGCTCCTGTGTAATGATCCATCTGCTCAGTAATGTCTAATACTCTAATCTCTCTTTTTTTTGGTGAGCTAATCATGGCCCCAGACAGCATGCACTCTCTCATTAATGGCAGAGAGGATAAAGGTCTTAGGAATGGTTATAAAATTTGATGGTGTAATTAATACCTTTATTATTGGCTTTAAAACTTTTAGTGTGAGACTATTCCAACCTCTCCTCTGCTCAAGGAGATCAATATGGATCCCTTTAGAGTTCCTCTTCAGATGTATCAGGATAATTATGTCTGTGTTGTAGGGCAGGCATGCACTGTGATAGACTTAAATCCTACTCCATCCATTCTCCAATTCAGGGGACAAAAGGATTACCTTGCAGTCCTCTCCCAGTTCATACATTCAGGTTTCCTCTGCCAGCAATGGTGAAAGAAGAGAAAGATGTGTGCTTAGACATTGTCCTGACATGTAGCATGGCGTGGGCTTGGACTGGGTATTTGTGAGGTGACACAATGACACCAACCACAGACAACCAAAACCTGAGGAAAGGCCTTGGCTACAATCTTTTCAGGTTGCCAACCCCTAGAAAACAGTGGCAATCAGAGCCTGTAAGGAAGATGAAAATTACTTTGAGTCCTTGTTGTCCTTGTCCTAAATCAAAGATAGTCACAGCCTGGCCATTTCTGTTACATACTTTCCAGTGAAAATAAGTCATAATACGAGAGTATTTGCTGTGCATTTGCAAAGTGACCTGTAAACAAATGGTCGACTCCTTCTTCCAAAGAAAAGTTCCTGTTCGTTACTTCTATTGGAACAATACTGTATGAAAGGACCATTTATATGTTCCCAGACCCTCTCTCAGAGCAATCTTGTCACCAGATTTGCAGCATCCAAAGGAAAAGTGCTTAAAAAAACCCACATGGGTGATAGCAAAATGTTCAAATACATTAAGAATTACCAATTTCTTAACAGTCTTCAGAAAATTTTCAACTCAAATTAAATCTACATCAACAGTGTTCAAAGTATACTGAAAAAAGTGCTTTGATTCACTTTATAAACCTTGATGGGGTTCCACACAAAGAGATACCATTAAAATGGACAAAAAAGATCAATGCATTTGATATCTCATATGGTATCAACTGAAAAAAATTGTAGATATTAGCCAAATTACATGAGCAAATTCAACAGCAAACCATATTTACATTAATTCAAATTTAGTATTTAAAACTAATCTGAATTCTAAGGAATTGTTTTAACAACTTCACTGGAAAACTATACCAAATACAAAAGTGGAGAGTATTCCTTAGTATACTCCCAGGAGAGCAGCAAAGGCAGAGGGTGTTTCAAGAGTGTGGTGGCTTCAATACCCAGGAAGATGAAAGAGAACTTAAGGGATATAAGCCAACTTACCTGCCTGGGACCAATTTTCCATTCTAACGGGAGATGTGCCGGCAACTAGTCCTGGTAAAACTTTTCAGTAAATCAACGACACACAAAAAGCATTTTAAGACACCCAAAATCATCAGTTTTGCTTGAAAAAGAAAAAAGGTGAAGAGTATTAATGCCAATCTGTTTCAGTCCCATTAAATTTCAATTGTTAGGTCAGACTCACAAGAGTACCAACAAGAAGAGGGCTGCAATGACAGTGAAGACATTCAGATCTAAAGCAGTAAACTCCCTAGATAGAATTCATCAGTTCAATTACTTGGTATGCGATATTTTCCAGCAGTTTTTTAAGCATTCAACACTTGTTTTAGAAATAAAATGTATTTTCTGAACATTTGCCATTGAAACATTTATAGAAAAATGCAATTGAATGTAATGTAATTGAAAAACATCTACTGTTTTTCCATTGTTAGGAAACAAAAAATTGGGTTTTCAGGTTTCGAGCAAATAAAATCAGTTTTGCACAAAAATAAGGTTACATTGAATTAATTTTTTCTCACAAAAATCTGCTTAGACCAGAAGGTATTTTTATTGAAAAAAAAATGTTTTTCATCCAAATGATAACGTTTCAGACTTTATTTGTTGTATGTATTTTTAGAATGTGTTAGTATCATTAGATAACATTTGCAGACTGTTCCAGTTGCCGAGGTAACTATGATATTTTAATGATCAGCGGAGAGGATCATTATGTAAAACATTATGTTAATTTCAAACAGAAAATTGATGTCTTGCTGTTACCTTGAAGCTGAACCTTTTTTTTTCCCCATAAAGTGCCTTTTCCCATGAAAATTAATGGTATAGCTAAGTGCTCAAGTGTCCTTTTCATAGAGATTCAGGTTGGCTTTGGAGGCAAATAAGGAAAAAATTACACATGACAACAAACTACTGGCAGACAAAAAAATTTCAAACCACCATATTTTTTACAGAAAGAGTACAGGAAAAATTGTTCCACATATTTTTAATATACATGGACAGTGGGTGGAACTTTTAGGAAAGCATATATTTCCTTTTTAACTTTAAATATATTATTGTTTAGTTAAGGAAAGTAAATTATAAGGCACATTTAAGTCCTGCTTATGATAAAGTGTGTGTATTGTCCATGATACAGATCATCTGATAAAGATATTTAAAAACTGACATTAAATTTTTGCTGCTTTTATTACATTATGTATCTACCAGATTAATAGATTATAGCAACAGTACAAATGCCATGCATTTATGAATCTGTTGCAATAACAAATGCTCTTTCTGAGCCTGAAGTGAGAACCTTGCAGATGTTAGTAGTTGGTAGCGCATTTCTGTTCTCAAACCTGCTTTCTCTATAAAAAAAAAATTCAAAATTATCCAAACTAAGTCTCACACAAATTCTAGAGCTCACAATGACAATTGCTGCTATAGCACACTAGCCTCACAAAGGCAAATTGTCTGGCTACCAAATGCAACTCAGTTTTGTTATCAGAGTCTTCTTTTTCTCTTCTCCAGAGTTCTGCCTGGAGATTGTGTTAAATTATGAACACTTCATTCTCCAGGTGGAACTGGATGCTTTTATGTATCAGAATATGATATGCTCAAGACATCTGAGAGCTCCTATATTCTCCTGACATTTCATCATAATCACCTGATCCATTTTAGAGTCAGTGAACTCTTCTGACAATACTCAAAGTGCATTTTGATGGAGTCTATATTTATACGGACTGTACCTCTTCATTCCACGGAGCTTACTTGAATCCTTTCCCAAGGATTTCCTCTGCAGGCAAAGCTCTGACTTCAAAAGGTGGTTGCTCTTTCTTAGATTCTTTACCCATAATTACACCTATTACACTGGTCTTCTGTTTCAACCTCACTACCCCGACATGCTTTTCTGACACGCTGAGGTTTGCCAATTTGTACATCCCTACGAGGACTGCAAGCAGAAATGTAAGAATGTGAAAAAAACAGAATTGTATTAAATGAACTAGATACTGTAAAAAGAACATATGATGACACAGCTGGAAATAAGCTGTCTATTAGCTAATAGGATTAGGAATTAATTTCCCCCTTCCAACAGCTTATGCCTCACTTGTCCACTATGGGCAACCAAATACCTTATCCTGAAAAGCTTTGCTTTCATCCCTAGTATAGTGAAAATAGTGGACTAAATTTTCAATCCTTGCAATTATTTAAAACTTTCTGATGGGTAGCTTTCTACTAGAAAATGCTAATTACACAAAATCTAAAATTTCTTTTCCTAGAAATCTGTTGACAGAATATAAGCAAACCACATATGTTACCGTTACCCTCTTTACTATGGAAATACACCCAAACATGATACAAAAACCCCTGAAGTTAAACAATGGAATAAAGCAATACTGAAACAAAACACATAAAGTGTATGTTTTACTCCAAACATTTTGAAAAGCCCTTTTAGAAATTGTAAAACAGACTTTTCAGAATTTTTGTTTCATGGAAAGTTTGAATTCTTGCAGAAAAAAAAAAGAAAAAAATTGAATAAGACCAATTTTTAGTCTAGCAAAACAATTCAAATATTTTTGGGAACAAACACTTTGAGTTATAACAGCATTTTAAGATCACAGCTACAACAGACTGTTGATATTTTTGAAAAAAAAATGTTATATGAATAAATACAAGCACGGAATAAGCAAGTGAATATTAGTTAAGGAATGGTAATGAGAGATAACCAGTTCTAAAAAGAAATATGAAAGGGGGATCATGAAGTACAAAAAAAAAAAAAGAAGGCAGCTGGGTTAAACCTGCTAGAGGTGAAACAGCCTACCTCTGCTCCACTGGAGCAGATCTGTAAATGGTGTAGAGAGCAGCACAGAGCATGAGAACAAGTTAGCAAGTGAAGGGCACATGTTTTGGAGCTTTCATTGACATGAGCTGAGAAACACAAGAAGTACAGAAAGAATTTATAGAGAGTAAAATAATAACAGTAATGAAACAATAAGCTTGAGGATGTGGGATGTAAAACCGTACGTACAATGGGACAAAAATATCCAACTTGCAGTATTTATCCATTATGGAAAAAAACCTATTTTAATTATTTACACCATCTCCTACATGTTTATCAGACAGAATCCGTATTCTGTCTACTGTCTAGAACTCTGTCTACTATCAAGAATGTGCAGACAAAAGGGATTAGTGACTACCGCAAACCATAGACCATCTTAAAATTCTTACTGCCTATGGGGATTTCTAAGCAGTTCTTTCTAGAAAAACTGAAATACAACTTACAGTAGCCAGTTTACTTCAAGAGGGCGTGGTACATGGTACAGCATATGTATAGATACGTGCACTGAATATGGGTATATATGTGTATATGAATATATATGTATATGAATTATATACATATATGAATAATTATATCTTGCAAATACAGCCTTCTAATTTATATCAACTATTTAAACTTCTTAGCTATCCATAGACACCAAATACTCCCTGGTGAACTGGAAATACTTCATGTACTGTGGCTTATCTTTGTTTCTAAGTTTCAGTAGTTTGAATGTTACCAACACAGTGAAATCCTTCAGCAGTACTAAGTCATTTATTCAAGCATTCTGAATCAGAAAATATGGAAAACATTTTTGTTTGTATACTTTCTTCATACAAGTTAATGTATGCATTATGATAGCCTTTGAGTTACACTTAGTACATACAAGGTTTTTCAAGTCTTGTCTGGTTCAGTGACTAGGGTGGATGCCAAGAAGGGGAGAATAAGGCTGAAGGGATACTCTTAATTTGGAGAGCACCACAAACTAAATAATAAATATTAATAGATTTGAAAACCTGGAGTTACTGTTCTGATCCCCTGCTCTGTGATCATCTAGGCCAATCTTCACAGCAATAAAGACCCACATTTTTTTCCATAACCCAAAACAATCAGATGCAGAGATGACTTATATGTGGTTTATATGAGGAGGTCAGCCATTGTATCGCTGAAATTTCACGAGATCCAAGATCCAGTAGTAAATTATTTCAGTGGTTTAGTACCCTTATGGTAACACCAAAGGTGTTTCATTGTTCCCAGATTGAAGTTGTCTACGTTCTGCTTCAGTCCTTTACATCTGGTAGATTAAAGAGCTATGGCAAATTCTCCTGCGTAACTGCTTAAACGCCATAATCAAAACATCTCTTCTTCCCCGTCCTCTGCTGAGCTGAACGGGGCGCAGACATCAGTTTGGTACGGCGAGGCAGGTTGCCCAGACCAACCTTCATTCCCCTTGCCCCTCGTTTAACTCTTCCCCACCGAGCAGCGTTTGAGAGGCACCGTGCAGGTCTCAGCCGTGCCATACGCCGGGACGGGACCGGCTTCCCACTCCCACGGGGCACTCACACCTCACCTCCCCGCTCGTACGCCCCCACACGCTCCCTCACCCCTACCCCTCGGCCCGACCCCATTCCTGCCAGGGCGGCCCTGCCGCCGGCGCAGAGAAGAGCGGGGGGCGCCTCGACGGCAGCGAGTGGAGCGGGACTGGGCCACCCGCGGTGGGACTCCCGGCGCTCTTCCCCCGCAAAGAGGCGCCGGGGACGCGGCCGAGCCGTCCTGGGCCTCGCAGCTCCTCAGCCCGCACATTTGCCAGACCTCGCCGCGCCGGGCGCGACCCCGGAGGAGGGGGGGGCGGCCCCGCCCTCTGGCCGGGCGGGGCAGGCAGGGGACGGCCGAGGGCAAAGCTGCTGTCGGCCAAGGGCGCTGAGGAGGGTGAATCAGCAGCGAGGAGCCGCTGACTGAGGAGTCTCTGGGAAGCGTCTCTCTGCTCGTCGTGTGTCCCTCCCGCGCCCGAGGCAGTGGCGGTGAAGGTGACTCGGGAAGATGGTGACCGTGGTGACGAAGCTGGTGCACTACCTGCACCTGAGGTAAGGGCGGGCGAGCGCGGCCACCGCGCTGCGACTCCCGCCGGGTGCGACACCTGGGCTGTGCCGAAGCCGCCGGGAGGGAAACCGCGGCGCGGTGCGGGAGCGAGTGGCAGTGGCAGTGGCGGGGGTGTCGCCGCGGGTTGAGCGTGTCCGCTCCCGTCGGTGCCTGACCCGCCGGCCGCTCTCCTGCCCGGGCTCTTCCCAGCCGCTCCCAGACGCGCGTACTGCGGCACAACAGGAGAACAAAGCGTGTCTGTGGAAAATACCCGTTATTAGTTTATAGTTTGGAAAGTTGGTGTCTCTAAAGTACTTGTGTGGCGTAATTATAATAGCATGGATTAGGCAAATTGCATATTTTTTCTTTTCTTTTTTTTTTTTTAATACGGCTTCTGTCATCCGTTTTTCCCAGTATCATGCATTCTAAATAGCATTTAGCCGATAAATACAACTATTTTTGAATTGAATGGAGAGAAAGCAAAAAAGTATGCAGTCTTGGTGATGTTCCACTTGTATTTGTTGAATCACAGTTTTCCTTATGTATATGAGTACTTTATGTGCATCAAAATAATTGATCAAGGGGAGCATGCACTGAGCCAGAAATTTAATTTGTGAAAGCAGTGATATTTTGTTGCAGCATCCTCACATAAGGCATACCAGCTCTGGGAGCTGCTTTAATTACCTAATTTTTTCCAAGTTAGCCAGAGAGTGGAAAAAAGGACAATCAATTGTACTGTAACTTTTTATTGGTATGATTTACAACTCAAGTCCTAGAATACCTGCAGTCTCTAGTTTTCTGGGTTTTTTTAAACAGTTATTAAGATAATAGTACTTTGACATGAATTACATGAGAGGAGTATGTAATGTCACCAGTTTTTAACCTGTTTTTTTCAATAGGATGTTTAACCACCATTTAACCTATTCTGCAAGTCTTACCAAAATCACAACTCTAATTTTATAAATTTGTGCAGTTTTATGCTGCATTCCTTTGCTGGAAAAATAGAGAAGGAAGTCAAGAAGGAAAAACCTCTGCCAGTTTCTTACTCCTGCCTCTCTTTTCTTGCCCTCCTCTGAACAGTGGTTATTTGTTTAGCAGCACATTACTGCTGTTTTTGAACAAGAGGTTCATGACTCTATTTGCTTTTTAAACATCAGACTAAAAGACAATCTCAGCCTCAAAGACTTAATAATATAACGGGAATTAGGAAACTGCTTAATGCATAAAGCTGGATGAAATTGGCAAAGCAATAACGTTGCGTTCTTTAACCAGCAGCAACCTGATCACTGTCAAGTGTTTTGTGGGTATCATGAGAAAAGATGCAAAGAGGCTAACAAGTTCAATAAACTTAAGCTCTTCTCGTGCTGCATGAGCATCAAGAGATTGAGAAAGCGTGAAGAACATATCTGAAAGTTTAATAAATGCGTGGTTAATGCCTTTTCCGAAGGCGGAATTTGAATAGTTTAGTACTGGGTGAAAGAAGTCAATAAAATTAGGGGAGATGTTAAAAAGCCCATCAATTTGCTTTTATAGGAGAAGAAGAGCCATTGGAGATGTGGCTGAAAAGGGATTCAGTAAATGCAACATTTGAAGGACTGGAATTTATTAGACCTGAATGTACATGAGTTAGGATAAAATTCCATTTGTCAATGCTAAATAAGGGGATAGCTACTTCACTGAGTTTTGCTGGAGTGGTAAATAGTGGCTGTATTTGACAGGACATAAATGAGCAACAGTTGTTCCCTGGAACCAGTACACATCAACAAGTGGGCATATTTGCACACAGAGCAGATCAGGGAAGGGTACTCTGTCATCTTTAGTGAGTCTGTAGGCTTAAAGTGCAGATTGATTTTAGCAAATTCACCTAATACTTTTGTCCATTCATATCACAAAATCGTGACAGATAGGGAGTGGATGTTTCAATCAATGTCAGTCAGGCATAAACAACTACTATTAGGCATTACCAAGTGCTTATTATTTGCGTCCCTTAGCAAGTGACCAGCAATATAAAAATGAATTCAGAAAACAGTGATGTAGAAAAGAGGGCATACATATGAAATTGTCTGACATATTCCCGAAATACTGTGATTTCTGATTAAGCCATTTTATTAGGATTCTGGCTAGTCATGCAATAATATTTTTTTTACTATTAATGAGAATGGAAGTTGTTAAAAACCAATTAAGAGCAAAGAACCCCAAAAAGTAAGCTGTCAGACTGAGTTAAGAATAGTTTGGTAGCTGGTGTGCTGGGAAAAATGCTTATCAGCAGCATTATGACTTTTTTCCCCCTACACAGAAATCCGAAGGGTCATTTGTCACTTTTGTATTCTGTGTAAATTCTTAACCATTGAGGCCTGGTCCATGAATTGGATTTTAAGGTTATGCCACAGTTAAGTGAATAAATACTGTGCTGATATATAATAAGAAAAATATATTTAAACATTAAAAACTCTACTTAAGAAATTTCTAAGAATACATTTTGTGACAAGATTAGATTATGCCAGTAAAATAGTACACTGGGCAGCCCAAACAATTAATATAATCAGATCCTAAGAGAATAGTAACTATGCCCTTAATTCAGTACTTACTGAGAAGCAGATAATTAATTCAAATCACTTTAGGACTTGCACAGTTAGCAGAATTGTGGACATCATAGCAATCTGTCTTTGAATCTGACACCTTGCGAAACATAGGATCCTGAAGCTATAGGAATAATACTAAAACCTTGGGCACTATACAACTATTCTGAAAAGTACCCTTTCTGAAAATCAGAAGTAAATACATTGAAATACAATACTCATAATGCTAGAAGAAATCGTGTAGCAGTACTTGGTCTCTTATACTTACCTCAGTTAATTAACCCTCATAAAGGATGATTCTGTGCCCATTTAAGTCCCATTCAGCTGAGTCGTAAACTTCTGATTAGTTTCAGTCAGACAAAAGCAGGCTCACTGAATGGGAATGGATCAGCCAAGAAGCTAATTGTAAAAATACTAAATTAGGTTCTCAGCAAGGCGAGATGTTCTCCTATAAATATACTTTATGTAATTATCTCTACATAAATGAAGGTTGTGCAGCAAGTGAAAGCAGAGCAGTGTACAAAAAAATGAGATGAGCAGTGATTCTTGAGAACAACAAACAAAGGAGATGGCAGCAGATAGAGCAGTTCCCAATGACAACACTGGGCAACACAAGCAAACCGAAGACAAAGACATAGACTTATGAATGTAAGACTTTCACGAGCAGAGTGAACATTCAATGCTACCAAGGAGATTTGCACAGTAAATTGTATTGCAGAAATTCAAACTGAAGCAGGTTGTGGTAGTTCTTCATTTTAGGAAATTCAAATGTTTAAGCTACAGAGGTGGAAAAGTGCAGTCCCAGGCTTGAAGTGCCTTTTTGGAAGTTCAATATTTTTATCAATTAACTATTAGTTTTTATAACCTGACTCTGAAAGTGGTCACATAATGTGTAACAAGATTTTTAGTTGAAGCAACAACTAATAAGGCTATTTTGGAGCTGTCTTGAGGTTCCTGCTTTTATATGTGAAATTTTTATATCTTTAAAAAGTTGTCCAGCAAATAAAAAAACTTCTTCTTGTACTATCAGTTACATCTTACTTCATTGCTCTGATTCCAACATCTTTACACTTAACCAAGAGATCTTACTGAGGTTGTGTGGCTTTGGTATGTGCCTGAACTTAACTGTCCACTTCTTTAAAATTCATGATTTGTAACTGCATGGTTTAAGATGTGGCTGATGGACTGAATCCTGCCTGAGGAATGTTTCTAACTGGCCTAGTGCATTTTTCTCAAAGGAGTCTAGTTTCAAAAATTTTGGACAAGACACTGTACTGCGGCTACTCCAACACCTCAGCATGTGGCTGTTCATGGTTAGCTTGAGGAAGGAGCATCTTTTCTCAGCCTCTCTCCTGAGAGGATGAAGAAGCAGAGAAAGGAATACCTGCTTAGAGGTCCAGTAAAGGTTGAAGCTGCTGCTGTTGCTGTTACAAAAGCACACAGTCTGAACCTCTTGGTTCAGCATCCCTGGCTACCATACTTGGGCAACGTGTTACCCTGTGAAACTTCTTTTTCAGAAGTTTCATGTCCCTCTTAGAGCATCCCAGGGAACAAACTACCATGATTTCTGAGTCCAGCTGAGTGGGGGCTTGGTACCGGTGTGGTCATCTCTGATAGTCAAGTAAAGGATACAGGGTTCTGCTGAGTGCTGCAGGTGAGGTTATAGAGCACAGGTGTTATTTTATGGCTCTTTATGCTCTTGCACTAGCATACAGATGGTCTGCATGGACCACTGGCTGGTCTTCTATTCTTACCAACCCCTCCTCCCCCCCTCAAGCCAAAGGTATACTTGTACATGATTTTTTTTCATTCGTAAAATTATAAATTAAAATAATTATCATATAAGGACACAATAGGCCTGAAGTGATGTTGTTGACTTCTGAAGTTCTTGAATTAATTTTTTTTTAGAAGCTTAATGAGTCTTTAACATATGATTTTTTTGATATCTAATGTAGCCACTCTCTGTTGTTTCTTATGCCTTAGTGTAGGAATACAGCACAGAAGGATGCCAGGTTGAAAAGAACTTTCTATCTCTCTGAGAGAGATAGAAAGCTTATAAAAAGGTTACCATCTTTTATCCATGTCATGAACATACTGAGCTTTTTCTAAAGGTTAGGCTTTTTGTCCTTCTTAATGGGTGCGCTAGAACCTTGTTCCTTTTGATATTTAGAAATGGATTTCTAATTTTCTACCTACAGTTACCAGTGGAAAGTTTCTACGTATTTCTTTTCCATTGACATTGTCCGTTAAGTGAAATTGATTGTCCCACCCATGATAGCTGTGTTTGTGAGGACTCACAAACAGCAGTTTTATTGTTGCTTGTTGGCTTCTCATGCTGAGTAGATTCTGCTCTTTCCCATGTGATTGTCCATGTTTGACCACCTTTCTTGATTTTGAGTGGTTGGAAGTGACACTATGATTTTAATTAATGTCTGATCAATGTTCGTGATTATATTAAAAGTCTGCTATCTAGTCCGATATAGCTGGATATACATAGAACTGCATATACCTTTTTTATTGCTGTACAACACTATGTTTGATGGTTGCCTTATGACCAATTAGTATTCATTTAAAACTGATGAGTCCCCTGGCTTATAGCATAAAATCTAGTTATTAAGTCTATTAAATGCATGCATTTGCGTATAATTTTTATTTTTCCAGTCCCCTTATTAATCTGTTTTTTCCTGTATAATATCCTGGACTTTCTCTAAATTGATATCCCTAATTTCATTCTGTGAGTAAATTTCGCGTGCTTCTTTCTGTGCCAAAGTTATGAATGAAAATGTTAAATAAAAAGATCATTAGTAAGAGGAAACCTTGAGAAATTTTAATAGTAAGACTCTCCCAATTCATCAGTTTGCTTTTCAGTGTAATATATTACTGTGTCTTTTCAGATAAACCTTTCCCCAGTTTACAAATTTGCACTGTTCCTAATCTGCTGTTTAACTGTGTACATAGTTATGTTCCTTATGTGTTACAGTATCAATTGCAATACTGAAGACCATATAGGATATATCTGCTGCAGCCCCCCCCATCCTTAATACAAGTTATTTTATTATCAAAAGCTGTATTTATTTTGGTAAAGGTAAATAATGTCTTGTATTTTATCCCAGGTTTCCATTCACCTCTGTGTCTCAAAATGTCCTTTCCTTTGAACTTCTTGAAAAAAGACTTGCACACTATCAAGCTCAGAGTAACTGGTGTAAAGTTGCCAGTTTTTCAGTTTTTCTCTTTCTAAATTATATTTGTTATATTGACATTCTCTGATACTGTGACATCACTTGAACTGATAGATTTTTGTAATTATTCACCACTGAATTCTTAGGGGAATTGTTTCAATATCTGGGGCAGAAGATTATCTATTCTGCCTGCCTTAATTTTACCAAACCTTAAAAACTTTGCTTCCGTCTTGAATGAAATTTAGTACTATCCACAGATTTTCATAGCTGTCTGGCTTTTGCTGTCATTATCCTGACGGAATATTGAGTCAGAAAGGTTTGGCGTGGCCATGCCAACATTGTCTTTTATCTCAACTCCGTTCTTACTGTGCAGCAACTTCACTGCCAATTAACTTTTCTTTTTCTCTATACTGTCAAAGAATAGTATACATAATTCAGTTTGTATTGCTAAGTGTCCTGTCAACTGTCAGGACTCAGGACTTTTGGCAATTCTCATTTTGTCCCTATACTTTTTGACTAATCCCCTGCCCTCCCTCCCCCCAACCCCCATCCTTTCTTGTAGACTTTTTGCTCACACCTTATATAGTGTTTAGATAAATCCATTTATTTTTTCAATCAAAGATGCTGCACAGTTCTTAGTTCTTTTTATGGAGCTGCCAACTCCTTTTCCTCAGAGCATACTGAACATCTGAGAAGCCTGTGGCGAGGCTGTGGGACAGAGAACTCAAGGTCTTACACTTGGAAATCATTTATATGTAAGCTTGAACACTTTTTTTTTTTTAAAGTGTCAGCTATGAAAAAAGCATGCACTCAGCAAAATGCTGTTAGTTGTCAATTCAGGTCATTTTGACTAAAAGGGATTACTAAATGATTGTATGTCAGCTCTGCAAAGAAGTCACCATCCTCTATCAGCACATTTGTCTCAAAAAAAGAATATTTGTTCATCACTGCTTTGAAACAGCTTAAACCACTTTCTGATCAATCTGTGATAAATGACAAAAAAGTCTTGAATTAAGAGTGCCGATCCAGCAGTTTTCCCTCAATTGAACTTAACTAGATCTTTGACTAAAGAAGGCCATCACTAATATTTTGTTATCATTTATCATTTAATTTCTCACCACTGTGCTCCAAGAAACATAACCTGGGACACTCACCACTTCTTTTTTTCACCAGGCTTGCCAGATGCGATAGAAGGGAAGAGAGACACTTGTACTGTTTGGAGGTGGTGAGTGACTCTTGCCACCGAGGAGAAGGCTGGATGGTGGTTATTCCTCAGACAGTGTTTTCTCTTTCTGGTACTACCTGTCAAACCAGGTGTTGCCTGGGTAGACCATGTGGTGGCTTTTCTAACACTGGAAGGAAGATGATTCAATAACCGTGTAGTCGTTTTCCTCATTCTGTTAGGGAGTAGGGAGTACAACAAGAGTATGTGTGGCATCCACTTACACCTTCATTCCCTCACCCTTTCTGCTCAGATGCTTACTTCCTTCAATCCTTCCTGACATATCCTCTCAGCAAAAGTGACTGCAGTAAGTAACTGAAAACCCTGATATTCTCTTCCCCCCCCCCCGCAACACTGATCAATAGAATCAATGGATACTTGATTTCTATCATTTAATATATATAAATTTTTATCAGCCTCGTTCCTTCTTTGTGTTTTCAAAACTTCCTTCATCATCTCTTGCTAAAAAAACCCAAACAGTGTGGCATCACAATCCATCAGCTCAGAGAGAAGGGCTGTATCACTTTAATAATTTTTCTTTTTGCACCACAAAGAACAAAATAACAAACAGTGCTGTATAAAGTAAGATTTCAGAGGTCAGAGATTTAAATCAGGAGCTTGAAGTACACTGAAAAGCAACAGAAAATCAACTCAAGAAAAAAAAACAGGCAGGCACATTTTAGAATGTGCTTACTAGAAGCCAGCAACCCAGAACAGCTCTTAGCCGCTGTGTGTCCTGCTGAGCTGTAGGAATTTGAATGGTTGTCAGATGGAATAATTAGAAATCAAGACATTTTTCAGAATTACTGATATGTAAATCAAGCGATGTTATGGCAAGAACTCAGTGACTTCGTGAAAAAAAACAGTATATAGTTGCAGTTGTAAAAAATATTGTTCCCATGGAGCATAGTAACAAATAGTGAGAGAAAAGAAATACATGTCAATGACAGTGACATTAAAAATATCCACCCAGACTGAAAAGCAGAATACAGGAAAAAAATAAGTGTCAAGCATGACATTTGGAGGCAAGCTGAGCACAAAGATGTCCAGCAGAAATGAAGTAGTCATAGGCATTCAATAAATTTAGCAGTTTTAAGAGCAGAAATCCTTATATTTCGTGTCCTCCCAAAAATAAACTTAAAGACAAGACAAATATTATTTATGGAGTTAAAAATTCTGTTTGTTTCTTCCTTATGGCCAGTCAAACCTGGGCAAAGATATTTTTTCTTATTTTGTTTAATTCTGTTTGTTTAATACTGTTTTCAAAGTTGGAATGTTTGTAGGTGGTGGAGTGGTGGATCTCCTCTTACTAGGGACAAGGGCATGCACTGACATCATGGACTTTATCATATTTCCTGAGGCAAAACTAAATGGCCTGGGGATTTAAACCAAGTAATGAGAACCAGACCTACTTCCCCTTGCTTACACGTATCTTTACCTTCATTCCCTTTCTCTGGAATTAACATTTCCTCTTGCAAAAATGAGAGGATCCCTTCCCCTCTGCAAACCAACCCCTGTAGTCCATTCTATAACAGTATCCAATTTTAAATTTTTCTCCAAAGCCCAGATTTCTGGAGATGGATTATATATTATTGAATCTGAGTGTCAGAACCTGCAAGGAAACATTAAAGCAGCCTGGGACACATCCTCAGCATTGTTTGTATATGATTTGCATTGCAGCTGTACAGGGCAGCTCGGTGACGGAGATGGATACGGAAACACCAAATCCAAGAACCGTATTAACAGCTTGGTGTATAGTGCTGCATTCGATACTTAACTTGTAAAGGCAGGAGTCAAAAAAAGGCAGAAACTTCAATAAAAGCTTAATTTTACCATGTAAAAGAAGAGTATATATGTATATATATAAAAATATTGTTCTTTATCTAGCATTGAATTGTCAGATTTTACTTGATGCTAAGAACTGGTAGTCATATTCAACTTTTTAAAAATACTAATTATAAAAATGGAGCATAGCTGAATGAATGTGACAAAAGAAGAATTTGTGAAAAAATATCAACTTCTGCAAAGGAATCCAGACTGCTAGAACATGTGTTTTTGGCACAGAAATTACGAATTCCAGAAATCAACATTCAACAGTGTGTTTATGAGAGTCAAATGCAAAGTTTAAAAAAACTGCAACAGTATGTACTCACTATTAAATCAAGCAGAAAACAGTAATTTCATTAAATAATACAACTGACAGAGGAACTACAGAATCAGAACTATGATTCTTGTCAAATATTTTGCCACATAAAGTTAGGAGGAGGAGTGGTTTTATAGTACTTGATTATCAAAAAATCACTATTGACTAGTGCATTTATTGGAATATTTATTGTTTGAAATAAGATTCTGAAACTCCAATATACAATTTATTACGATGGACTTAGTATGAAAAAAGCCTTAAGTGTCTATGAAAAGTTGTGCTAAGTGGGTTCATTAGATCCCATCAAAATTTGTAATAAGAGGTGGTCTCATCATGCAGGAAAGTGAAGTAGTGGTTCAGTTCATTCTTTGCCGAAGTGTGACTTTGAACTAGTTAAATGGTTCAGATGATCACTCATCTGAAAGGGAACTGCTTCAGTTGAGAATTGGGATACTTGCTGGAAGATTACACTTATTCAAATGACAGCCAGGAGAGATGACACTCAGTTATCATAAGAGTGTAGTACATTAGTACTTCAAAAAAACTTCTGTAATACTTTTGATTGGATACAAAAAAGTGAACAAAGATTGTAAGTGCAAATAATATTCAGTGTAAAGAGAGCTAGACCACTTTTAATAAGAATTGTAAACAAGATTAATGCTGTTGCAGCAGTATGTTGTATGTCCTCTTTGTCTTGGACCAGGAGAATCATTTTTTTCTTCTGAAGGCTGGTATGTGATACACATTTAACAGCTGTTAAGGAATAACAGAATTCCAGCACTCATTAGGGTTTCTGATTGCTGTGAATAAGAAATTACCTGTCTAGAAAGAAAGTAATGTCTGTTATTTTTTACTTCACGAACCTTACCCTTTCCTCTGCGAGGAAAGGAGTCTCTTTGAGCCTCTCTCATAGAAGAGCCAAACTCCTCTGGGTAGAGACGTCCATTACAGTCCAGGTTGCTCAGATATGCAGATGACTGTACATATGCAGAAAGACAATTACAATCGTGATATCATCTGACAACTAGGAGAGAAATGATCTTCAGAACTAGTATTGGTCTATCTCAGATGATTAAATTGAGTCTTTACCACAGAGGTGAGATGCAGGACCTTCACTCCTGGACATCACTGGTGTGGGATCGCTACAGCAAAGGCTAGGTGAAAGAAGAGAACTGATCACCCATGTATTTTTCCTGTAGGAATTTATAATTCTGTAAAAGCAATTTTGGTCCTCTCTGTTCTTCACAGTAGAGAAACATATGGCCCCACATTTGGTGGCCAGTACTAGCAACAGATTAACATCTTAAATAAACACTACATTCTGCTATTATGACAGTAAATGCTATTAGACCCGAGCATAATGAGACAAAAGATTCTATAGCCAGAGGAAAGCACATATTCTTTGCAAATTAGGGATGTGGTATTGATTTATAATTACATATATGAGATAGAATGGTTTATATCTCTGATAATCTTTAAAGGCTACCATCTGCCCCTAGACAAACTTAAGATGAAAACTTAATTTGGATAAAAACCTACTTGGATAGTTAATTCAGTTAAGGGATCATTTTCTAATAAAGTTGAAGGATTGGGCTGGATGATAATCCTTTGAACTACCTGCAACAGCAAATTTGTCCTAAGCTTTTGTTCCCCACTGTGGCATTTGGCTTTCTGGTAAGTGATATACCCAGTATGGTCAATAAAAGCTGACAGAAACAAAATTGAAGGAATTTAAAAAAGCTACTGCTATTTTAATATTAATAATAGCAATGAAACTCAGCAAAATACAAATGATAATCCTAAAAGAACATTAAAACATGTCTTTGTTAAATGCAGTAATGATATGAGGTAAGTAGATGTTTTAAAGATTAATTTAAATAAGAATTAAGAATGCATGCATGTGTACACATACTTGCTACAAATGGGATCAACAAAGATCTTCAGTGTTATGGGTTAAGACAGACATGAAATTAGGACAGAACAGGGATGTTTAAGTAAATGTCATTTTGAAGTGTCTTAGTCTCTCAGGACTGTGCTTCTGCTCCTAAGCAAAAGCAGTTTCCATGCAATGAACTGCCTGGTATTTACTGACTCCCCCTGTGCTCTTTACCCTCGGCAATTTCCACTGAACTCTCTCACACAGCAGAGTGTAATGTCCAGTTCAATTTGATAAATAGGAAATCATAGTAAGCTGTTTATAATAGATTTAAGTGTAGTACAGGATGTTATGGTTTTTTTCAAGGTGTCTTTAGAGCTAATGCAGAGATACCATTTTAATGTTCTGGCCTTTATGATGTTGTCAATTTAAGTATTTACATCAGATTTGTAAATCCTTCATGACATTTTTGCTGAAGGAAATATTACTTCATCTACTGTGCTGCTAACAACAGCATAGAGTTTTCTTAGGTAAGTGAGAAGTTCAGGCCAGTGTCAGAGCTTAGCTACATTAGCCATTTGCGGTGAAAGAAAACCCTCTATTAATGCTTATGCGGTAGGATTAAGATGACTTGAATGCTGTAATCCTTCCTGTTCGACTATTGGCATCATGCTGCCATCTGACAACAGCTGTTTCCTCCTTAATCTGATGGAAAAAAATGGTGGTAGATTGTTACTTGCACCATTACAAGCTCACTCATTCCAATTTATGTTTTAGTAAATATGCATATTGTATCATAATAAAAGGCTTTTAAATGTATCCATGTATTAAATATAGTATAGTCTTGTTTATTTTTGGTATCTGCTTTAGTAAGTACCCAAAGAACCATCAGACATTGTTCTGCACCAGCACTTTATTTTTAGTTCTGTAGTTAGAAGCATGCTGTATGGAACAGCAGGATCCAAAAGTTGTCATGAGGAAAAAAACAGGCATTTGGGGCGTATAAAAAAAAAAAAAGTAAGCATTGCATGTCATGAGACTTTGTAATCACCACTCTTGGCAGAAGGCCAAGCACAGAGTTTACAGAATCTTTTGAAGCCACTGGAGCTGGAGGGTCCTGCCTTCGAACTGGATATCAGGTTGATATTTCTGTATTTCCTGACAGCTGCTACTTTCAGGACACAAAAATATGTTTGCCTTAACTATTCCCTGAACTTCAAATTATTGAGATACTTAGGTGAATCTTGGAGTTCCAAAACTCATCCATGAGAAAGTGATTTGAACACTGTTGGATCATAGTCTCATTATAGGTGCTGCTTTGACTGACAGCTACTGGTATGTGCACATATATTGAATACATTTGGTATTGGAGATAAAGTAAAAGCTTGCTAAATGACAAAGTATTCCTTGAAACAGATGACTGAACATTTGTATTTTTTTAACAAAAGTCTCCTTTTGAGTTGGTGATGCACAGAAGAGTGACCACTGTTGGTCGTGAAGTAGGAGAACTTAGCCTGATGATCCTATCCCTCTTTATGTATGTTTTCTGACTTTAGTTTGGGGGCACAGTGAAATGCAGACATGGATAAAGGGGAGTTAAAAACGACTCATATTGAAAATCAGGCAAATAATTCTGTACCTTTCAAGATTATGAACTTCATTATAATTTCAAGTGAAGTCCTTTGAATAGAAAATGCAGATGTCAGTATTTACAAAAACAGTGAAGGCTACAGACAGCACCGGGTTTGCACCCACCGTTGTCCAGCACTGTGTATGTGTGCTGTAGATCATCCTAAGGTTACAAATCTCTCTAATACATAGGAAAGGGGGAAAGGAATATGTGAGTGTCAGCTTGGGAACTGTTGCGCTCTGATCCATTATTATAAAAAATCATGATTATTGACAGCAGAAATAGTCAGCTCTGAACTTCCAGCAGCAGAACTCCCAGCTTCTGTGTAAAATGAGCTTATGGCCAAGGTCTCCCAAAATCCATCTACACTAGCCCAATAGCTGTTGAGGAAAGTGAAAACAAACCTTCTGTCTATTTTGCAAAACACAAAATATTCCTAATAGCAGGACAGAAAGTTAAAATGGTCCTACTCTGCTGTCTACTCTTCCTAGTAGATAAGCACTACGAAAAACAAAATTCCTTCATGTTTGAGGTTGATGGTTCCACAGGCTGGAACACACCATGAACTGGCTGCACAGAGACTGAGCTTCTTATTCACTTCTAGAATCATGCTCTGGAATTTATGCAATACTACTTTGTAGTTCAAAGGATCTTTGAACATACTCTTGTATTAGCAAGATTCATGCTGAGATTGTTAACGTAGCAAATCATTTGATTTTGCAGTTCTCCTTTGTATTAGCTGCTTCCAGTAATGAGACTTTGCATGCAAATACGAATATTTGGGCAAAATAAAAAACTGCAAGCCCTAATAGATGAAATAAAACATTGCAGGTATTTTCATGACACTGCAGAATGTATGAATAGTGATAAAGTGTTTAGGAGTGAAACGGAAGGAAACAAAATACAGAGTGCTTATATTAAAGATCCTTTGTGTAAACTGTATTTAATACCATCTTAAAACAGATGAGTTCTTGTGAGTATTCTCAAGGGGATTTCTTTTATTTACACCATCTACCTTGGTTTAGTCTGAAGTAAATACAGCTTAAAATTCATTCTTAGGTTTCAGCCCTGCTGACTCAGATGTAACACCAAAACCAAACAATCAGCAAGATAGTCTGTGAATGTAATTTTTTGAAGGCATGTGATTTTTTTGAAGGACGTAGGAGCTGATAATATATACTGACATTTTACGGTGAGAACAGATCTTTTCTTAGAGAATATTCCAATCCAGAAGTATTCTTATTATTTTTACCTTTTGCTATTGCAAAATGTATTTCACAGTTTTAATTCTTTAACTCCAGATGTCACTCAAAAAGTTGGAGTGATGCAGAGGATGTCTTTCTGTTTGTCCATCGACATTTTTGATATTTACGTTTCCGATCAGGGCATAAATACAACAGTTTCACTGACTAAAATGCACCATTAAAATTTAAATGCATGTTTATTTTACAAATACATAATTCACTGAATTAAGATAACACCAAACATCCACTATGAGCTAAAAACTCGGCTTGCAATTTAGAAAGGGGCCTGTGTTCTGCAGATAAGTACACTGTCAGTGTTACTCCGTGTTTAAAATGTTTCAGCTACAGGGGTTAGAATTGAAGAAGTGCTTCATTTCTGCAAAGCAGGAGCCGGGCAACCTGTACATCACAAGATTGATTTTTAGGACTGAGTTCCTGAGAATTATTTGTGACTGCATGCTAAATGTGATCCAGATTTCCATAAAAGATGATGTTTTTAAATCTAATCAGAAAATTGTATCCTCAGAAAGTAAGTTCAAGAAATTCAATCATAATGTAAACAGGATGTGTTACTTTTTAAAAAAGTTAATTTTTAAAATAGTGCCGCATGATATAATTATAGAATATAAAAATATTTTTCCTAGTGTCCTATATACTGAATCATTATTTCTATTTTTTGTCATTCATATGGATTTACACTGCTTCCATTGTTACAGGAAACCAGAATTATTTAAATTATGGTCTATTTAAACAGACTAGTAGCTCTATTGGTTTGGATGAAAAGTTCATCTCCCTGGTATCCTACCATACAAGGGTTTTACAGAAGGGATGATATTCCCAATGCTTTCACCAGCTTGCAACCAGATGTAACCAGGCAATTCCTGAGCCAGATGTTCTTTCTATGTGTTTAGTAATAGTCCATGGCTATCTTTTCTACGAACATGTTCGGTCTTGCCGAGAGCTTGTGTAAGCTTTTAGCTTCACCAGCATCCTGTGGCAAGCAATAGCGCTGTGTAATGACACTTGATGTGAAATGCCACACCGTGCATTTTGTTCTGATTCAGTTTTTTCATTGTAGTTATACTTAATTCCCCCTAGTGCTGGTATTGGAAGAGACAGTGAACAATCCATTGAAATTACTCTTTTTTTTCCACTTTGATGTTTGTGTCTTGGTAATTTAGGTCCCTGCCTTCATCTGTAAACCACCTTCCCTGCTGTCTTTGGTTTTTTTGTGGTGGCTTTTTCGTTTTTGAGGTTTTTTTAATCGATCCTATAATTTTCGTAGCTGGCAGTCAAATCACTAGGATTACTTATATGAGCAAGGCATATTCAACTGAGCCATGAATTAGAAAAGGTATTTAATATAGTTTAAATCTGAATAGTTTTTAAACATAAACACAGCTTTCATTGTATTTTGATTGGATGTTTGGGACAATCAGCCTCTTAACAGGAAACCTGATCTGACTGTACAATTTAGGCAAATACTTATTCGATATTAATGCTCATTGTTTACTTCAGTAAGAATGTGTTATGCCAAAAGAGTTTGCCATGTACTTTTATGGCTTAAAAGTCTTTCTGACATACACCAAGAATAATATAGTAAATGCTATTGGTAGATTTGTAAGTGTATTCCCAGTATTCTTCTGTACTTTGCAGTATGCCAATAATTTAAGAATGAAACATTATCATCTATTACAACACTTCTGTACTTTCAGTCCCTAAATATGAGTAATACAAAATACAGTACACATACTGGGTCCTTGGAAAGCAACTGTGATGAAGCTTTATTTTAAAATACTAGCTATGCTTTTCATTTAAGTACTTATGTGCAGTCAAAAGAATGAGAAATTAGGTTGACTAAAATAGTTACAATATTCTAAACTGAATAGGTAAAACTAGGGAATTCTACTGATTAAAGCAGTGTACTTGAAACATGGCAACATCCTACAGTTATTACTCTTTCACAGCTTGTTGGCAGCTAAAAAATGATGTACCTGCTTCAAGGGGAAAAACATTGCAGTTTTGCCCATGTAGTAGTACTTCAGGCAGCACTTAAGACATTTAAGACTATTATGGTTATATATTGTAATATATATTTCTCCATAACATTACAGCACACATTATACATTGTGCTGATTCTTTGTGAAAATATCTTCCTGTGATTACTGTAATGAAATGCATTTTGGATAGATAGTAAACCGATGCTTCCACAAATACATAACTCTGACACTGGTGCTAGGAAAAAGCAAAATCTTCAGTTTAAAAACTGCTCCTATGAGCATCTGCTCTTAGAATAACAATAATCTTTTATAGCAGTTTTGTCTTAATTCTTAGTGATGCTCCAAAGCAACTGAAGGGAAGACACTAACAGGCTAAGAAAAGAAAAAAAGAATGATTTTGGTGGGCATGCAGCTTTCCCCCCTTAACCGTTTATTCATGGCCAGGATGCCCAAAACCAGTGCAGAGACATGTGGTGTTTGTGCTGTTGCTTTGGTAAAACTAAAACTAATAGATATCTGGAGGTTCAATGACTGAAGATTAATTTTCCCAGTATTTGCAAGTGCTTTTTGGGCTTTTGCACTCTTGAAAACCTGCCTATTTCAGTGAGAAAAGGGGTTTTTAGAAATGGTAGCTCTACTAGAAAAAACCCTACTCTGGCTGCAATAATTCATACTGATACAGCCACCTAAATACCTGAACAGGTGTTAAATGCTACAAGTACTTCTATATTGACAAAATTTATCTACACTAAGGTGTTTTTTCTTTACCCATGCTGCAAGAGTCAACTGGCAAAATTAAAGTGTAGAAGGCCACCGTGAGAAAGCCCCCATTCCGTAATTCCTCTAATTCTTTTGGGAAGTGCTCAAAACTTGGGTACTGTTGACAAGTGCCAAGCCTGAACTGTAAGTGCTATTCTGAATATGAAAGGGAGAGGGAGCTGACACATGGTAATCCCATCATTTTGGTGGGAGCCTTGGGGGGAGTAACATGAATCCTTGTGAAATTTCACATTGCTGTTCCTTCCTCCCGTCAGTCTTTTTTTTACCCAAAGGAAAGGGTAGTCTAATCTTTTACCTTAGTGCTATTTCTCAAAAGACCTATATAGTGTTAAGAATGATGTTGAAATAAATGGTGATCTAAGCAAAAAATGCAGAAAGAAAGCAGAATAAGGAAATATTGGTTGTCCTATACCCAATGAAAAAAATAAGACCAAAAAAAAACAAGCCACAGGGAAAAAAAAAATTAAATATTTAAATATTGCAAATCTTTTATGAATCCAAACCCCAGAGAGCAGACAATTCACTCGTGAATTTATTTATTTATTCCTCAGAAGAGAATTTACAAACCCGATAACAGGCTGGTGCACCATCCAGCTCCAGCAGCAACAGGCCAGCAGCAAAGCCAAGGGACTGAAGTCTTGGTAGGAGCCGACCTGGTTCCTGTCTCTCCTGTATCCCCTCAGAGACGAGCATGAAAGAGCCAAATGCTGAGCTTACACGACAGGATCTAGTGGCTGAAATATTAGTCCTGGAAAATCAGGAGAGGCCTAATGTCTGACTCTCGTGGCGTCACCATTTTGCTTCATGTTCTCTGGCAGTCGAAAAGCTGCAGTATTCTACTGTCCTGTCATTTATAACCCCATTTCCCAAGTTTTTTTCACCCTTTGATGAAGTAAGGCTACCTTCTTCACAAGCACTGATGATCTCAGCTATGGAAATCTGATAATTTCTTGTCCTACAATGTAGGCATTCTCCATATAATTTATCAATTTGCCTTTTATCTGTTTATCAATATCTATAATCTCTGTTGCCATAAAAATAGTAACTCATACAATCTGTGGTAATGCCAATTAAGCAATTAGAAAATTTGGAGTGCTGATCATTATATATCTGTATCTGCAGGCAATGAGGCAGAAATAACATTTGTATAATAGTTGAACCATGTTTGTTTGTGGCCTGTGTGCTGTTTTTGCCATGTTTGTGATTTGTCCTTCACCTTGCAGTTTGAGCTCTTAAATCCAGATTATATGTCATAGCACAGAAAGAAGCAAAACACAAATAATGTAATTTTCATGTGACTACTGCTTGATTGTCCCTAACCACCTAAGCTAATAGAAATGTGATTTTATGATATTTATAATAACAGTGTTATAGTTTGGGGAAAATTGTAAAGTCTTCAGGAGTGGAGGTACTTGTGTGTAACTGAAGCTTTTGTACATCAGCCAGCAGGTGATGAAAGCTCCTACAGGTGATTATCCCCTCATGTACTTCTTAAAGAAGTTCCAAAACAAAGTTAAAATAATTAGGTGCTAAATTCCCTCAAGAGCATCAGAGCTTATGGTATCAGAGTTATCTTCTTTGTAATGTTTTCCAACAATTTTCACTGTCATGCCTGCTGTCATACGGGATGAGTCTCTTCTCAATGAGAATTTGTGAAAAACTTGAATTACTGAAACTGCTTATTCCTTGTATCTCAGTTTTAAAGATGGTAGAAAATGTGCCTGGAAAAAGTGGTGAAACCAAAGGTTTATGCAGCTGATTTACTATACCAGGATTGTTAAAATGCTTAATTACTGACAAAGAGAGGATAGGCTGCCTGGAAACGATGTGCCCCTTCAAAAATGTTACCCTTTGTTAAAGCAAAATGCAATCCTCAGCTCTTTGCCTCTTCTGTCTGTCTCTCCTACACAAGAGTTCACAGTATAGAAGATAATGCAGCACTTTTTTATGGTCAAGAAAGGATACAAAGGAGATGCTGGTGGTTCTACGATATTTTAAATTGTCCTGAGATAAGAGATGGATGGACTCAGCTAAACTCTGAGATGGAAATATTAGTGACCAGATTATAGTGCCTTCTGTCAATGTGTGTTTATTATTCAGTGAAAATATGCCTCTCATAGGAGGTGATTGTCCCACTCTGCTCTTCACTGGTGTGGCCTCACCTTGAGTAATGTGTGCAGTTTTTGGTACCACAATATAAAAAAGACAGTAAGCTGTTAGAGAATGTCCAAAGGAAGGCAATGAAGATGGTGAAGGGCCTTGAGAGGAAGCCGTATGAGGAGTGGCTGAGGGCACTTGGTCTGTTCAGCCTGGAGAAGAGGAGACTGAGGGGAGACCTCATTGAAGTCTTCAGTATCCTCACAAGGGGAAGTGTAGGGGCAGGTACAGATCCTTTTACTCTCGTGACTAGTGATAGGACCCAAGGAAACGGCATGAAGCTGAGTCAGGAGCTGAGTCAGGGGACGTTTAGGTTTTTCATCCAGAGGGTGGTTGAACACTCGAACAGTCTCCCCAGGGAAGTGGTCTCAGCACCAAGACTGTCTGAGTCCAAGAAGTGCTTGGATAATGCTCTCAGGCACATGGTGTGATTCTTGGGATGTCCTGCACAAGGCCAGGAGTTGGACTCGATGATCCTGATGTGTCCCTTCCAATTCAGCATATTCCATGATTCTGTGATACTATGAAAATGTATAAGGGATAGTGTTCCCTGATCCTGGGAATAGCTTTCTGTCCCTGAGAAGGATGCATGCTTCCACTGATGCAAGTTAGTACCACTGTTTCTATTTATTTTCAAGTGCCAAGATGTAACCAAGGGCAGCCAAGGGCTGCAGATGGCTCCTCATCAAAGACCAAACACCAATGCAGCTGCACGTTGTGACTGCTCACTCTGACCCCAACTTCCCTGTGGCAGCCATATGGCTTGGAACCATTCCCCGGATACTCATCTTTGTCTGAGTGTACATGTGTGCATCCTCCTTTGCAAACCACCCCACTTCCACAGATGGTTTTGTGTTGTGCACTACTGTTCTGATTTTGTTTGAGACTCTATTAATGCCTCCCAGTGAACCTATGATTGTATTTGATAGATTGAAATTTCAGGAGACTTGATTGTAGATGCCCTTGTAGTATTTATGTTATGTATATGTCTACATTTACGTACATTTGCACTGCTTTTCCACATATGTGTGCTTGTTTAAAAGATACTTCGACTTCTCTCTCTCTTTTTTTTAATTTCTTGACATATGGTGAACAGTATTGTACATAATGTGAGTTATTAAATAGTAAGATACTATAGTAAATCAAAATAAATCTACCCACTATAACATAAATACAATTTTTGGGGGGTGAATATCTTCCAGGTGAACTGCAAATGTTATGTTTTTCCTGCAGAAACTACACAGATGCTATCCTGATGTGGCCAAATGTTAAAGTTTAGCCTTCTCTAACACTAGCAATTGCTTCCAAAATACACAGCAGTGGTAGTATATTCTTGCCTTGTATTTCTGCAGCTCTGTCTGAACCTTGCTCTACAAACCTGTCTATCACAATTGCTTTGCAATAAAAGATAAGCAAATTAGCTGCAACACACAATTTATTAAATTTAGTCATTTGTGAATGTCACAAATGTAACCCTAGAGGACTGAGGCCTTACAGGCTACAAATTTGTTGCTTTCTTTAAAATTCTTTGTGACTTGTGTGTGTGGCTATGCATCAGCCTATAAATACTTATGAACTTTATAGTTATTTCTTGGTACAGGGTATTATAGAACAGCTATAATAGTACTGTGAGGTGTTATTATTCTTGCTGTATGACTGATATTTTTTTCAGCTTTTTCACCGGCTTTCAATCACAAAGAAACAAAACCTCAAATATTTATTTATTGTACAAATTTTAGCACAAGTATTCATGTTAATTCTCCTTGTAGTTGTTATTCATAACAGTTACTTTTGAATACCTCTGAAGAGTAAATAAAAACATCAGAAGTACAATCAGGAACAATATATTTTTTTTCTTACAGTTTATATTTATAAATTGCTTGGTTCAAAATTTGGCCAATCCTTATTACAATAATGCTATTGAAAAGTAGCTTCCAAACATCATATACTTACATTCAATTTTTTCAAAATTGCATGTGCTAAATGTCATTGTCAAAGCTATCTTATAGAAAAGATGTAAAAAAAAAATTGGTTGTGTCTGTTGATGTTTTTTTACAGAATGCAAGTGTAACAGAAACAAGCCTGGTAAGTTAATGAAATAGGTGAGGCAAGCGAGAATGTGAGAACTTGTGTTCCTTCTTTCTCATTTGTCTCTGACACTTGCAAACATGTTAAAGAGTTATTGTCCCATTAATATGGTATATCTCAAACCGTAGTTAGGATTACATGTGTAGTCAAAGTATGGTTCCCTTCTTTTGGATTTTAGTTAAATTTCTGGAAAATGCAGTTATGAGTTGATGTGAACCATTTTTAAAATTCATGTTGAATTCAAAAGATTGTTTCAACTCAAAATAGCAAAAATAACACTGACAGCTTGAAATATTCTGTATTAAGGATGGCTGAATTTGATTGAATTGTGTAAAATATGAGAGAAGGAAACATTTTTCTACGATTTGTTTGGGATGAAAGAAGATGATGCAAAATGAATATTTTTCTCAGTAAGGAAGAACTAAGAATATTTTGCTTTGTGTTAACTTGAAGTTTTACTGGGTGATCTTCAACCCTTATAGAGAAGTGGTTTTCTTTCTCACAGCCCATGACTCAGTTGTTCCTTTCTTTGTTCTGAAGCATTTCTTCTCAGCGCATAGTGACATTTCTGGATAGCTCTGGCTTGCTCAGCTTAGGATTGTGTCACAATTGTCGTGAGCTTTTCTGACTGACTAAACTCTTCTCCTTTGTTGCTGCTCTATTTTACTTCACCAAATGTTTTTGTGCTACAAATTCAGCTGTGATCAAATCTGCAGGCAACAGCAAAATTAGAAGGGTAGAGGAAAAATCAATGTGCAGACTGACTTAGTTAACATGTGTGGGAGGAAGCATGATTTCAACCTCCCAGCCAGATGTAGACTGAAATCACTCTCCCAGCTCCTACTCAAACCTGATCTAAAGTGGGGGGTGGTGGTAACTGACATGGACTGTAAACCTGAGGGATAGATACAGCCTGTCTTTTAAAGCAGCAAATCATACATTTCTTTTCAAGTGTATTCTCTGCACTTGCTAGCACCCTCTCTGTCCTGCTTGATGAAAGTTCAGCTGCTCAGTTCATCCATTGTTACACCCCAAATACTGAATACAGGGGTCTACTTCCTGACCTAAAGGAGAAGAGAGGTAGAGCTGTGGAGTTGTGAGCTACAGGAGTCTTCTCCACTCCTGCCTCTTCAGTGGGTTTGGTGTTGTTGGATGTTGTTGTTCTCGTCCAAGAGAGAAGAGACAAACCCAGGGTTTCTGGCCTTCATGAAAGTAGCCTCACAACAACAAAGTGAATGCTCCCTACCACTCAGAAGCATAGTATCTCAGAAGACATTTCAGAAGCGGCTTCCTCTGTGTGCTTTGGTGTACAAACCATTCAGCGGTTCTGCTCCAACCAGATCAGACAATGCATTATATTCAGATCAGTCACAGAAGGGACTAGAAGCACCGGTGTGAGAAGCAGCCATGAGAAAAGCTAGTGTTTTCCACAGTACTGTGTAATATAGTCAGGAAAGTATCTGTGCTGTCATACAAGGTCCTAGTTGCTCTACAGAGTTCAGAGTCCTCATGCTCAGGAAAGATCAGTTCAAATTGGAACAGATGCACAGAGTCAGGAGGATGGAAGATCTCCCTCTGAAAGAAAACCAAAAGCATGTAGTGTGTTTAACCCAGAAAAATTCTTTTTGAAGAGTTATACAGCTGCCTTGTATAAATGTAAAACAGGATTGAACAGGAATATGAGATACCATGCTCCACATTTTTCATTTTCTCTTCATTTTCATATGCTAGCAGTGTTATGTCTGCCTCTGCAGTGAATGCATTCAGTGTGTACCACATCTAGGTAACACTTTGGGAGAATTAAGCAGGACCAAGGTCATTACATTGTGAAAATACAACTGTATTTTCATAATTGGTGGCATATGTGAAGTTACGGTTTATAAAATCAAAATTGTATCAAAACTAGCTTAAGAGAAAGGTGGCATTCAGAGTTATCAGTGAAAATCCTGTAGTTCCCAACATTCGTACTGACTTTTCCATTTCCAAAAGTGGCATAAAACATCAGTTGTGGTATTAAGTTTTCCGCAAAAGTTCTATACCTCATGTGGAGGTAGTGCAAAGTGTACTAGATTTATCATCTGTTCTGTGGGCTAATGGATACAGAAATCCGTGCCATTTTATCCCTATTAAATCACACACCAAATAAAAGTAAACATAGTGATGTAGCAGAAAATTACGTGCTGCATTTTTTGGTACCTTTCAATGTAATTGAACGTATGGTGAATAATCCTTATAAATAGCTAGATGTTGTTAACCCTCTTAGTATGGATGGGGAAAGGGAAGCAAGAATTGATGTGAGGGTTTATGCAAGGTCACACTACAAATAAATGTGGATAAATTACCACTACAGAAACAGATATACCTCTCTGGGTAAAATTCAGCAGCTGTTTGACCATGAGTAAATCATAAAGCAAATGAGATGAGAACTTCCACCACTCAACTCCTGTGCTGTGATTTACATAAGGTAAGCAGATGGGCTGCAATGGACAAGATCTGAATTTCTCCAGAGAATGCATTCAAGAAAAACCAAACTGGATAAATTAGATTAAATTCATGTACTCATTAGTTTTCATATAGTTAATCTCAAAACCAGCACTGGTAGTTACTGTTTCACCTTTTGCAAAGTCATCGAATTAGGAATTACCGAAGCAGCCACCAGAGTGCACCAGATACATTTTAGAGCAACTCGCAAGAAAAGCGAACAACCTAAGAAGTGTTACTCCCTTTTCTTCTGCTCTTTTTTTTTTCGCTATGGGAAACAAATCAGCTCTTTAAATATGTGTGTGGAGGGCAGTGAGGAAGCAGGTGAAAACTCAGAAAGCTGGGAAGGTATCACTTCTCTTACATTTGCCCATATCTTTGCAGTTGTTTCAGTGACAAGTGTGTCTTGCTTGCTAAATTCCCCCATGTATGGAACTGCTACCTTATAATACTGGACATCCTTTTTCATAAAAGAAAATCCTATGAAAATTTGAATATGGGTTACACATTAGCTTGTGGGATCAGACCATAAGAAATGTTCACCATGTGCTGGCTAGCAAACATGTTACCAGCTTTCTGTCTACACGTGTGACTTCATCCCTACTTTTGCTATTCAGGGATACATAAGCTGATCTGAAACACCTTCTACATATCAGTACTGTACATTTGAAATACTGACTGCTCCACATTGTTTATGTCATATGGTGCACATTGTAACTGAACACTGTGTCTTCCGTATTTTGAAGGTCAACATAAAAGCATTAAAGGTGTAACTTGTCAGACAGATGGGCAATCCTGGAACATGATTCATCTTTGTGTGCTAAAATGGAGGTCTAACATAAGGCAGAGGATTTTACCCTCTAAAAGTGCATTTCTTTCACAGACTTTCAGTGGACTAAAATCAGTTGTATGGCTGTAGACATCCAAGAGTAAAGTAACCTGTAATATACATTTTTATATTATTCATAGTATTGGTTTTTAACAGCTGCAGAACACTTTTCACATATGTGGTTCTTTAGGTAGTGGAGTGCAGCAACATGTGAAGTGTGAAGCTTAATAAGGGTTAGATTTCATCTTACGGTATACAAACAACTTTCCACTGCAAGTCTTTTCTGCCTGCTGGCTGGAACCCTGGAAACATAATTTGGACAAGGGCAGTGCTGCCGTTTTATTTCAATGTGAGTTAGACGAGTGAGCTGATGAGACATTTTCTGCTCAGTTTAAAATCCAGCTGAACAAATGTTAGAATAAATAATGCAAGGAAAAGGTTGAAACTCTCCTGCATTAAAAATATACTTTAAAAGTTCAGTTTTTCTTTTATTGCAGCACTGCACTGGTTGTCTAAACACTCTGGCATTGGTTCCAGAGGGATTTCTGGACGTCAGCAGGAATAAATCCATCTACTGCCATTGAAGTCAGGCTGTGAATTCAAATTTGTCAGCTGACCCGTTACTATTTCCTCAAGCCAATTCTTCTCCATGGGTTGCATTTTTACCTGCTGATAATTAACATATTAGGAACATGGAATGTGAAAAATCACCCTAAGCATTTAGATAATGTACACTCATATATTTATACAAAATATGGAAATAAATGTGATTTATTTTTTTATTTGGGAAAATTTAAAAAAGGAAAATAAATTGTTCTGCAGTGAAGACTCAAAAGCATGTGTTGAACACGTGCATATTCAAACCCCACAAAGCAGTGATGAAGGATGGCACTGCTGAGAAGTCATCTTTTTAGCAATTGCTTTGTAAAGAGAGCACCAAGCATGAGAACCCTACGTGATCTGCTTGGCTTTGGTGACTGATTATATTGAGTGTAAAGGCACTGCATGATATCTTAATCTAAATATTTAAACTCTTTGAAGGAGTCTTGGATTCTGTAGCAAGGTAGACTGATTTGCAATCTCCTTTCTCAGTGATGTCCTCCTTTTATCACATAAACGTAAATGCCTCAAATGATGCATTCTTATCTAGTTGATTATAGAATCATAGAATAGTTTGGTTGGAAGTGACCCTAAAGATTCCAACCCTTCTGCTGTGGGCAGGGATGCCACTCACTAGATCATGTTGGTCAGGGCCCCATCCAACTTGGCCTTGAGCACTTGCAGGGATGAGGCATCTACAGCCTCTCTGGGCAAGCTTTTCCAGTGCTTTACCACCCTCTGAGTAAAGGATTTCTTCCTAACATCTAAGCTAAACCTGCCCACTTTCCATCTAAAACCATTTCCCCTTTTCCTGTCACTATCTACCTGTATAAAAAGTGTCTCTCCCTCATTTTTATAAGCCCCCTTAAGGTTCTGGAAGGCCTCAATGAGGTCTCCCCGAAGCTTTCTCTTCTCTATGAACAACCTTACTTTCCAAATAAGCATGCCTCTGCCTTATTAAGAACATAAATATTAACTGCAAACTCAGGAATTAATGACTGTTTATACTAGTGAAAAAGATGAGTGATATTTTTGTGAGTTTACAGCAATAATATATCTGTAGGTCAAAATTGTTTATCTGGCTCTACTGTAAATTGGGAATAATTTAATGAAAGAAAACTATGCTAGTGTTGTGCTGTCATAACAGGACTAAGTTTGAGCCTATCAAGTTGTCAGACATAATATAGAAAAAATTGTGTCTAGAGGTAAGCTCCTAAATCCACTTCTATGTTTGAAGCGTGTCATAATATAGACACATATAAGGAGGGAATCAGTATCTCTGGTCGTTTTATCAGTAATTTAATCCCTATTTTCATTTATTAATAGAACATTTTTTCTTTCCAGTTCTTTACCCACCCTCCTTGTGATATACTCACAAAAACTTTCTTAGGCTTTCTTACTCCTTGCTCTCCAGTTGCCTGGTACAAACTCGTTCTGGGTTTTGCCATTCTTAACCTTCCCCCACCCCAAACAAGGCAGATTCTTCCCCTTCTCCATTTCCAGCAAAATTGTCTTTTGAGCAGCACCTAATAATGCTGCATTGACTACATCTTGTTACTGCATTCTTCTTTTTATGGCAGTGGTGAAGCATGTTATGGTATGCCTTAATTATGATGTGTTTTAAGATGCTTATCAAAAAAAAAAAGTTTACATTTTTGTTCTTATAACACCTAATATATATTTAGTTTGGGCAAAGGGCTTTGGAAAGCACTCATTAAACATGGAATGCTTTAAATGTTTTACTTTTATTTTGTTATATTTTAGCTATTTTTTTTAAAGGAAGTTTTATAACTAAGTGAGGTATTTGGCATTCAACCAATTAGCTGAAGTTTTAGACATGGCCGTGTCCTAACGACTCTGGTATTTTAATTTTTAGTTTTTCTGGTTTAGTTTAAAAGAAAAAGGTTGGATCCTTCAGAAAATAACTTTGCATTCTGCATATGCTGTTTAACAATTAACCACATGTGCATTTAAAGAAAGAGCCAAGTGCACCAGCATAGGAGTACTGACATACATTAATATGATGTTTTCTCTTCTCATGCTAATGTATTTCTAAACTGAGCAGTGAAAACTGAGGAGTCTTGTTTGTATGCTTATGTG
Organism: Lepidothrix coronata; assembly: GCF_001604755.1. Classification (NCBI taxonomy): domain Eukaryota; kingdom Metazoa; phylum Chordata; class Aves; order Passeriformes; family Pipridae; genus Lepidothrix; species Lepidothrix coronata. The sequence continues at coordinate 10,932,400 of NW_016690185.1, read as the reverse complement.
AAAAGTTAGGCTAATTTTTGCCTTTTGGACACAACCTGAGATGTGGAGAGAGTGCAGTACCTTTGCAGGGGGAGTACAGGGAAATCTTTTCGCAGTACTAAGTTTTGCCGTGGTTTCATGTCCTTGTTTTTGTGAAAATGTAGGTACATGCAGACAGTTTTCCTGTGCTTGTAATACTGGGACTCTTCTCAAAATTTCATAGCAACTTTGCCCTTTTTAAAGAAATCGGGACTCCCTGTTTGGCACTACGTAAAAGGCCACCCTTTTAAGAAACCTATTGGATGAAATTATCCATTTAAATCAATGTCACAGTTCAGTTAGTCTGAATATGAGCCCTGTAAAGTCACCAGCTGTAAGTATCTGATGTTGCTCAGACATGACGGGAAGTTCTGCCTGTTTGCTTCTCTGCTGGAGCGAACTTCACAGTAGCCGTAGGATGAGATTTCTGTGCTGCTCCTTCTTGGCAGCTCTGTGCTGGAGAACAGCTGCACAGAAAGCTGTATCATCCATCCACAGCTTGTGTGCAGCTTTCCGATTTAGGTGTACAAGTTTTAAATAAGTGAAGGTTCAGAACTTGATGCTTGCGTGCTCCGGAACACCTCACATAGCCCAGCACTGAACTTTGCAGATGTTTAATTGCAAGCAAAGGAGTTGCATGATTTGTTTGTTTTAAAAGGGAAAGGTAAGCACTGCAAGTTACACTCATATTGAAGTTGATCCATTCACTTATAGAACCAACCAATTCAGACAAAATATATGCTTTTGTGAACTAGGGCACAGATTACAAACCTAAATAGTTTGTGTACATTTACATGTTGCCATGGAAAAAAAAACAAACAGGTTTGAGTGTTGTGTTACAGGTCTTGCCTCCCAATTCAAAACTAATACCAAGGCAGTGAGCCCCATCTCATCAGAGTCTGTGCCAAGGCGCAGAGGAGGTTGTGCCCACCAAGAAGTTCGACCCAACACTGCCTTACTCTGGCTCTTGCTGGTTGGTAGAGTGTGGCATGGTAGAGCGTGCTGGTTGGAGCTAATGGCAGCTGGTTTAAGGCCCAGTAGCTCTGAGGCAGCTCAGTCACCCGTGTTCTTGTGTGACGAAATCACCTGCTGTGATTTTTATAACCATAGTTTGTAATCTAAAAAAAACACCCCAAAACCCCAAACCCTACTTTTTGTGTATGAAAAGTTAAACCACTCACAGAATAACGTTGGGGTTCAGTGAAATGGATAATGTACATAGCACACCCTGAACACATTCCTTGTTTTTCTTATCACCGTGCTGCCTTTGCCACACTGCAACCTTGGAGTGCAGCAGTTCGCCCGTGGCACGCAGAACCTACGGCCTGGCCAGCTGACCCGGGGCTGAAAGGGCAGCGACTTTTCTTTAATTGTCGGACTTCACGATGCCTTCAAGCAGACTGGACCCTGCCCGGAGAACGCCGGTTTCCCGCACCCCGCTGTGTGTGGAAGCGCACGGAGCTCTAAAGCGGCCGGGGCGCTCCGGGCACCGCTCCCGGCAGCCGCTCGGTGCCGCCGCCGCCCGGGCTGCCCTGGCCCTGGAGGCGCCCGGGTGCCCGAGCCGGGAGGAGGGGCACGGCCCCGCCGGGCCGCAGGAAGCGCTGCCGTCACCCGGCCCTGCCCCGCTGCGCCGTCGGCGGGAGGCTGGGCTGCGCCGGGCCGGGGCCGAGCCGCCCCGCTCCGCCTCGGGATCTCCAGAAGGGATGCGACGGCGTACGCCATGAGCTGGCGGTCCAGCTCCCGCGGCGTGGTCCTCACCGCCTACCACCCCAGCGGCGGAGGAGGCGATGCCCCCGGCGGGTGAGTGGGGTTGCGGGGAGCCCGGCGCGGCGGTGGCAGGTGCGGAGGCGGTTCCAGCTGCGCGCCCGCCACGGAGGAGGAGCGGAGCTGGCTCAGCGGAAAGCTGCTACGCGGGAGAAGGTGTTTTCTCCGAGCCCGGGGGCTAAAGGGCTTGCCCATTTCTGCGCCCTGTCCCGGAGCCTCCCAAACGGATTTCCCTTTTTTTCCCCCTTCCTTTCCACCCCTCTCTGTACTAAGCTCTGCACATCGTGGAAACCCCAGGCATTTTGCTGATCTGCCGAGAGCCGACTGCAAACAGCAGCTGCAGGCTGTTGTTAAGGTGTTGGTAGATGAGAAGAGCCCCGTGGCCGCCCGAGTGCGTTGTCGGTGCGAAACCCAAACTGTTCCTGGTCGGTGTGGTTTTAGGCTCGGAGTGTGGAGGGTCTTGCAGCGGTGAACGCTGCTCCGGGCCCTCGGGGGGCTGGACCCCAGAGTCTTTGGGATCAGGCTGTGGGTGGGATGCAGTGCATAGATTTTCGTATAACCTCTTTGCGCTTTACTGCTTTGCATTGCTATTATTTTTTTTTTAATGTGATAAATGGGAGGAAGGTGCAGGTTAAGGACGAGATAAACTTTTTAAAGCATTTGTCATTGAAACTGATAATGGGCAAGAAGACAGTTCCACATACTTGAAGGCTGAGGACCTCCTAGTGCTTCACAGCATGTGTTTGATAGAGGCAGAAGGCACTGCTGGCTTTTCCATAGTAATGACCAGAGATACTGCTGTGTGAGTTTTGTTTTTGTGGCCCATTCAGTCTTGCCTTTTCCTTGTTGAAAACTGTCAACAAAGGTCCCATTGATAAAGATGGGACTTTTAATAATGCTGAGAAGTCAGCTGAAACTGGGAAGGTATTGAAACTGGCACAATATTTCCATATGTCCATAGGAAGAGTGTGTGGTCAAAGGGATTATGGTCTGGTTAAAAGAAGATAGAAGGAAGTACAGCAGGTCACCCTGGACAAAAGATAACTGGTGCAACATGATCTGTCACACCAAGAGTCCACAACAGAAGCAAGGACTGAACTGAGAAATACTGCCTACACCGTGTTAGAACCACAAAGCTATGCCTCTCTTTTTATTGAGGTGCTTCCTTTTCCATGACTAATGCTATTTATCAACACCACTTTAATTCTGATGTCGTCTTAGCTACATCTATGAGGGCACTGCAAACCTAGTTGTTTCCTACTGAATGTAAAAGATGTACTTTTTTGTAAGAAATCACAAAATACGCAAACTCAGTTATTGTTTGTGGTGTTTTTTACCTCCCATAACTCTCCTCAAACTCCCCTTGGAGGAGGAATAAGATAAAAAATGCTTTCTTTGCTCCTTGGGATAACTTCTGAGTAAAGATCTGTGTATCTGTAGACTGTTAAGATTGGTTCCCCCTTTTGACATGTAGCTGCCTGAATACATGGTTCTAAGCTGTCAGGCTCTTAGCCCCTAGAGGCCCTGGGTGCATGAGGACAGTCCCGGGGGCCTCTCTGTGTCTTAGAAACTTATTTCCTGTGCTCATACCACGCTATTAGGAGCAGCATTCTCATGAGATTCCCACTCCTCTGCAGCTGCTTCTAGGGACAGCCTCCTGGGTAAACTGAGATATTGCAGTGCAAGTAATAGTGATCCTTCACCAATTTTTCTGTTTTGGTATTAAGGGATGGGGAAATAAATGTGAAAAGTGGTTTCATTTCTGTAGTTACAGCAAACAAATGTGCATCTTTAAGCTGTGCAGAACAGAGGATTCCCACAGTTAGTTTGCCTGAGTTCCATCACAGCAGTATTACAGTTTTCCAGGCCATGCACATTTGCCACTTAGTTCATTAAACTAAAATCCTAAAGGACACCTGTCCACCTTTCTGCTGTGCCACTTGCCCCTCTAAATTTGGACCTTAGGTATGTGTCTCTTGTTTTCATTAACCAGGATCTCAACTCTGTGATCCTGATTGATCTGCTCCCTACTGCCTTGCATCCCCAGTGTCTTCCCACTTCTGAAGAGAGAGAAATTGCAAATATTTTCATGAGGGCAAAGAGGGAGGAGAATGACCACTTGTAACTTTTTGGTCTTTCTAAAAGCAAACAAACAAAACTTTCCTGAAACCTTGTAACATTTCTGTGGGATTTCTCACCCCCCCACACACCCCGTTATTCTAACTCCTTTCCTTCTTCATCAGCATTCCTAAGATGTGCAGAGATGCGTGATAATAGTGTCCAAGCCCATATCATTCTGAAACATATTGTGGAAATAAGTTTTTCCATTTTGCTCTTCACAGTGTGTAAGTGCACCAGTTCTGCTGTCCAGATTCTGTATTTTATTGCTGATGTCAAATTGAGCTTATTTTGCCTTTTTAAAAAATAACAAAATGAGAGCAATTTTCAATATCTAGGTTAGCATCTCTCTGCTAATTTGAAAACTCTGCAATTTTTAAGAGGAGTCAGAACATTAGGAAGCCAGTGTTATACAGTGCCAGCTGTAATGAAGCAGCCCTTTTGGAAAGACTAATAGAGACACTATGTTGAATTATTATTTTCATGGGCATTCAAAACAGTGCATGTTAGAAATTGCTTTGTCTTTGGAGGGTTGGGGAAACATGAGCCTGGTACATGCTGGAAAAAGTAATACATTGGTTGTGCTCCAAACAAAGTGACATCCTAGGAAAGGGCTGTACTTCCTATCCATTTTTTTTCCTTCAGGCATATGAGCAATCTTGTTTCATAAGACTTCAAAATTTTACTGATCTAAGAGATTGTTGAGCTACTTGTCTCTTCTGGTTTTTTGGTGCTTTTAAGGCTCAATAAGCCTGTGAAATATTTACTTTTTGGAAAGGCTTAGCTTACCATTGGTTCAGTAGGCTAAAATCTAGAACAGTCTCAATGTGACTACTTCCAAGTTTGTCCATTTAGGATTACCTTAACAGTGGTGATACATAAGATGGCATCAGATCTGTTGTCTTTGCCAAAGGGAAGATATTGATTGTGGGTGATTTTTGTGGTATACCTAAGTATTTATCTTAAGAGCTTTCTCAGAGAAATCAAAAAGGCAGAATACCCAGTATGAAATTCAATTTCAATTGCTCTCTTCTCCATATTGCCTAAGTTTCCTCACTTCCCAGTTTTAACCTGTTAGATACACTAATGCCTTATTGGTTGTCATGCTGTTTGCATTTTGGAGTAATCTCTTTTTCTTTCTAATATCCACGCACAAACTTTTAAATACATCCTTCTTGGTCTTCCCATGAAAACATTTGTTGTTATATGGGCTGTGGAAAGTAAGAGTGAATCAGATAGGTTTCGGTCCAATACCCTGTTTCAATGACTGCCTGTAGGTATGTCACCCTCATACATATGAAATCCAAACCCTTATGCATAGATTTCCAGTGCCATTTAGGTTTCTTGGGAGTTTTACCCCTTCTACTCTGGCAGAAAGGACCCAAGGTCCTGTGTCATATTTGCCAACCACACATAGGCGTTTCAAGTAACAACAGTCAGTCTTCTCATATGGCTGCGTGGGCTTACCCTTAGGCAATGAAATGCCATCCAGAGAGTCTTCTGTAGGACTATTTCTGTCCTAAAGAGTGAGCAAATGTGTGTGTATATGCAAATATAAATGTATGTAAAAATTTTTTTTGAATGTGATTGTAAGACTAAGACCAAGCCTGGAGTATTCAATGCATAGGGAATAGGTTCTAGCAAAACTACAGGTGAATGTGCATGAGGCAAATAAACTTCTGCTACACAGCATTTGCAAGAGCCAAGCCTAAAATGCAAACTGAGTAATAGATAAATGATTTTAAATGTGTTGGCCGCTGGAGGTTGGCTTGATTTTCTCTCCGTACCTCTGTCATATCTGGGATGCTGCTATTTTGTGTTTTCTCCTGTGCTGCACTAGACTGTCATGTGACAGCTGCCCTGTATCTCTGTTTCCAATGAGTCACTGTGCTTGCTCACCACCAGCCAGCATGTGCGCTTTTGCTGCCACTTCAGTGCACTGTATTAACTTACATTGGAACACCAGTTTGAGTTTTGAAGCTTTGCAAGCCAGTGCCTGTTTAACTTCGTATGCTTCCAAAGGGCCTGTGAATCTTTGTTTTGCTGATGACTTGTTAAGAAAACCTCCAGTGTGTCATAGAGCCTAGGACACGGCTACTTCTCCTCAGAGGCTCTGCAGTTATATGCACTCTCCCATCTTTGCCTTATTTAAATCTTGCGTTTGGTTTACTGGTGCTCACTTGCAAAATGAGAACAATAACTTGAGTTTCCCTGAGATGGAACCCCAGACCAGTTCTAGAAAGAGTTTTGTAACCCTTACGGACACTGTAAGAGAGAAGATTGCTGCCACCCTAGGTCTCCTCTTTTGAGTGACACCTGCTAGGCAGGACCTGCAGCCCCTGAACTTCACCATCCAACTTCATTACTGAATTCGCCTCTCTCTGGGAGAAACCACCTGAAGCTTGGATTTGTGTGGCAGTGAAACCAGGCGGTCTCAGTTGGGTTTTGTTGTAAAGAAATGCCCCTTTTTGTGGGTTACTGTGTAAGTCAGCGTAAACAAAAATATTTAGTTTTATATATCTTTGTAAATATGGGCTTTACAGATTTAGTAGTGGTAGCGTCTGTATTTACTCTGGGGAGGGCTGACAAGTGAGGTGTTTTCTACAGACAGTTGTGGTCTAAATCCCTGACTCGCTTTTTGATCTCCCTGAGTAAGAAACCAGGTGATAGATGTCCTTTGAGCCTGGAAAAATGACAGACTTCTGCTATGAATTGCCTACAATATATGATTTTTTCAAACACTGACCATAATAGACATTACAAATCACACATATAAGTGGAGTTTATTCTTTACTTACCAGAATAATCTGCCTCATTCGTTGTTCAAATGTTTGCTCAGTTTAATCTCTGAAGTCTTGATAGTTTGCATCTTAAGCCAAGAAGAAATCTAGTAGTAAGCATGAAATCATGCCTTTTTTCAAGGGCATTTTCCATCTCCATTATTTCAGAAAGAAAAATTCTCATTCATTTCCCCCTCTTCTTCTGAGTGACTCACTCTTGGAATTAAAAACCAGAGAAATCCAGTATGAAGGACTAAAGCACTGTGAGGGGTACATATAATGCTCAGTGTACAAGCAGTGAACTCACAAGCTGATTACTCACAACTACCTTAAGTTGGTGGAGCATTTTTCAGTTTCGTTTGCAATCTGCTAGTACAGCACGAATTTCAGGTCCCCTGCATCATCACAGTAATTATTGTTCCTAACCCCTGTAACCTTTCATGATGCCAGTATGGATGGCTCAACACAGTACCTTCCATGTGTTGCTTTGCCTCTACAGAACCAGAAAGATCTATCTGCAGAGCAAAGATCTATCCCACTACAGCTGACTTTATGAAATCATAGCAGTCTTTTTATCTGCTACAGGTTTTACATGAGCACAATCCTTATCTGAATGCATTAGAAAAATCTTTTCTGCCTTGGGTTTGCCTGCTTATTTTAGCAGTGTTTATTGTCTGATGCTTACCAGCATCCTCAGATAGAGCTGACAGGCAACAAGTCACTAAACTGCTTTATTTAGAATAGCTTTTGTGTCTTTTGTACTTCATGCATGGATAAATATGTGGTATACAGCAGACCCTTAATGTGTTGCTTAGATACTGGTGTATTAATCCCAGTAACTTGATCTACTGTCAGCAAGATGTGATATCTCAACATTTCCTGCTTCCTTGATTCTGGATTCCCATTTCATGGGGTTCCCCATTTCCCAGTTTGCACCTTATTTCTTCTATGAATTTATCTTGCTCCTGCCTTCAGTTCTTGCTATATCTCTCTGCTCGATTAAAAAGCCCTCCTAGTGCCTGTTACCTATTGTCAACTTGCTGCTCACTTTTATCTTGGTAGGTGGAACAAATAATTCTGTCTGAGCCTTTGTTTCTTCCATCTGAAAATCCTTTTTGTGACACTTTTCTTCATCATTTTCAGCATCTGTCTTTACACTTGTCCTGCTACTTTTCTTCTCCTTCAACCCCCAGCCTGAATTACATGCAGTGCTTCAGTGTCAGTCTCATGAGTGTCACCAACACAGGTAAAATCACTTCCTTGCTGATAATTACCTCCTTAGCCCATTGTATATATTGCAGTAATGCCATGTTGTTTTTCTAAGAATCTAGAACTCCCTTTTTAGTTGCATGCCTTTTCTAAGGCCTAAATCTGCTGAAACTTTTGCAGTGCAGTCTTCATTGTGTAGACATGATCTCTGTTTCTTGTGCTTGGACATCCATTTACCATCTGTCAGTATGATGAAACAACATAATTTCAACAAGCCCAGTTCACTAGGTGACTTAGATTATTCTGTGTCATGGGTGTAGATTTGATTTAATGTCCTTCGCTATCAGTGCCAACAGTCTATTAAGTTCTACTCCGGGTCAGGCCCTTAAATAGATACAAAATGAGAATAACTGCTGAATCAGTAGAGCTACATAGCAGAAAATAGGAAAATCAGGGCTTCCTGTATATAGGCTTTCTTTTTTATTTTAATGACATACAGAGAAGGAGATGTCATGCTTGTCTAGCTATAAAGAATGTGAAACTTAGAGGCTTTTTGAATATTTTAATTATGGGCTTTCCCTTTTTTTGCTCGAGTGTGTACAAATCTAGATGATAACAGAGCATAATATATTATATTACTAGTTGTGCTGTTGTAAGCCTGTAGACTTTATATAAAACTGGAATGGAACTGAACTTCTGATGAGCAACGTGCCAGAGGAGCTGTGTAAATCTGAACTCCGGCATTCGCTCTAAGTGTGGCATCAAACAAATAGTTTTTAATTGCTTCTTTAAGTTACTTTTCTTTGATAAGCAGAATTGTTGAACTTGTTTTTCAATAAGACTAATGGCATTTTCAGTCTGCTGATATTGGCCCCTGATTAAAAGTGTTGTAAACTATTATTATTGCCATTATTTTACTCTTGTTTCGTAACTATTACTAGTGAAGCTGGAGATAAAAGCTGTGTTTTAAAAGGTTTTAAAAGGTTACTCACGCATGTTTGTGTAACATTTGCAGTGCCAGCACTTTTCTCTATTGTTAGTGCTCTTTTCACTAAAGTTACTAAATGTGCACCTTGATTTTTTTGTTTCTGAAATGCTACTGCTGAACGGAGGCCATAATTTACAGCAAGTGATAACAACAAAGTTACTGCTATGAGCAGGATTGCGGATTCCTGCTGCCCATGGGTCACTGACTGTCAATCCAGACTCCTCAGTAGATCTACTTAGCCAGGGGAAGAAAAATTCCCTGCTTATAAGTTTTGAGTACTTACAATGTGCCAACAGTCTGTTTTGTGAGGGCTACTGGTTTTGCAGTGAACTCACCTCCACCTTGGAGTTGTGATCTCAAACCAATCATGTTCAGGCAGGGAATTTAAATATTTATAGCAAAATAAATAGAAAAAAACCCCACAGGGTTTGGGTTTTAGTATTTGGATGTGTAAAAAATAGACAGGCTTGCTTTATTTCATAAGAACAATTTTAGACATCATTTTCTGAGGTGTATTTTTGATGATATCCTGAGCAGCATATGGGATAAGCATTCCTGCATTCCCAAGAAATCTTATGTTATGAACTTATTCTTTGGTTATTGTTTCATTCTAGGTCTCTTGTATTACAGCAAAGTAAAAGCATGCACAGAAATAATTACTTACCTGGTAACACACCTTCCTGTGAGGGTAAGCTGATCAAAATTCCCTTGTTCTGTGACTGTTCCTTGCCCTTCCTGATACAGCATCTCAGTCCTGTTAGCCTAGAAAGGCTTTCTTGATTATTTCATATACTTTATCTGTCATCTTTCTGGGCCGTGCGGGGCCACGCTGCCCTCGCTGGCCGCATGGCGCTGCCACTGGCGGGGATTGCGCCCTTGTGGGAGAGGAGAGGGGGAGCTTTGGAGTGCACAGAGGTTTGCCAATCCGGTTTGGGGGAGGGGAGGGGTGTCAGGCAGGCCGTGGGGGTCCTCAGACTGGCAGGAGGGTGGGCGGGGCAGTCCTGTATGGAGTGTCGCAGTGTGAGGGAAGATCTGTGGTAACATGATGGGGGGAGGATAAGGTTAGGGTGGATAGTGGGTTCTTCTGGAGGGTTGGGGGATTTTGGCCAGGCTGGGGCCATGGGAGGCACCTGAGCCCCGGGTGGATGCGGGGACCGAAATGGTTTGGTTTTGGCTCACCTGCGGCTACTGCCCAGGTTTGGTTTGTTTTGGATTTATTTATTGCGTCCTGAAAGGGTGGTCAGGACAAAGGGATGTTCCTGGGTATTTCCCTGGGATTGAGTATGGATGGGTAGCAGAAAAGTAGTGAGTGAAAGGCTTGCCCTAACCGTTTTGGTGGGAAAGAAGCCTGTGTACCCGTATGTGGTTGCGAGCTATGCTGGTGTTGGTACATGCCTTCGGTAGGGTCTCCCATGCCACACAGGTCAAAACTGAAGGGTCAGATATAATACGTCCGTGGGCAGGATGAGCTCGTTAGCCTTTTGGCAGTTATCGTAGGAGAAGGACAACTCTAATTCCAAACCCAGGCAGATGGAGCTCACTTAGCCCTGTAAGGCCATCCATCTAAGAGAAGGTCACTCTAACTAAACCTACGTCCTGAGGACCTTGCTGCCACCGTCCAAGCTTGCTCGGCCCTGGCAGATGAACCTTAGGATTAAAGGGTGGGTTCAGTTCCGCGCATACTGCATCTCACCTAAAAAATCCATTGTGCAGGCTTGAAGGTTTTACCCACATTTGTAAAGCCCTGCAGCGACGGGCGAGGGTTGAAACGGCAGGTGAAAGGTGCACTGGAAGCTGCAGACCCAACCCTGCATGCAGGCGGTTCATGATATTGGTCGCTAGAGACTGACCCCGGAGATGACAGTCTCTTTCGCCAGCATCCTGGATGACCAAGCAGCCTTTTTCAAGGACAGCACTGCTTGCTCCACTTGGAGAGGGGCCTAGAAAAGGTGACCTAACCAAAGCTCATCTCCACCCTCCACCTGGTTGGTTAACCGCAGGCCAACGGGCATCTTCTTCTAATGCGGTCACACAAAGATCAAGAGACAAAGGCACAAACCTGCCCCCAAAGGTGTACCCAAATTGCCCCAAATCTTCGTTCACGAAGCCTAGCCATGATGATGATCTTTCTACAACAACCTTCTTTCTTAGGGAGGCTTCTTAGGCCAAAAGATAATAATAAAAATGTGTTAAAATGTTTCCTCTGCAGGGCCCCCCGTATGCTTGGAGGACTTAAAACTGAGGTGAAGTATTTGAGGAGGAGCAAATGTGAATATTTTTATCGTAATTAGAAAAATGGTTGAAAAAATGAGAAAGCACCAAAGTAGGAATAGCATTGTTTTCAGCAAATAAATAAATACTTTATCATGTACTCAGTGCCAAAATGCAGCAGAAAAGTTGGCTTGTTTTGCTTGATTTAGCATAAGTACAAATCTTTGATTTCCCACTGCTCTAACTCCTTCTTCCGGTTCAGCAGTCCCTAAACCACCTAGGCAGCTTTTACTCTGGCTTTAGGAAGTCAGATATTTTGACTTTGCATCCCTGTTTGAAAGACAGGAAAATACTTAGGATGGTGTGTGAGAATTCTTTGGTCAATGTTTAGCAATATGTGCTTAGTAAAGTACATTGCTCAATTTTCAGTATTTTTAATCAGTTGATTGTTTTTAGCAGATTTATATGTAATTGTCAGAACAGTGGTGGGACTCAAGGCCACTGATGAAGTATCATCTTTATCAGAAATTCTCTGCCTTTAATAAAATACAACAGCAAGGTCCAGGAGTATACTGTATCCAGAGGAAACAGGGAGCTTTGCCCCAGTTTAAGAAAGTGCAAGATTAGATTTTAACTGCACATATAAAGCAGAAAGTTCTTATAGGCTTGTAGTAGCCCAGGAATTCATATAATAATTGTGGTTATAGCTGTAGTTATGAGTCTGTGATCCCAAATACAAAGCAAGAGGCTTGGAGCAGTACCCAGAAGCTTTGGCTTCTGAACAGTGAGGAAGCCCTATTGGTGCTGTCACACACACAGCTGTGACTCACTGGCTGGTCACAGTAGGAGACCAGAGCTATGGTTACCATGGGCCAGTGGAAGATGTTTTCTTTCTCAGCAGTTGCTAAGAGGATGAGAGATCTAACAGCTCTGTAGTGTAGCTTCTGGAGCTTCACATCCTGCTTGCCTTTGCCACAACTAGATAAGGGAACACTAGTAATGTGTTATCATTGTGGGAATGGTCATTCTCAACATTTCCAGGTGTGGGCTTTAATGTCCCACTAAACTCATTCTGGTGGCTTGGCTGTATATCTGCTCACGAGAAGCCTGTATTTCAGGTAGACTTGAGGAATATCTTCTTGTTCTGTTGAACAGAGACAATATTTCATGAAACTTTTTTGTTCCTCTCAGAGTGTCTCCCAAGGCGTGTTCCAAACCAGCAGAGGTTTTGATGTGCAGTGACAATGGGTGCAGGTCATTTCCCTACTAGGCTAAGTGTAAGATGAAAAGAGTGAGGAACACCACTGAAAATAGAGTTTCTTTTCATCTCTCACACCTTCCTTTTCTTGCCCAGGCATTGGCATTTCCAGGCTGACTGAAGTAGACTGAGCTGGATTAAAAAAAAAAATCCAACTGAAAGCAATATTTTTTGCAAGTGTTGTTTTCAGGCAGATTAGTTCCATAACTGAGCTCAGCAAGTTACTGCATTAGTGGTGGTGTTGGTATAAGAGGAGTGAAGGAAACACACAGTGAAGAGAGATTTGACAGAACCCTCTGGCAGCAGCCTACATCTGTGCCAGGTTAATGTAATCATTATGGGGCTGTGATTTGACAAGTTAACTCATTTTTATGAATCCTAGTAGTGGCTATGGCCACATCCTGTGAGAGGCTTATCTGATATCATTTAGCTCCATTGATTCAGTTTTGTTAAAAAGATATTTAATGGCTTAACTTTGTACTGACAGGTTTTTAGTCAGTTCAGGTACAGCTTGTCCTTTGATAACCACTCTGAAACTACCATAAGCTTCATCTCCAGCTTGTTTAGTCCTGACTCATACCATTCAGTGATTCAGTTATGTGCATGGCCTCTACCTGCAAAAGGCAGGCTGTGATGTGAGAGATCCTTAGGATCCAGGTACACTGCACAGCAGGGAACACCTGAACTCCTCCTACAGAACTGCTGATAAGCTGCCTTCCCCTCATGTGTCACCATGCAGCCTGCCTCAGCAAAAGAAACAAAAGCCCAGCTTGGATTCCCTTATACTTTAATGAGGTTAATTAAACTGCAGTTTCTAAATTATGGTTGTTCGTCCATTGATAAGCTCTTAAAAGCTTGCTGATTTATGCCTTGTTTAAACACACCTTTCTTTGCTCTGAACTTTGCACCAGAGAGATTGCTTTGGTTTCCTTGTGCCCAAGGCAGTGCATGAAAACAGTATTGGAAATGAGCAGTATAATCAGAACAGCTCATATGATTTCCTGTAGGAAACACAATTAACTTTTCATTTTAGTAATATTTTTTAGTTTAAGAGTAAAAAAATATATAAGACACTTTACGAATATAAGTAGTTGATAATATTATGTATTAATGAAGATGTCCAAGCATCTGTCCTGCGGCCCAAATTCTGCCTGCCTTCTCCTTTCTGAGAAGGGTATTTACACTGTGGTACTTGTTCTCCTTTGAGGTGAAAGCTAAGAAAGAGACTGTATTTGCTAGAACTTCTTACTGTGGATGGTACATAAAAGAACAAACTAAAACAGAATCTTTTCTCCTATTAAGTAGGAACTGCTTATGAAAGTTTATGGGAAATGATTAGCTTCATGCTGTGAAACCTGGTATTTGGCACTTTGGACTTCGAATTAGAAAACAGCTTATGAAGATGTATGATATTAAAAGTTATATGATGTGTTACAGTGTTTTGGTTTTTGGGCCTTGCTTGAGTTTTTGAAAAGGTTGTTTAAGAAAGCTTTGTCATCCTGTTTTAGGGGGTGTAAGGAAGACATTAACGTTGCTCACTGTCCATTTGGAGAACTATTTTATATAGATCTCAGTAAACACAGACCTCAGTTTACGTTGTTATAATTTCTCTTAATTTTAAATATAGGTATGTACTTAATCTCTCTGACATTTGGATTAGGCATAAATTCAGTTTTGATTGCATGATTTTGAAGAAGTTGCTAAGTGAGATCCAGTTCATTGCTGAACATGTTTTGTACTTACCCTTTTTTTTTTTTTTGGATACATTACTCATTTTTTAATTGAATGATACATTTATGCCAGTATATTCTTTGTAACATTGCTGAATGATTTTCTGTCTGGTGTTAAGAAATTTTAGTCACTTACCTGTATTTTAATTTATAACATGATTCTTCTGAAGACTGATGAAATTTATCTGAGTCAAAATATTAGTATGAAGTTAGATTATTTTTACTCAAGGTGGAAAATCAAAACTGTTCAGGGAAAGATACCCTAAAATCATAAGATGCTTTTACAAGTAGGATCAATGCTTTTTGTACTGTAACCAGTGAGGGAATTGTAGTATTTTAAAGCTTTGATTTTTGTTGTTAACTTTTACTGTGGTTGTGGGGCTTGTTGTGAGCTACCCAGAGATGATTCTTTGTCCCATTTCAACCTGCTACTGTCACAAGAAGCCATTGTTAGTACTTTAAACAAGGAAATTACTTAAAATAACTCCCAAAGTGCCATGTTATCTTCAAGAGAAGAAGCTTACTGATATGTAAGCTGCTTCCTAGCTGACTTCACCAGCTGTGGAGGTCAGAGTGTAAGTTTCCAAGCCTTCCTCCTGATCCCCAGAATACAATGTATCCCCTACTGACAGTTGTCCACCAGGATCAAAGAGCAGCTTGACAATTTTACCTCAGGATGTCCACCAAAATGGTTTTCAAGCACTGTGAGTCCGTGTGTCATCAAGTCGGCTTCTAGCTGCTTGCCATCTGAGAAGGATGTGAGAGTACAGCTACAGTGAGTTGTCATGGGACTGTCAGCTGTGCCAGGCTGCTAAAAGGAGATACATATACATTTGGTTTCTTAAGGAGGAAGCTTGTGACCTTATGAGCAGAAGAGGATATTGTGAAGGATCCCTCATGCCACAGGTTTAGCTTTCTCAGAGCACTTGCTTTGCATGTTTGTCAGTAAGCTGCTGCTGCTAGGCAAGTGGGAGTTTGCCTGCTTGTTATCTAAGTGAGCTCTTCATAACACTGAGGAAATTGTTAAAGGTAAGGAGGTATGAGCAAGGGATCTTGCATGTTCCTTCAACTGGGTACACTGAGCTCTGTTGGCCTCTGATTCTCTGGCTTAATAGTTTGGAAGAAGAGCAAGGTGTCTGGCATATCCAGTTATTGGCAGGCTCTTTATGTGGATAACTACCGCACACATGCGACTCTGGACAGTCTGGTTCACTAAAGAATACCTTGTGATAGGGTGCATTAGGATACCTAATGAATTTGGGGATTAAATGGGATTAAGGGAAAGCTAAGGGCCATTCCAAGTCCTCTGTAGAGTTCTGGGAATCCAAGTCTTCTACTGTGTCCTGATTAATGAGCAATATTTTGTGGGAAGTGGCTTAACGATTCAAAGGGTGACTGTATCACTTTGAATGTCTGCTGGTGGAAGAAAGTGGAAGAAAGCCTATCTGATGGCTGGAGGTGTAGTGCTGAGGTGATGTGAGATGCTGATGCCATTTTCATGGATGTAGACCCATCACTATTTCTGAATAAAGAATTATTCTCTGCTGTGGCCTCAGAGGGTTGTCATTTGCATTGGGCTGGTGAAATGATTGAGTTGTGCGTTTAGCTGGCTCTGCTCAATGTTATCACATGATCATCTGGTAGTCCTGGTAGCAATTTCCCATTTAATCTCTCCTAGTAAAGAGATACCATTCCATGAATTGGACTGAATGTACAATGGGCTGGCTGCCTTACTGCTTGTGCTGTCTTGGAGGGGTCTGCCAGTAAGGATGGGGAGATCCCAGGGTCTGGCACATGATTGTTTTGGGGTGTGGATTTAGGCTGCTCTGAGAAGAATGCTCAGAGGGTAGTGTTGGCCTCTTGCAAGGTGGGCTGGCCTGGAGAAGTTTTGCCTGGGGGCATCCCCATGGGACACTCTGAGGTTGCACTGGTGTGAAGCTTGTGCGAACAGAGAAGGAATTAGAGCCAAAGAGCACTATTTGGGCACTACTGGGGAAGAGGCAGCTTCAGTGTATTACCTCATTGTTTAAAAAGATAGCATATATACTTGGTAATAAAAAGTCATATTTATTGACAAGCGTTGTACAAACAATTTTAATGGATTTACTTCCAAGTAGGGTGTAATGAAACAGCAAAAAAGGGAAAATTAAGTTGGTTCTTAGAGGGCCCAGTCCATGAAAATATCCCTAAATTTGTCATTGTACCTCCCTGACTTTTAAAGATGAAGAAGATTTGAGCACCTCTGGTGAAAACATTCAACAAGGAGGGCGGAAGCTATAAAGTACACACACTGGTTTTGCATTTAGAGAACTGAGAATTGAGAAAATAGAACTATTTAAGTATATGGACATTTGTTCTTTGAAAGTCTCTTTTTCATCTTTATGTTAAAATGTGTTGTAAATTTCCTGTTACAGAGTTTCTACATCAGTTGCTATTGCTATGTTGACTTTCATTATATGTTTTAAACCCTTTTCATGCTGACAAGTGTGTGATTCCAGTTCTGTGTCAGTCTGTCAGCACTTTTTTAGTTCTTTATAAATGCAAGACTTCGTCCAGGTGCATTATTTTGGCAAAGGAATTATTCTTTATCCTCTGACATGGAACTGGCTGCTTATATAATCAAATATTTCTTGTATCCAAGTAAACTTTTAAGGTCGCAAGTGTGCATTTTCAGTGGAGACAATATTAAAAAAGAGTTTACTTTAATAACTCTGGAAGGAAGGGACTTAACTGTGTCACCCTGCCTAACCTCAGAGGGTGTATTTGTCACCCAACTCGGGCCCAGAGATGTTCAGTCCCTTCATTGCCTCCCCAGCAGTTACGCTATGTACTGGTTCCCTAATTTTTAGTGTGTATTAGAGAGCACTTCAGAGCTGGAAAGTCAGTGGGATCCTGCCCAGCATGGTGAAGTGGCATGAGGGCAGAGTGGGCAGGTAGAGCAGCTGGAAAGCTGGGTGTGGCACCATTCAGCTTCTGCCCTAGTTTGCCTCACATCTGGTTCCCTTTGCTATCTACAAATGTCTCTGCTCTCTACACCGAGGTCAGACCCATTCAGACTGCCTTTTGTTCCTCCACTCACCCATGCCCTGCCCCTTCCCCCCAAATTGCAGGCTGAGAATACTGTCATAATATGATATTTTTGATTTAATTGAAATGAGAGTTTTCATATATGACTTAATATTGCATGCAGCAACTGTTTTTTATTTCCCTGTGTACATATTATACTCTATAAGAACATATGGTATTCATTTGTAGATGTGTCTCATAATGGGAAGTACAGCTGTCTAGCATGAGGAATTTGGTCCTGTAACTAAAAATCACAGATAGCAATACTCAAGAGTGCATTAACATTGCTCTTGCTCTTCTGTACACTGTTTATGTACATATGGCAGGAGAAAATATGCATTTGTATTTATAGAAGCATCTGCATATGGACTATGCCTTATTTCAGGCTTTCTGTTACATGCAAAGCATTGTATTTAATTTTCCTTGATTATTACTGGGATCTGTAATCATAGCTACTTAGTGATACAAGTAAGTGCTATTTTTACCCTGTTTACACAAAGGAATATGTTTGAAGTTGAAGCTGGGGATATAACCTCTAGATACACAGGGAGAGTTAAAAGAGTTTTGAGTAAAAACGATATTGTTTTTACTTGCATTTTTTTGCTGGCAGTTAACCCTCCACTCAAGTGTTTTGTTTGGGAATGCAGAGTAAGAGTTCTGGCTAACATTAGTGATGCAATAATTTAAAAAAGGCAATATGTTTTATATAATTGATTGATATCTTTCAAAATAGAGTGGTATTTTTTTTTTAGAAAAATAATCATGGGGAACGTTATCAGCTGAAGAACCACAGGGGGCACCTATATGTTAACTTAGAAATTGGTATCTCTCATGTTTGTAAAATGCTAGTAAACAAAGGTGTGTGGGTTAGGAAAGAAAACAAAGGATATTCCTAAATAATTTCTATGAAGAATTATCAACTAGGTAATTTATAAATCTAAAAAAGGGCTTTTTTTTATTTACTACCAGTATTTAATACTGAAATCCCAGAATTATTACAGTCCTTGTCTGCATCCTCTTTGATGAGTGTAATTTAAATTAGAGTTGATAAGAGCTCTTTTGGTTTTCTGTTTCTTTTTTTCTCATTTTACTAGTAGCAGATTTCACTTTCTGACCAATCTTGAACATTTCCTCTTGCCACCTTAATATATGAACAGCCAGTTTTGATGAACTGGCTGCCTACGTACCCACACAGAAAGGAGACTACTTACACCAAAAAGAATCATATCTAAGAGTTAAAGAATAAAAAATCATTTGTGATCAACTAATAATAAAATACATATGAGTTTTTTAGGTTTTATTTTTCTTTTTGAACAGTTGTTTCTGTTAAATGAAACAACTCGGTATTTAATTTGCATGTTTTGTTTACTTTTTCTTAATTTCAGGTGTTCATTTCTTGTCTGTTTTCCCCGTTGTTTGGTTTGTATTGTGTTCTCTTTGTTTTCTCCTCTCTTGGAACAAACCAAGACCTCTTTCAAATCCTTTCCATTGAAGTTTTGGTTTTGTATTCACATCCTGATGCTCAGACCTTGTGGACAGGTAGCACCGTACAGGTAGCAAGCTTTCTGCTTGCTCGGTTGCCTACCAATATTTAAAAACTACCAGAAAAATGAGGAGGGAGGTAATATATTAGTGTAATTCTGTTTTATTTAGTGGGTTCCTTGCTTGGTCATAGGGCACTAAATTTTGGAAGTACTCATTAGCATGACTCATTACAGAGAGTGCTGCAGACAGTTCAGCTGTTGCACCCCAGGAACAGGAATTTCCCAGGAATATTTGCTTAGAAGAGGGAATTTGGTAGGAAAGGAGATGTTGCAAAGATGCACAGCTTTGGCAGTTGCGCCCTGGAGGGTAAAAAGTAAGAACTGTGACTGGGTACCCTTTTCAGTCTCTTTTCTTTTAATGAGGTGACAGTGGACTCTTCGGCTGCCCCCTTTGTGTGGTGAGACTGTGGGGATGGGTTGTGAAGGAAACAGCTGGATCAAGGCAGATCTGCATTGCCCTCTGCCTCTGCCATGGCACGCTCTGCCTGAATCCTACTATAGGAATTCCTCAAAGCAGCTTTGCCCCATGTGCACAGGCATATGCACCATTATTGTCTTGGCTCCTCTGACAGTAGGTGAAATTCTAGTGACCACTTTTGAAGCTGGTTGCAAACACCTCCTTGCTTATGCTAAGCATAAACTAAACCCAGATGGTCCATCTCTTGCAGCATCCTTGAGGTCTCCCTCTCTCCTATTCCCTTGCCTTTAAGCATCTCTGATGCTTTGCTTCTGAATAGACCTGTATCCCTCAGAATACTTGAGTACTGGCCCACCTTGCACATACTGGTCTTCTCAGCCCTTTTTGGTTTTGCCTCTCCCTTTCTTGTCCAGCTTCTGTGAGATCACTTTTATCTGCTCTATCTTACTGAGAATTTGTCGGTGGTTTGTTTGGACAATAAAAAAATTTTCCTTACAAAACGTCTTTAGATTTCTGCATGGATTTCCTTGCCTACTGTTTGGGAATGCTCGTACAAATTCATTTACAATTTATTCTGAGTGTAAGGATTATATTGTAATAAATTGACTATGAATGTGTGCCAGTTTCCTTCAAGCATAAACAAAATTACTGAATTGTGCTGTAAGCCTTATTTTTGCAAGTAACAGGGTTATAGGCCTAACTAATAGGTCCTTTAGCATGGTAAAGAACTAATGATTTTAGAGAGCTAATTGCTTTTAAAGACACAAAAGTGACTTGAGTACCATTTCATGGCTGTAACTGTACTTTACTAGATGGTCTTGGTATTTGCCAGGATAGTTAAATCGGGCTTTGTTGCCATGCTTATTTTTTCCAGTGTGAAAAGAAAAATAAATTATTTAAATCTTTCCTCTCTATGCCTCTCAATAATGGAATTACAAATACTGTATCTGTTTCACTTCCTGGTTTATTCTCTTTGATATTTGTGGAGCCTGAAGTGATCTCAGACAGGCTTTATTCTCTTCTTTGGGAGAAGATTAGTTCCATTGGTTCTCTTAGAAGATTACAAAAAAAAGTGTACTTTTAAAATGTGTATTATATGCTTGAGTACTTTCCCAATAAGTAGCACGAGGGTGCTTACAGAAAACATATTTCCCATAGACTTTTGTCGCTGATATGAAGTAGAGAATGAAAGAATCCAAACTGCAAAGGAAAACAGCTGTGCCCATGTGAAGCCAGGTGATGTAGGAGGCATTTGGAAGCAATGAGAAAGGTCGATCATGGGACAGAGCCAAAAAGGTGACAAAGGAGATTCAAGTGAGGCCCTTCCTTTCCTTATTTTCCTAGCTGTTGGCATTTTTTTTTAAACTATAGCTTTAAACAAAATTAGGCTTGAACATACTGGAGTTTGGAAATTGCCTTGTGTTTTTCGTTCAGTGGGACTTGAGGTTCTGTAAGCTTTTCCGGTTCTTCCAAAGGTCTGCACAACTTGCAAACCTGTTCCTGACATGTTGCCACTCTTGTGATTTTACCTGTACAGGCCACCCACATTCCCTTGTCCCCTTGTTTTCTCCTCTGGTGGATTTTGCTCTCTCAGGAATAGCTGTTTCTCTTTCTGGAGTGTTAGATTTTGAACAGCAGTTGATGCATATGGGCAAAAAAATAACATTGTGAATTCAAAACCTTTGAGACTCTTCATTCAAATGGTATGAAAGTTTAGCTAAATTGTGATAATTTTATTGCAAGTCTGATAATATGTTTTGTTGTGATGTTTTGGAGTTCTAAAAAACTTCCGAATCTGAGTCCATGAGACTTACCTTTTACTAAAAGAAATAAGCGGGCTTTTGTATTCTATGGTTGGAGAATAAAACTAAAAGCATGCATTGAGTCGAACAGCTTGGATGCTGGAATGCAGCAGTCCCCCCACAAATGAGGAAACACAACTGCTGTAGTCATTTTGTGGTGGATGAGCTTTATGGCTGCAGATGTCAATCCTGAATTCTTTCTCACTTTGTGTGGAGTGGAACAAGGTCATGTCTTTCCTGAAACAGCCTGGGATGGCATATCAAATAACTCTTTTGGCAACCGTTCATATATGTATTTTGATAATAAATCATTTCACATCATCAATTATACACAGGGGGGCCAATGATCTATATGCTCATTTAAGATAGGGTGTGTATATGTCCATGTACCATAATTATAAAGTATCTAACCAGAAATAGAAAATGGGTAGAGTCTAAATGGCTGTGTAGGAACATCAGGTCCTACTAAAGGAAATGTCATGAAATATTTTAATCTTCTTAGAAGAGCTGCATATAGTTCAGGCAGATTTAGTTTTGGCATCGTATCTGGAATCTTCCATTTCTGGTATAGTGGATTAGAATATTAAGTGTAATAGCCTGTGTCATTGCCACAATTTCCTTCCTGTTTTCTTTAGTGACAGGCTAGGGTTGCAAAATCAGGAATGTGCACTAAAGTAGAAAAAATCTCATATAAATAATAATGAGGATGTGGCTGGAAGCAGTACAGTGTATATATATACTTATAGTCTGGCAACCTTAACTTTGGCCTGTTTTCTGCTTGTTATTTATGGAGGGATTTAAAATGCCAGTAGGTGTGGTTTCTAGTTTTTTTGTTTGTTTGTTTTGTTGAGTTTTGGTTTTCTCTGTTGTCTTTTTTGTTGTTGTTTTGTTTGTTGGGTGTTTTGTTTTGCTTTGCTTTGTTTTGTTTGGGGTGGTTTTTTTGGCTTTTTTTTGTTTGTTTCATTGTTTGGGGTTTTTTTCGTTAATCTCCAGAGCAGTTTTGAGCAGGTATTAACAGCAGCTGATGGAATTTTAAAAAAATTCCTAAGAGACCTGATTCTCTTTGCTCAGCCTTTTTTGTGCTCATTTAGAAAGTGAGTACTGTTTTATACCCTCTCTGTTCTCTTTGGAAAGAGAACAGAACTTTGCCTCAGTTTCTACTTCTCTGGCTTTTTGTTGGAGCTTAATGGGGATTTGGGCAAGTTTGATTGCAGTTGATGTTCAGAATGTTCCATAAGGTCACAGAGTAGCCAAAATAAAACGATTTAATTATGGAGAGAAGGAGTGCTAAGTGTCAGTTCACCAAAAATACTGGAAATTATGTTACATCTTTACTGTTACCTTTACATGTCCTGTATGATTGTCTTGAAAAGACTGAGTTGCAGGAGGGTTTGCAGTCACTCATGGAAAGAGTAAATGACACAAAAGGTAGAAAACAGAGAGTTCAGTTGTTGCAATGAGTGACAGGTTTTAGGAGCTAGAATGAAAAGCAGCAATACAAGCCCACACTGAAGGTTCTCTAATGCCTTCTGAAAGTTATGAAGCATTTTAAAAGGAGTGAGAAATATTTTTGCATTGTTCTGGATACCAAATGTCCAGACTTGTATCTTCGTATTGCTCAAGGATTACATGCTGCTTATGAGAGGTTGTGATACTGGCTTTTGTTTGATGGGAGGATTTAACTATCAGTGAAATAGAAAGAATCTTTTTAATATGTTAAGCCTTGTAAAAAGTTGAAGATGTTTCCATTTAAAAAAATAAATTTATCTTCATTTAGGTAGTGTCACTACTCTGTGGCTTTATGCAAAATTCAGTTATTTTAAGACAACCTGCTTTGATGGGCATATCAATTCCAATTTGATCTTTTTTTTTTTTTTAACAGAAGACTTTGAAAAATGCTCAAAACTTCACTGAAAAATCCTGGATATTGTGTGAAGGGGTGGTGTGACAAAAATTTCTCAAACATCAGGTTGAAACCATTACTAATAGTGATTTGGTAATAAAAATTCCTGATTTAACACAGCCTTAGAATCAAGGCCTTGCATTATCTTTGGGATGCACCTTTGCCTACAAACCGTGAAAAATCAGGATGCCCTTCTGGTAGACACCACGGCTATAGGAAGGTCTGGCAATTGCTTCCCAGGCCAGTGTCCTAGCCAGGAATGGGAAGCTGAAGCCAGGCAACTGCTGTAGCCATTAGATTAGAGCTTTCTTGATTAATTCAGTTAAGAAGTTTTTGCACCTTGCAGTGCTGGTTGGCTTCTTGAAAGAAGGGGAGGGATAGGGGGAGCTTTGGGTTTCGTAGCTTTACTTATTCCCACACTTCTTGTAGCTCAGCATTCAGGATGAGAAGTGGAACAGGAGACCACACTGTTTCCCTCTTCTTATCTGTTTAGTTGTTTTGATTTAAAAGGACTTAGGAGGTCCTGTATTTATATTTGAGATCAGAACATCTTGTTGATGCGATTGCTTGGTAAATAGTTTTCCAAATGAGCCACTGTAGTCATAGGCATTTTTTTGTTGTTCCAATCTAGCTAGCCTTTGTACAAACTTAAAATTACTTACACAGATTACTGTATTTGTAGCTCCTATGTCAACAAGACAATTCTGCTTTGAGAGTGCTACTCTATGGCCACAGTGCTGGAGCCTATCACAAACCCTCAACAGCAGAGCTTCCTTTTATCTGCCTTGCAGTATGCTATGGGGTCAGATCTCAGTCTTTAACACTCAGCGGTCCAGTGGTGAAAGACTGCAGAGATCTGAGAATTATTCTTGTTTCTGTCACTGATTTACACCATGAGCTTGAACAACATGCTTCACCTCCCTGAGCCAAGTACTCACCCCTTTTTTCCCTCTTCTCACAGTCTTGTTTATGATATTAACACATCTAACCACGTGTTGGTATCGTGCCCAGAATCAATGAGCCTCAGTATCACCTGAGGTACGGCTGCAATAATACTGCTCATAGCTTTTATGTAAATGACCAAACTTAGACTAGCTTTGGGAGCAATGACTCCCTTTACATAGGCATTTCAGAAGTTGCTGCTGTAGTGCAGCTATAGTCAGATGTATTTTTGTCATTTTATATAACTCTGGAAGTAAAGTGCTAGTTTATTGGAGAACTGTAGAGTGCATCCGAAGGGGCAGCAGTGCTCAAGACATTGACTGTACAGGAATTCCAATAGCAATGGTTAATGGCTAGGATTTAAAGAAGCCTCTAAAGCCAAACATTATATTTTCAGTGTACAGCTTAACAATGTGTAATAGTTCAGTTGGACAAGTAATTATCTCACTTAATGTTGTGGTTTAACCCCAGCCAGCAAACAAGTATTATCACACAACCACTCCCCACCAGCATCATGGGAGAGAGAATCAGAAGGGTAAAGGCTGGAAAACTCATGGGTTGAGATTAAGACAGTTCAATGGGGAAAGAAAAAGCTGTGCATGCAAGCAAAGCAAAACAAGAAATTAATTCACTGCTTCCCATGAACAAGTAGGTGTTCAGCCATCTCCAGGAGAGCAGAGCTCCATCACATGTAAGGGTTGGGAAGGGTTTGGGAAGAAAAACACTATCACTCCAAACATCTCCCACTTCTTCCTTCTTTCCCCTCTTTATATACTGAACATGATTTCATGGTATGGAATATTCCATGTATCATGGATATTCCATGGATCAGTTGGGGTTGGCTGTCCTGGCTGTGTCTCCTTCCAACTTCCCATCCACCCATCCTCGTCACTGTAGCAGTATGAAAAGCAGAAAAGGCCATAACAAAATAAAAATAACAAAATATCAATAACAAAACCATTTCTATATTCTCAGTCCTGTGTTCAGCACAAATCCAGAACACAGCCTCATACTAGCCACTGTGAAGAAAATTAACTCTACCCCAAACCCAGCACACTTGCTGATGCAATGCATTTTCTATACTGTTCTCAGTGTTGGAAATCAACTGATGCAAATGTTTGGAGAACTCTTAGTCTTGTAGAACATTGAATTAAAGGCAATGTTTAAAACTCACATACATTTTGTTTGGCAGCTGTGGAAAAAGGACCGTATTTGTTTAGCACCAAAGAATTTAATCTGAATTGAAGATAGACCCAGTAATTAAGCAGATGGTCTCTTCCCTTGTTGCACTTATGACACTTTTTATAGGTGTGAAAGTTTTTATTCAGGAAAGATCTAGGCCTGAATTTTGAATTCCAAGATTTGCCAAAAGTGGGTAGAAAAAAGGACCCTGTACGGAAATTCCTAAATTGTAGGCTGAAAAGGTGTTTCCCACTTCTCCGTTTCACTTGTGTTTCATCCATTGTTGCATTTGTTTTAAAAGAAGAGGATAACAGATTTTAGAAACTGGTGTCTTTTTGCTTTAGCTCGTACAGTATTTAATAGCTGGACTTTGTCCTTTCCTAGAGTCGATGTGCTCTTCCGCAATAATCCTGCTAGAGGAACTGCACATCTCTTTCAGCAGTGTTAATCTTTTCTGTTTGACTCAACAGTGTATTTATATTCCTTAGTTTTTATGACCATAAATGCCCTTGCCTTTAGTATTTCTTTATCTATATGCATACCCATATGTGTAGTATATAAGAATACCATAAAATTACAGTATAATTATAATATACAATTACAATGTTTGTATAGTGCTGTAGAAAGGTCCAAAATTATTACCTAGCACTACAAAAATGACAAATATTGTATTTTTTCTCATCACTCGTTTTAGAACACAACATGGTCCTTAAAAAATGAGAAAAATGGAAGTAAGGGCAAAATTAGCTTTCTGCACTTAATCTGAAATGAGAGTGGAAGTGCACTTTACTAACTGATTAATCTCTAACTGTTGTAGTTTACACATGACAGATATCAGTTATGAACTGCTAAAAAGGCACTGAAACAGACAGGGAGATTAAGCCTTCACAGGAAAGAAAATTAGGAATAAAGACAAATGAAGTATTATAAAATGACTATTGTTGAAATCCAAAATCGGGTTAACAGAGCCTGAAAAAAACAGCATTTTTGTTACGGTGTAAAATAGTGATTAATGTAAAGAGTCATATTTACTCAGAGGCTGAGAGGGGACACAGTTGGTCACAAAAGTAAATGCTGAAGAAAACATTTTCACACAGTTCTTCTCCCTTAATTACTTGACACAGTATGAAGCAAATCAGTACTTAGTGAAATAACCCAAATCTGGTTTCTTTCCTTGTAAATGTAATGAATGGTGTTCATTACAAGAATTGTTTTTAATGGTCCCCCTCCGGAAGAGCTGGAGTGTTTCATGTCACATCCTTGGTGTTTCTAATACATAAATGCATGTCTGGTGCATTTAGAAGATTAAGAAGATTAAGTCTGGTGAGAAACTGCAATAACTATATTGAAGAATGAGTTTTATACCTGGGGGCTCAGTTTTGTACTGAGATAAATAGGCAAAAGTCTCATTGGCTGTGAAGGGCATGTGTCTGAGTATGAGAGGTCAGAACTAACTGTGTCATTTGCAAGTGAGAGTGTTGCACTGCTCCCTCTAAAGCTATTTGAAGAGTAAACTATTTACTAATGATTGGGAATAGATGTTAATAAGATTTTAATAGAGTTTTGAGAGTGTTATAAGTGAAGACCTTAATGGAAGTATGAGTTTTCCGGAGGGAAAGAAACTGCTGGTGAGTAAACTTACTGTTTAGTAATCTGAAATGCTTGAAAATTACTTGAAGTGACTGTGTATGTTAGCAGTACCCTACATTTTCCGTATGAAGAAAAGAGATCTCCTTTAAGATACTTGTGAAAAGCAGCTGCTTTTTTCACATTTTAAATAGACAAAGTGGATGCTTGACAACAATGTACTGGAAAAGTAACCTATTTTCTGCAACTGCACTAATAGCTTTTTTTTTTTGTAATGAGCTGTATTTATTTCCTACTGATAGTTTTTTGGATAGCAGTCTTCTACAAAACTTTAAAGCTTGTAACGTGAGGCATTTGAAATACTTCAAAATTTTTTTTTATTAATCTATAAATGTAGATTAATTATTTTAAAAAATATATCTCTTGTCCAGATTCCTTAGAATATTATTACTAAGAGTGATCACTTTTCCCTTGCTCCTCTCTGTTCTTCTTGGCCTTAACGTGCTTCCACCTGTGCATTTTTATTGTGTAATATGCAATTAGTGCTTACTAAGCATAAGTTTGGAGAAGGATTGAATTTAGTGGAAGGTCACAGCAGAAACCCCATGTTCTTGCTATTGTCAACAGATATCTGAAAATAAAAATCTTAATTGGCAACCTATTTTTCCATATGCTGTGAATTTGTAAAATTATTTTTGTTTTCTCATCTACACCAAGCCTATGGTATCAAGACTGTCCTCATTATCCTCAAAAGGTCTGTTTTGTTTCTGCCTCTTTGTGCACAGGAAGGAGTTCATAGTAGAGACAGAGATGAAGATGCCAGGAGCCACTGCTGTGCAGATTATGCACCAAATACTGCTTCACCGATGTCTTTCTCTGGTGGAGTATGCAAGGCAAGAAACCTTGAACCAAGTGAAGTGAAAATAAGATCTGATGTGCTCTGAGAGCTAGAGCTTTAGCAGTTGTTTTCTCTCAACCAGAACCTCTCTCTGTCCTAGCCCACAAAAATATGAAGTGTGGCTGTGGACAAATGCAGATGGCTTTGAAAGGGTTTGCAGTCCAAACCATAACTGGTGATAGGGATTGACTGAGTCTGATGAGAGAAGACAAGGAATCAAGGAATTTGTGAGTGGAGCGGGAGTGGTGTGTCACTTGACTCCTGAGGAGCCCAAACGCTGCTGGGGTTGGGGTTGGCAGCTGAGAACGGGCCTAAAACAACACGTTGAAGGAGAGATTTGAAGATTCACAGCAGAGTGGTGGAGGTTTTGTGTGAATATTTCTTGTCAGGATCCTTTGGTCATTCATGTCCTTCTGTCTCTGAGGGCTTTCATGACAAGAAGTGGTGTTACTGCCCGCCTACAGTTGAGAGTTCCTGTATTGGTTCGTTAATGGCAGATGGAAAGGTCAGGCTGGGAGGAGCCTGACAAGAGAAGCCGCTTACCTTTGGTGGAGTAGAGCAGCCCTGTGATCCTGTGATCAGAGACTGAAGGGCAGGGCGCTGTCTCTGAGAGTTAATGCAGTGTTTGTGATGTACAGCAAATTCTCGCAGGACCCTGAAAATGGCCTTGAGTGCTCTTTGTGAGTGTCAGCTGTGAATTTTGGGACACAGGCTTCTCTTCTCAGAAAGAGGACTTAGTCTGGGGAAGGTGACAAGCTGGCTTCTAAAGAGGGATCAGAGGAGCTCTGCCTTCAGCATGGTGCAGAGCCCATGACATGCTGCAGTGTATCCCAGCTCAGCCTGCCAGAATCCCCCAAAGTGCATGCTTTTAACTTATCCACTCTGTTAGTTTTATTTTTTGCATTGTGTGCTATGATGGTTAAATTTCAGCTGAGGTGGGTCAGTGAGAGCAGGTTGTTCCAAAGGTAAAAGGCCACGCAAGAGTTGCCTTGCAGCTCCAGAGGGCTAAACTAAGTGACAATAAACTGAAATCTCACCTCCCTTAGGCAGCAGTTCAAGTGTCCAGAGTCTGTGAGAGAGACTCAGTCTGCTCTGAGCACCTCCAGCTGAAGAAGGTAGGAGGCCTGGGCAAGGGCTGGGAAGTCTGACCTGCTTTGGCCACACTCAGTGCTCATGTTGCCTGGTGGGGACACTTCTGCTGTGTCTCCATGAACATCTTTCTGCAGTGATTAGTGTTGGATTCACAAGCAGCACATGTCATGGGTGGCACACACCTGTCAGGAGAGGTTAAAGAACTGAGGTAGAGATATTGTATTTATTGGGTAACATGTACTACTACCATGATGGTGTTATTGCCATTAATGCAGAAGCTAAACACTCCTTTATGTTTTTTTTTTCCCGCCGGGCTTTCAAGTAAAGGCAGGTTAAGGAATGGTGTTAAGGCGCGTATTATCTTGGTAATTAACTATCATTTATTAACTTGCACTTGGAGCAAAGAGGCAGGGCAGGTGGAAACTCAGTGTCCTTCCGTAAGGCTTTTTACCTTTAAAGGCAAAGTCCATATGGTCAGGATTTCTTATCAGAGAATCGAGCATGTGTGGTGTGAAAGGATTTGCGACTTGGACACACAAGGGGCTTATCTTCAGAGAGAAAGGTATGGCTTTTTTTGCTTAGGAGCAGCTAACAAGCGTCAGTTGTCCTGAGATAAAATGCAAGGACGAGAGACTTTTGTTTTAATACTATATGAACTCGCCAAGTCAGCCAAATGGGATGGTAGGACTTAATTTACTGCGGTTACACTCTGATAAATCCACAATGCTTGATCTTTGATATGTTTTTCTCTTGGAATAAGTGATACTTATTATTAAAGCCCAAACCATGCCTTCTTTTTTAGAATATGGAGATAAATTCAGACATAAAAGACTCTGAGGCTCTTCCTGAAATACTAAGAGCTTACTATCTTTTAATACAAGGAAGAATTTAATACAAGGAAGAACCAGTTACACTAGTAGAGTAACTTAGTTTAGAAAAAGATCACTGGAGATCATCACGTTCAATCTGACCTCCACTATAAGTAGAACCAACTCCAAAGTTGAATCAGGTTGCTACTCATGTAATGCATTGATACGCTGGATCAGTTTGTGGCTTTTGATTCAGTATATTTGACTGTAAGGGTGACCTGTAATTTCAGTGATATCATTAAAACCTTTGCCCTTTTTAAGATGAATTCCCTACTAGGTCAGTGGTCATTTTTGCCAATGACTTAATGAGGTCAAGATGAGACCTGGAGGTTTCAGCTTATTGGTTCCTTTTTTTCTAGTTGCAGCTATACTTAAGATGAAAGATTCCTTTTGGAAGCCTTAGCAATATACATTTGGTGGAGTGAATCAGAAACTAGTAACACCAAACTATAAAAATGGTAAGGTTTCAGTCAAAGAGGCAGCCAGATGGAAACAAATAGTTTCTGTGGCCCTTATTAAACATTCGGACTTGCCAGTTTACTTCACAAACTGTAATTGCAGTAATTCTACATTGTCCTTTCCCAGCTGTAATTAAGGTCATAGATACCAGAGTAAATATTAATAAAAAATAAAGGTAGAATAACAAAGGGAAACAGTAATTGTACTGTTAAGCTATAAGATTTTACTCAGGCAGAAAAACACTTTTGAAAAATTTTTTAAGCGGTGATAGGAAGATATGTACCATAAGGTTTGTGGAACTGACTGTTGTGAGTTGAATTAAAGATTTGGTAACCAGGATTACTAGACCTTGGATTCATTATTTCCTTTTTAAGACTGACTCCTCTGTCATTCTGGATTGGAAGATACGTATAGCAGAAATATTAAATTAAAAATACATTCCAGATATTAAAAGTATTTTTTGATATCTTGGTTTGCTTGTTGATAGTGGTTTGCTTTGATACTTTGGCACAATTCATCACCAGTTGCCTTCACAGATATTAATATATCTTGTATCTTAAGATTCTAACCAAGAATTGCTTTTGGGTTTGTTTATAGCCGTCGATCTGGCCAGTATACAATGAACCATGACCATGCCAAGAAGATCCCCGATGGAGCATCGTTTGACCGCTCGGGATCCCAGGACTCCTTGGATGAACTATCTATGGAGGACTACTGGAAAGAACTTGAAAACATCCATGAAACCAGAGGAAATAACCATGAGGAAGGAGTAGCACTTGTAGTGAAAGAGCCAGATGGTAACGAAATCCATTCCTGTGAATGATCATCAGTTTGCTGATTTAGGAATTTCTCTTCAAATCTTATTTCAAGAGATGGCACCCACTAAACACAAATCTTAAAAAAGAGGTCATGAATATCCACTTTGAAAACTCTGTTGCCTCTGATGCATATCACCAGAAACAGGCAGTGCTCTGAAAGAGTTTTATTGGACATAAGTAAAAATATCATTTTCCTTTGAATGGTATTTGCAGAATATCAGAAAGGTGCCTGTTCTTGCGAATCACAACAATTGAAGCTTTATTTGCAGTTTACTGTTAAACTAACTCACTCTTTCACTCTTTGTGTATGTTGTTCGTTATTGTAGCTATTGTGGATAGAAACCCCACGCTTTAGAAGACAAGCCAATGATTAACCAGTTTAAGTTTAGTGAGTAACTTTCTATGCTTGTAACTGTTGTGATTGTTCAGTTGTATTATTTTGTTTCTCAGAAGCATCAATTATGGGCCACTCCTTAGGTCATGATCTTAGAGGTTGGGCAGTTTCTCTTTTCTTTTTTTTTTTTTGTCTCTGACAAAAGAGGAGCAATGTCCTTAATTCCAGTCTTCTCTCAAAAATTACTTTTTAACAGAGCAGTATCTGTCTCTCTCCTATTCTTACAAGAGACTTACAGTCTCATTAAATTAAAATGGTGAATTTTGCGTTTTGATATGGCCTCCACATGAGTGAGAAGAATGTGCTCCATGAGCTTTCAAAGGGATTTGCACTTCTGCCTCCTTAAGCATTTTGAAATGGCGCTGCTATTTACAAGTACTCTGAAGAGTGTAACAACGTGGCCCCTGGAGAAAGCAGCAAGGCTCCCAGCCCTTGTGCCCAGGGAGCAGGGCATCTGACAGAGCTGTGAAGCTTTCTCCAGAGAAGCAGAGCCCATTGTTCTGCAGTGCATGAGCCTCTTCTATTACCCCAGCTCACTGGTGTGGCTGTGCCTTTAGGCTCTACACCCCATTTCCTTTTTTTTTTTTTTTACATAGCCTTCTTCCCCTTAGTTACTGCAGCTGACTCTGGCACGAAGCCCAGGTGAATCAGCACAGTTGAGTTATAAGCTCAAGCATATGTTGCTATGCCCTGCACCTTGCCTAATGTGCAGCAGCTTGCTTGGATACAAGTACTCCTGAATGTGTGGGATGCTGCACCTGGATGCTGGGCCTGCCGAGGTGGGGGGCATGCTTGAAACACGGCCATGCAAAGGCAAGGCAGGGGACAGATGAGATATACCTTACTCACACCTGCTCTGAAGAATGGGTGCAGCCCTTCTTTCCAGCCCTGATAAAATCTGAAAGTTTTGTCAGAGGTTCAGGGTTTGGCTGCTCAGCCATAGCAAAATCCATACTTAAAATCTGTTGTCTGTTTTCTGAATGCTGTTAATATTCAGGTGCCCACCTGAATGTGCACTGGGCACAGTGGGAAACTGCAGTCAGTGGTGAAGTAGACATGCCAGATTTGGAGTATTTTTAGATATCTGATAAATGGAAATATTGCTTGAACATTTGAGAGGGTTGCTGGCATTCAACACAACCTCAGCTGCTACAGACAGAACTTAGGGTTTCAGAATCAGAAGTTTTGCCATCAGTAACAGTATTCAATAGCTTTCTCATCTTTCTTGTGCAGTGATCTGTCAATAAAGGATACCTTATCAGCTGTAAGAATAAAGCAAAAATTGTTTTGTGGGCTGTCAGCAGGCTGGAGACCATGTCATAAGAATTGATGAAAAAATAGCATTAAGGTGACTCCTGTAGCCTAGTTTGCCCTTCGTTAAATTGAGCTAGTGGAGGGCTGTAGGATTAATGTGTCAAGAAAAGTGGGCAGAACCATGTCAGTAAGGGAGCAAAAAAGATTGAATATTGAACTGAAAATCAATGAGGCAGTGATGATCAGAGTCTTTCAGACTTCCCCATACAAATTTATATCTAGGTACATTTTTAAAATGGTATATGATTTAATAGAAATGCTGTAGATTATTATAAAGATTGCCACATAGCAATCTGTATTGGATTAACTATTTTAAAAGCTTTGATATCATATATTAAAGCTTTTGAAGCTCTTCAGAAACAATAGCTTTTTTCCAAGTCATGATAGTATAAGTAATTATTCTTAATTGCGTATCCCCGTAGTAGTTTCCCTGGGATCGTATTAACTCTATCATGTCATTAACATCCAGTGTGCTTGGCAGTACTCAAAAGCCAATTTTTTGCCTTTTTCCCTTTGACTTGCTCAGAGGGAGAACTAGAAGAAGAATGGCTGAAGGAGGCAGGTCTGTCAAATCTGTTTGGAGAGAGCTCTGGTGACTCCCAGGAAAGCATGGTGTTTCTATCCACACTGACCCGAACCCAGAGAGCAGCAGTGGAAAAGCGAGTAGAGACTATCACACAAACACTGAGGAAAAAAAACAAACAGCACCAGATTCCTGATGTCAGAGATATCTTCAGGCTACAAAATGACTCAAAGGGAAAAGTAAGTTCCTGTCTGTTGTTTTGTTTGATTCTGGCAGAGAGAAGAGGAACATGCAGGGGTGGGAGGAGAGGAGAATGACACACAAAAGGGATATTTCCAGAAGATTTTTCACTGATTTCCAAGGGAATTTTTGACTAAATTTACAGGAATGGTGTTCTTCCAGAGTTGACATTGCATTAAGTGATTTTAGTAAGTAAAAAGAAGTATGTATATTGGCCTTGTGTTGCTTAAAGGTGATGAATAAAACAACCAGTCCATAGTCAAGACATTAATCTGAATTAACTAGACATTAATCTGAATTAACTTTCATGTAGATGCAAAACTCATGACAACAATCACCCAAAGAGCTACCAAAAGCCCACTTTTACCTTTGGGTGGTAGTAGCTCTTACTTACTGGTGCTCATTTCCTTTTTTTTTAAATAAAAAAGGAAAAAAAGAGACATCAACCTAACCTCCTCAGTTTTGGCTAGGTCTTTATGCTTATCACCTGAGGGCTTAAACCCTGTACTAACTCCCAGGGCCTTTGTGTGTTGTTAAACTGTGTATGGGAAGTTGCTCTGACAGGTCCTGAAAGGTCCCAGTCTCCTCTCCTGGAATGTTGAACAGAGTTCCTCTCCCGTATGTAGGAAAGGGAAAGGAGGGAAATGGAGACTATGATTAGAATTCCTTTTCTGTGGAGAAGGGTATATGTCCTGTCTGCTCCCACAGAGCACTGAGATCTTCAACCTGATGGATATGCATGGCAAGTTTACCCGACCTCAGCTCTGTCCCTTA
This sequence comes from Lepidothrix coronata, assembly GCF_001604755.1. Lineage (NCBI taxonomy): Eukaryota > Metazoa > Chordata > Aves > Passeriformes > Pipridae > Lepidothrix > Lepidothrix coronata. The sequence goes on along the minus strand of NW_016690185.1, from coordinate 10,898,499 downwards.
TTGTCACTGCTGACGGTGCCATTCAGTGCAGTGGTGGTGGAAAGCACGGTGAATTTTGAGGAGATTTAACTTCCTCCTTCCCTCAACAACATCTTCTCCTTCATCAACTCCTTTCAAACTCAATTGCAGTGAAATGTAGTGGGGGGAGTTTGTAAGCTCAAATGTGTGTTCCAGAGGCACAGCTTCGCTTTCATTCTTTTGCCGTGCTTGTGATTACAGAAGGGATATTAACTCCATAAAAGCTTCCCAGGATCTGATTTGTAATTGACTCTACCTAAAAATTGCACGATCTAATAGCAGAGCAATTTAGGTAAAATATCATATAGCTTAAAGCAGTATAATTTCTCTTTCAAGGGTGTTATTTCAGTAAAGCACAATAAATACTCATGTTCCTGTATTTAAGCTACACACTGTAATGTTTGAAAATCCTACGTCACTGTTCAGTAGACTTGTGTGTCTCTTAAACTGCATGTTTTGATATTGAAGACATCAGTGAGAAGAAATGCAAACAGACAAATGATTATAGCCATATAAGAAGCATAACACAGAAGGTTAAAAAATGTCTTAAATTCAGAAATAATGGAAAAAAATCCTTCTAAACCTGTTTCCTTAACAGAAATAAAGTAAAACAAGTGTAGGCCCTCAAACCTGTGCTGCATTCCTTTCTCCAAAGCAAGATAATTACTCAGAAATCGTTGCTTGTGGTTATTCATCTAATCTGTCACAGAAAGTGAAGTAACTTTTACAACCTCCCTAGGTAACTTGTCTCAGTACTTTGTTACTTTTCCATCCTTAGAAAGCTTTTTATGTAACAAAAGAGGACTGAAGCCATCTGCAGCTGTAGGAAGTCATTCCAGTTTAACAATAGCCTCCAAAAATCCTGTAACTTCCCTTCATCTGGAGGAAAGCAGGAGGAAAGGTAAAACAATAGTGTTGATGTTTTGCATCAGCACAACAACTGTGTTGATGTCGCTCCTAAATTTCCTGCCATATTCCCAAAGAGAAACTAGGCTTTTGGTACCTTGACAGCTTCCCAGTCTGCTTCTGCTGCTTTATGAAACAATAATAATTTTTGGGGCAGGAGTGCTATATTTTTCCTTCTCTCACAATCACGAGTTAAAGAAAAAAAAAAAAGAAAAAAAGAAGTGAATATACAGATCATGCTGGCAGAAGAAATCTTTAAAACTTGAATTTTTCTTCTCAGTAAGTATGGAGTTATAAATTGCTTGAGTAAAATACAATTAGAAATCTAGAGTGCTAAACATTCATTGTTAATTTGAGTTGCCAAAAACACGGTAAAAATAATGCAGGGGTAAAAACGTATATGGGTATATGTATACCCGTATATATGGGCATAGATTTTCTGCATGTTCTGAAATATTTTTGCCTATAGTAGGAGTCATCCAGTTCATGGAATCTGACACATCTTGAGACTGGGTAGGTCTGCATTTTAGAAAGGAGAGGATGGTTCAAATCCTTTCCCATTTTGAAGTCTCTTCACAGTGTCCTGGCTTTGCTGTTGAAAATCAAAGCTGAAAGCACAGATAATAATGTCAGGCTGCCCTGCAAAAGGGATGAGATTGCTCTGTAGGGGGGGTGACTAAGATTTTGCAAGAGGAAGGAGTTTGGAGTCAGTCAGTGAAGTCAAAATGTCAAGTCAGTCAAAATGTCTCCTCCGGATTCCCTTTCGATATCCTTTCCAGTGCAAACTATGGCTTCAGGTCAAAGACTGCATTTTCTTATTCTTTGTCGCTCTGGGAAATTAAGTCTTTCACCCACTTAGCCTTCTAGGAAGAGGAGAAATTGACTTAACTACTTCTGTTTTAATTACCTAGATTTCAGATCCCCTTGGACTTTGGCAAAGGGTTTTCTGCTGAAACTCTTCTACATACCCCTGTATTGCAGGAGGGTGTGGTTTAATCCTACACAAGGTCAAAGGAGTTTCTACAAGCATGCATTTGGTTTTTATAGGCATGCATATTTATTGTTTCTTTCTTAGGTCTGTGATGGAGGTGAACCCTCAACTGTGAGAACAAGTGAAAACAAAAATGAAGCACACGATGGAACAAAAGGTAATGCCAAATGACTTTCTTCTTTATTTTTTTTTCCTTTTTGTTTTTGTAGGCATTCAACTACACAAGCTACTACATGAGTCCATATTTCAAATAACTTTCAGCAAAATAAATTCTAATGAGGAACCTGTTCTGAACTGCATTGTTGGGGTGTAAAATTTTAAGCGTGGCTGTAGATAGTGTCCTTTGAGCCATCTGAGAAACCCGGTTTACTACCAGGGATCGTCTATAATTGAGCTATCTGAGAGAGGTCTCCTCTCACAGTTTATGCTTAAATCTTTCCTGATCCTTAATTTCTCTCTTCTGGTCTATCTCTGTTATACTGTACGTAAGCTCATCTGTGCATATGGGACAATAAACCTAAATGGACTATAAACATGAAAAAACAGTGAGAACTGGCTGTATATCTGCAGTTCAAATTAAAAGAAAATTTTGGGATGGAAGAAAAATGGTTGCTTACCTTCTTAAGGAAAATGGAAAGTAAATAACCATTCCCTGTGTGTGGGACTGGATTGTGTTCAATGGTGTGTAGATCACACAAGAAGGGTGCAGTACCCATGAAAGACCCCTTCATCTCACTGCCAGGATAAAGCATCACAGAAGGCCTTAGCTGATTCTGTAGTTTCTGTTTTGAGAGTGTGAATTTTGAAGAAAGACTTTGATAGAGCTTTCTGCTGCTCTTCAGATCCAGTAATGAAAAGGTGGCTGTCCTGCATCATCTTAGGTTTCCTCAAAGTAGAGGTTGCACTATGTCTATTATACCACCATACCTACCACTGTAGAGATCAGGACATTTACTGGCAGCCATTTAAACTTTAAGATTGTTATTCTGCTTTGTTTATATGTTGGGGTTTTCTATTCTTCTGGGGGGCTGGATAGCACATAGGTTTTAGACTGAACCCTATAGCCACTTAGAGCAGGCAGATCAAGTTCCCTACTGCAAGTTAGTTATCTGTAATTAAGCCACCAAATAAAATTCTGCTCCAGATCTAGAATACTGATCAGTAGTATTTTGGAAAAATTTTTAGTTTAGGATTAGACTCGGGAAAACAGCAATGGACAATACAGGATATGCATGGAAGTTGAAGTGGGAGAGATTAATATAAACCAGTCCTGAATAGCACCAATACTGTGTGTTTTCAGAAGCGTGTATTTCCTTCCTTCCTTCTCAGCAAACCTCACTTCAGTCAGAACAGTAAAAAATTGGGAGGACTGCCAGACAGCTGGTTCAGCACAAGGGAAGGAAGATGCCTGGTGCTTGTGTCAATAAACTTCACTGCAGGATTCAGAGCTGGAAAATTACCAAGCAATTATTACAGAGTTTTTATCACATCTGGTTCTTTTTTTCCCAGTGGCCCTGATGAACCCTTCAGAAATGGGAAGTTCTGAAAGGCAAATCCCATATGCTAGCTCTTCTCAGCACAGATTGTGATGCGGATGGCAAATGCAGCCTGCTTACATCCTGATACACTTCTGCATTTGTCAACATGCTGAAATGGGCTCTGCTCCCAGGATTGGAGCAGGAAGGAAAAATCAGTTCAATTTGCAGTCAAACCATGGAAGTTTGGTGGTGTTAAAAGCACTGCACCTGTTTCAGTGCTGTGCTGTGATCTTTCCTCCAGAATGATGAGCAAATTAGTGTTATATAAACAGTGAATGAATTTAAGGCAAAAGCTAAGCAGTGCCTGATATTTCAGAGGTACTAAATATTTATGAAAACCAAATCCAAAGATGTTATTTTAAAATGGAAAACCTCTTTGACAGAGAAGTAGTCCTAGTTTTACCTGAAAAAATGTGAACATCATCTCAGACATTATTAAAAAAGCTTAAATTGAGATATCTTAAAACTGCTCTGGCAAACAATCTTTCTGGCCATAGTCCGAAGGTGATGACTCTGTTCCTAATTTGAGATTTGAGTGCTGCATTCCCAAGTGCTTCTGCCAAACTGAAGATGTTAGTTGTTTGCCCTTAGAGCACATTTGAGCTGTGTTCACTTCTCCTTTCTTACCAAACTGACACATCTTGTTTCTTGACCAAATAGTGCATGCAAACTCATAGAATAATACAAAACCATTACATTTTTATTCTTTTCTGCCTAATCCTGCTCAAACAGAACAGTTTAATGAGCTCCTTAGACTTTTTATTTGTAGCTGCATATCTGAGTTTTTTTGGAAGGATGCTCACTTACTGGCTTTAAGTGCCTTTGTTTCGTATAGGTACGGAGTATGTCTACAGGAAACAAAAAGAAAATTCAGAATCGTGTGTTAAGCTCTTAAAAGACATTATCAATTTAACAATCCATGACACTCACTAAAGGCCTGCAAAGGTAGCAATATGTTCAACAGATACAAAAGAAAAATGACTGTGTTGGTTGAGACCTCTCAAGAAATAAAAAAGAAAGAATAAAACAGATAAAAAGTCAAATAGTCATTATCTTAAATAGAGTAGCAGCAAAAATCAGTTTACTGTGAGACTGCAGTTGTCTTTATGAACACAGGATTAGCTCCAAGGGAAGAATGATAGATAAAAACCTTTGTATAAGGGCAGTTTCAAAGCATAACAGTCTAGAAAATGGATGAAAGAATTGTGTGTACCATGTGTAATATGAGGGTAAATAGCAGTGATGTTTGCTTCCTGATAGGGAAAAAGACTGAAATGTGGTTGTGTTTTTTAATTAAAGGGTTTATTTTTGCTTTTCATTTTACATGATAAGCAAGGAACCTATAGCCAAAGTGATAGTGTCAGTGAAATGATTAAAAAGTTTTTTATTTTCTATTTATAATCATCTATGAACTGGCATTTTAGAGAAATGCTTTGTCGGTCAAAAAAGATTGCTCTACCTTTCCAATTATAAATTAAGATCTATCAGCATAGCTCCATTGGGGTATACTCTAGATTCTCTAGCAAAACTAGGAAATAGCAAAGTTGACACTTGTGATGTTTCCTTGTTTTTTTTCTCAAGAATTCCCATCATTTTATGTGAACTTAAAATAGCTCTGTGAACCAAGGAAAGGGTACGAAACTCATGTAAAATATGGTTTCCACATCCTCATAGACAGTATTTACATTTTATGTATCACATTTACATTTCTCGCATGAAATATTGCATGTAGTTGACAGATTGGCAGAACATCAAAGCTACTTCCTCTTACAGATGCTGCCTAGTTAAGGAATGCACAACAATAGGAGCAAGGCTATACGACCAAGAGGAAACTCCCTACAACAGCAGCATTTCCAGACCTCTAAAATGTGCACAGCATTACCAAGACATCTGCTTTACACAGCACCTTGGTAGGACCAGAGTACTGAAATAGGAGCTACTGCGTTTTTGTTTGTTAACACCAGATCCCTCCTAGGCTGGTAGGAAGTATGTAGGTCAAGTATAGGCCAAATTAGCACGACAAAAGTCTTGGGGGGATGGGGAACTGTTTTCATTCAGTTCAGATGCATTAAACATTTTACCTGGTATATAGGGATACACATAGGGAGGCCAAAATTGGAGTCAGAGATGAATTTGACCTCGGATGTGTTTGCTTACTGAGGACTCATGTATCTCTGTACCAAAAGGAACAGCTCTAGTTTCAGGATCAGCTTAATCTTTAGCCTATGCCCTAGGTAATTTGGGATCTATGGAAAGTGAGCAGAAGCCACTCTGGAAAAAGCAAGTAATGAGTAACACACACAACAGGCAAAATTTGGAAATGTTTCTTAGGCTAAATTGTCTTTGATGCTTTGTATTAAACAGTGTTATTTACAATATAATTTTCTTCTTGCTTCTTTCATGATATATTTTAACTTCAAACTGAAAAGCAATGGTTGATTTACTGTGAAATTGGGCAACTTCTTTTTCTAAAAGCAGAACTGCCTCTCCCTTTTGTTCCTTCTTTATTTTTTTTTTTAACAAAAATGTTCTAAGTTTATCTAGTATTTTCTTTAAGGAACAGAGAAAAAGAAGTAAGGCCATTGTTGTGTACTTAGTCCTTCCCTGTATCATGGAAACACGCCCAAACAGTTTTGAAGAATCTAGACTTCTCGGTCTGAGGTGAGGACAGGAATGATGGAACAAATATATGATCTGTGTAATCCCTGTTATTCCCAGATGTTAATGCTTTGGGTCATAGAGGACACATTCTCTTTTGCTTTTGAAATTTTAAGAGCAGAAATATTTGCTGATTTGGTTGTGGCATGTTACAGTCTTTGAGGCTGGAAAGTGTTTGATGGCAAGAAACGTCTGAAGTCAAAGCTCTTTGGCTCTGCAAGACTCTGGGAGTCTGATGTTTGTTTGAAGTGGATTGCTCTATCTTTTCCTAATGGATAAATAGGAGAAAACCCCATGCCTTGGCAAAATTATTGAAGAAAACCTACAGAAGCTGAACCCTTGTCAGAAGCTAAATTTTCAACTGACATAAAAATTGCAGAAAACAGCAGATTTGCAAACAGAAAGTCCATCCCTTACACAGCATTTACTTCTACTTAAAACTTACTGTTATGCACTGAATGGTGCTCACTGGTGCTGCTGTTGATTTTTAGGATTTTTTTATGGTGTTTTCAGGTCCAAAGTTCAATCTTGGAACAGATGAGCAGAAGAGCATGCTTGAAGTCATGCCATCTTCGGACACTGACATCAACTTGGAGATATCATTTGCTGAACAGGCAGCTAATCTCAAAGACAGCTCAGTAGGCAATATGTGCAAGGGTGGAGGGGGTGACACTCTTCTCCCGGTAGGTGTTTCCTATTTTTTCCTCTTTGTTTTTATTAGAGGTACTGTTTGCCTGAAATTTATCTGATAGTGAATGAAGTAGATTTAGAAGAATTTTGCCATATTCGGCTTTGTGGAGATAGAGCTTCTCAAGATAACTAATTTTTTGGAAATAGTATTCTCAATAACATGGAAATAACTACTTTGATGCCTATTTATATCCTTGTATAACAAAATTCACTCTGTATCTAAGCAATGATGAACTGGTAATATTAAGCTGGAGTAAATGGCTTAGTGGTAGTTGTACACAAACTGTGTCCTTACTTCATTTGTTTTCAGCCCTTTTTCCTGTTATCTGAGGGGAGATCCTTTATCTCTGTAATAAAAAGCTCTGTTGTCAATTAAAAAGGGTTGGTGGATGACTGTGGAAACCTTGTGCAGTTATCCAGTGCAGGTAGGCAAGAGATGAAAATGAAGAGCAGAATGGTCTAGGAAATTGAATGGCAGGAAATTAAGGATTAGTTTGAACTGTTAATAAAAAATGGCTCTTTCTGAATGAATCCATATAAATACAAAAGAAAATCCTCTAAGGGATTTTGTTGTTGATCCTCAGAAATCTCTTTGAGGATCTCTCCCTGCCTAACAGTTCATGAACATGCAGTTCATGAACATGCAGTTATGACCTGTAAACTACTGACTGGTGTGAAAATCCTCTGGTTTGTTTTGTTGTTTGTTTTTTGTTCCCTAACATTGCATGCAAACACCTCTGAGTAAACACAGTTTGTGAAGTAATGTTTCACTGTTCTTCAGACAGTTAATTTAGATAAGGACATGTGCAGTTCTTCAAGTAGTAATTACCCAATGTATACTAGTTTAAACATTATAAACCAGACACTAATGGATACTTACAAATGGATTCTAAAGTGTTTGAGTCATGTTTCTGTAATGCAGCCTATAACAAGGAGATGAAAGCTCTACTCTAACTTCTGTGTATATGTATATATGCATAATACATACATTAGCTCTACTTCTAGCTAGGCTTGTGAAGGATTGGTCAAAAGACATGGCTATAGGATTTCTTAGTGATAAAAAGAGTGGCAAAATTATAGGAAAATGAAAGGAGTTACATATTAAATTCTACAGTTTGTATTTATTGGTTGCAGTTTGTCATTGGCAGCTATTTTTAAACAGACTTGTTTGTGCAAGTCAATGAAAGCTCAAGGTGGGAAACAGCTACATATCTGCCATTTGTAAATTGTGTTTATATTTTGATATCTGCCCTTGTAGTCATGTGCCATAACCACCAATCATCTGTGCTATTGCTGGGTTTGTATAGGATGAGAAAATAATTCTGGAGTATAATATATCTTTCCAAATGGAAGAAAGTCTTGTCAGCCTTCCTGCTCTGAGTCATGTGTACTGCTAATGTCAGGAACAGGCAAGAGTCTTACTTAGAAGCCTGCTGGTGAGAGATGGAGTTAGAAAGCTCAGTGAGCTGGGAAGTCCCTCTTGCTCACCTTTTCAACTAAATTCCTTATACTGATCTCTGACTGCAGCCTCTGAGCATTTAGCACAGTAGAAATGAGCTGTAATTAAGTATCCCCCTTCCCTAAGAAGAGAACCCTTTTATCATTATTATTTATATGGTAGCCAAATATTTTATTTTGTGTGCATAAGTGCAGGGGGATTTCTCTTCCAATTTTGCATGCATAGGATTGTTCATGGACAGACATTTCCACCACTATAAATTGGAAAAAGATGCAGAATTTGGAGGAGTGGGTAGGTGGCACGACAAAGCCAGACTTTCCTTGGGGGTGCCAGGTAAAAGGACAAGAGATAATGGACACGAGTGACTAGCGGAGAAATTTTGTTTTGTAAGGTAAAGAAAGTCCCCATGAGAGCATTTAACAGTGAAACAGGTGCCCACAGGGGTTTTTTGGGAGTTTTCAAAATTCATTTGAACAGCACAACAAACAACCCAATCAGACTTTGAATTTAGCCTTGCTTTGAGCAGGCAGTTGAATTAGATGAACTCCAGAAGTCACCAGGAACCTGAATCTTCCTATCATTTTACGATCATCTGCTTTTCAGCCTATTTGAGGGATTCTCCTGTGATTTAGTCAGTAACAGGAGGCTTCATGATGAAAGGCTGTGCCCTGAAGGAAGCACAGCCTTTGAGCTAAGTAATTTGTCATGACTTGGATTATTCACCCTGCTGCAAATCTCTGCTTTTAGAATTTCAGACTGCCGAAGGACAAAACAGGTACCACAAAGATTGGTGACCTGGCCCCTCAGGATATGAAGAAAGTCTATTCTTTAGCACTGATTGAATTAACTGCTCTCTATGACATACTTGGGACAGAATTCAAGCAACAAAAAGCTGTAAAAGTCAAAACCAAAGGTGAGTTGGTGTTTTGTGTTCTGAACAAAATGCATCTGTTTTAATCCCACAGAACAAATGCAGTTTGTTCAGAAAATCACAGAATTTTTATTTAGTATACGAATGTAATATAGGTCCTGAGCAGCATTTAATTTTACATCTTAACTGAAGGCACACTCTAAACAAGTGTACTGACATAGTCTCTCCAGCTACTGCACCCTTGTTTATTGTCTAAAGTTAAAACTCAAGTCAGTCACTAAGCAGATAGGCTAAGGAGTGAAAAGAGTAAGTATAGTAGCATGCTCTGCAGCAAGAATTGCCTCACAGAAGTTTGTATGTGCTGATTTATTCCCGAAGAGCTCTTTGAGAATGTGCTCTTCATGTGTATTCTTTTCCAGCTTTCCTGAAGGTACATATTGGACTACTTTCACGGTTGAACTTAGTGGTCTTAAATGTCTTTTCCAATCCAAATAATTCTGTCATTCTGTGAATCTACCTGACTTTTGCCCTTAGTGGGAGATGCTGGGAGCCTTTGTCACCTACTTTCTTGTTCTGTCTGGCAAACTTTCCTGTGTCATGTAGGCCTTGCCCAACCAGTATTAGGCTATAATGCAGCTTTTATGCAGAATGGCATCATATTAAGTGGAAGATTTAATCTGTAGCAGAGGATGCAACTCTGCATCAGCAACAGCTGCAACACATCTCGTTTTGCTCTGCAAGTGATTGGAGCATATGCATAATCACAGTGCTTTTCTTGGGAACACAGAAAACATGGAAACTAATTTCAAGATGCTAGAGGTTTTCAGTGCTTTGTTTTGTTTTCATATTTTTGGCTTCTGCTAGATTCTTTACAAGAGCTCAAAATGTGTTACCAGTTAATCACAAGCCTCCTTTGGCCATAACTCTGTTGTCAAGGTTCTGTGAATGTGATAGTGCAATAGCTCACTTTAAATAATTGAAAGGAACAGAGAGCATTGAGATATACAAGGTACAATGGATTCTTCAGAATACACTCTTCACTTTACAATAGTAGAAAATAGCTTTTTAAGTGCAAAAGGCATACACAGAAACATCTACAAGAACTTTATCCCTTAAATGCATTTTCTTCTTGAAGAAGACAGCTTATGGTGCCATTAATAATGAGACAAAACGCTTTCTTCTCATGTATTTTGGGTCTTGATTTTAACTGCTTCTTCATACAGAATTTATTGGTTGAATTTCATTATTATCTGAATGGCAGGAATTCATGTAATGTTGAATTGATTAAAAACTTTTTTAAAAGTTAAAAAAGGTGGGCTAGACTCATGGAAATGTGTAGGAAATAGACAATGATCTGTCACTTTTTCTCCCAAGCAAATCTGCTTTTGCAATATGCTGTCTTCAGTGCCTTATTGCTCTACCTGACCGTCACCTCATCACCCTTGAAGTGTTCTTGGACCAATTGATTCATATAGTGGTGGGTCTATTGGCTGTTCCCCTCAGTGCTGAGTATGTAAAAGATGATGAGAATATAGTTCTTTTGGGGAATGCTGTGCTGTTCCCAGCCCTGCCTTTCTATTGACCTTCTGTAGTTTGTTTTTTACTTTTATTATTGACAAGATCTTCAAGATAATAAAGCTATGGGGTATGGATATTGACTGTATGTATGAGTCTGTTGTATTTTATAGATAGACTTTTTATGCTCACAGAGATACAAGAACTTTTTGATTTGGCATTGAAACCGATCTTTCTTTCATGTATATCACATTTCTTCAAGGGCTGACAATTTTTTTTAGTAATTGCAGCTGTTCTATGTTCAATATTGGCATGGCATCATACCAAGCAGCAGTTTTTAACTACCTGTAGTGTTATATGCGGTTTCAGAAAAATTGCACATACAGCAATTATCAGTACTTCTGACAGAGAAGTTCTATGTCAGCAGACTTTGGGTTAGTTATTACTAGTATAGCTCTCTTTTAATAGTCATTTACTTCTGGGTCATAAATACATGGGAGTCTCATTTACTTGAAGAATAAGGGTGGTTTTGCATCAGGGCTAGATTAACTGGCACTAGATTTCATCTTCTTTTTCTTTATTTTAATTTGCATTGCCTTAGCACTATTGTAAAGGCTATTTTCTAACCAAGAATTAACTGTACTTTTGCTTTTTTGAAAAAAAACCACAAAACCAATGAAACAAACCTTTGGTGAGTTGGTTATCTTGCTCTTCTGCCAGTGTTGTATAAATCAAGAACATGGAAGTTGATACGCTCCTATTTCAAAACTATCATAGAGCGAAGTGCTCAGAGTAACACTGAGTGATAATTATATTTGTCTCATTTTAGTAGCCAAGTTCTGGGTGTTTTACTCTTTCCATTTGCATCTTAACTATAATAACTTGCATTGAGTAATGAAGATCTGCATTGCAGGGTCATCATCACACCCATTCTGCAAACCAGAACCACGCAGATGGTTCATTTATGCAGTTTGTTTCACTGTGCTGCAGAATGTGTGGATGGCAATTTGAAGTCAAAACAGAAGACTCCCGAGAAAGAGATGAATGAATCCTTTTAGCCAGAATTCTTTGTGTAATAACTTGATTGACAAAGACATTAAAACACTTTGAACAAAAGGTCAATAGCTCTGAATGTATTGAATAGACTTATTGCTTAAGAAATACGGGTTTATGCCATTATCACATGTACTGGAACAGATGTGGATAATATCTCCATTTCTTTTGCTTTATTCTTCAGACTCTGGCTTGTTTGGTGTCCCACTGTCAATTTTACTGGAACAGGATCAGAAGAAGGTTCCAGGAACCAAGATCCCACTGATTTTTCAAAAGGTAAATAGGCATGAACAAGTCAACTTGTTACATGCCTGCAGATGAAAAACATAACCTTTTGTCCTGGATTTATTTGCTTCCTGTAGCAGTTTTCAGTATAATACTCTAATCTATGAAAGTTATTGTAACTTTTATTTGCAACTTTACTTACTAATTCAGTAAATGTGATACTTTTCTTTGTATCAGACATATTTTGAGTCAAAGTAATAAATTTAATTTTTTATTACAACTGATCTTCATGATTTAGTCAAGTTTACTAGTAAGCCTGTGAAAACTAAAAATCAGTGTAGGAACCTGCTTCAGCCAAATTCCATTTCATAAAGGTGGTGTAACTTCCATCATCAGTAAGGCTGCCTCCTTCTTTTTTTTTTTTTTTTTTTGTTTCCCAGAGGAAATACTTGAAATTCTGTAGAAATTCTCAGTCCCCCAGGCTGAACCTATATTTCTAGGAAGTGGTTTTCTCCTTTCAGAAATTATTTGGACCACAAGATGGATGTTATGGGAGTGGGAATCATGCTGGATAACTGCCTCTGGTGGTGACAGCAGTCCTTTTCCAGAAGACTTGTTGCCTTAGTACATGGGGGGATGCTTTGGCCCGTATCACCTTGTAGTAATGGGGAAGATAAAGGGAAAGATAATGGAGACCCTGGATTTACTGCCCATGCACAGCAAGTCTCATTTCGTGAGAAGAAAAGAGACCACAGTGTGTGGACCTGTCCTAACACTGACAGAAACTCATCAATGTTTCAGTGTGTTTGTGGATGTACTTGTTATTTTTTGAGAAACAGAAAATTCAAAGTAGTTTTGCATCATTCTCTGAAAACTACTGCCGTGTCATTCATGCCAGAAATTACTTCCTCAGGATCATAAAAATACATTTCTGGAAAAGAGGCTATCTAGAAAATAAGAAATCAAATTGAAAAAAGTGATTGATCACGGTGCTATCCTAGCACTGTCATAAGCATAGTTCTGCAGGAAGAAAATTCTACATAAACATTAATCACTTATAGATGTGATTTGTTTTGCAAGCTGCAGATGTCATTTGGAATATAGTTTTACTTTAAATGAGAATATGAAAATAAAAAAGTTTCCCATTTCTTCTGCCTGTTCTATACAGCACATGCTTTCCAAGAATGGGGGTTTTATATAAAGTGCAAGAAAGAACATTTTTGTGCATTCTGCTTTTTAAATGTACCTTGTTTATCACTAAAATGAAACAAAGCAAGTTAATAGGAGTGCTGCTTAATTAAAAACACACTGCATTTTTATTTAATTGAGGAATTTCAGTTAAAAATAATGACATAATTTAACCTAGGGGGTTTCTGACTGGAAAATCTGAGGGTAATAGCAATCTGTGTATCTCTGTCAGAAGTTTCTCCTGACAGTAATTCAAATCTCTGGCCTGCTAATGAAGCCATGCAAAGCAGCCCTGATAGAGGTGAAGAGGGGATTTCCCATAGACAGGAGGCTGGTGGTTGCCAGCAGCCACCTCTTGGCCAAGGGGAGGCTTATCACTGTGTGTGAAGGAGTTGTGGTCACCAGTAATGCCACCAGATCTTGCCTCCCCCAGACATTGTAATGATGGCAAATCACAAAACGCCCAAAGCGTCTTCATGGTCAACACATGAGAGTGGCAGCCACTGATCTGGTGCAAGCCAGATACAGTGAGAGTTGGATAGGGCCAGTTAGTACTTTTTTTTTAACCCTGGAGAATACACCAGCGTGACACTACTAGTGCTGGTTTCGAACTTTGTAGTTTTTTCTGTCTGATCTTTTTTATGGCATTTATCTGTTACATAAATACGGTGGTAGGTAAACCCCCTTTAATTTCTGTAACGAGAGAAAGCACAACTGTGTTGCATAATTTTTCTTATTCAAGAGCTGGCACAGGAAGGCATGTAACAAAGGCACTGCCCTAGTTAAACATCGTGAGAACTATTTGTGCTAAAATGATGTCATCAGCTTTTGACGTTTACAGATTTCTTTTGTATACTCTTAAATCCCTCCTTCAGTGAATGCTTCTAGGAATATCTTTTAGAGAAAAAGAATTTATGGTACCTGTTTGAAGTACTTTTACAGAATTTCTGCAGATTAGCCATGTGTAGGATTGCAAACTGTTGAGTTTGTTAGAACATCAGAATTTGCAAATTGGAGATTTCTTTAAAGCCTAGAAGTTCTTAGTTCTTCTCTAGTAAAGTCCTGAAGAAGAGTATTTATGAGAAAATTAATACTGCATCTCTAATGTTACCTTAATTGTTTTGATTTGGAGACATTTTACAAGTGTAGTAATTGGGATTTGATTTTGAAGGTAGAGTAATTTTTGGAAAAAATTCTTCTGTCTTCAGAGAACACTTGAAGGAGGTAAAAAGCATACAGTTTTCTTTTAATAAAATAGACAAACTCTTCTTCAGTAGTACTCATAAAAAAGGTAAGAACCATATTAAAGTTTTCTTTTATAACAACTGTAATCCATTTACAAACTGTTTGTTCCTCCACTTGTTACACATCTGTGTGCACAAATGCATGCATACACATATGCTTACGGAGATACAAGCATAAAGGCTCCAATATATCAGAACTGTCTTCCAGTAATTTTTAACTGGCATCTTTGTTCATGCAGTTTGGTTTGTGTTTGACAGCTGATTGCCCAGATAGAAGAGACAACTCTGGAAACAGAAGGACTTCTTAGAATACCAGGAGTTGCAACAAGAGTAAAGGTAAAACGTTGCACAGATTCTTAACATCCCCCAAAATGTATCCGTATTTTCTGATTTTATTTTGTCATACAAATATATTCTAATTTCACATTGTTATGAAAATCTTCAAAAACAGAAAGCAAAATCTCTTTACAAAGAAAACTGAGTTATATTAGCTAGAGAGCTGATGGTTTCATCCAGTGTAGTCTTAGGGAAAAGACTGGTGTCCAAAATTGAAGGAGAGTTCAAGCTGCATTTTGAATTCAATTGTGCCAAAATATCATTAATTCTTGGCATGAGCTTTTCAGCCCTTTGCTTTTTCCCTGAACCAGCTTAATCATATGAACAGTTCCTACACAGTCTTTCTACCCCAGGAGGAAGCTTTTCTCTGGCATTTTGAGCCCGTTTCAGTAGCTAGACTTAACCTATGTTATAGGGCAAGGCAGGCAGCAAGCACTGAAGAACTCTCACATTTGTTTTTATGAACAGCAATATAACTACTTGGCTCACCAAGTGCAATCATAGAATCGTAGAATCAGCTGGAAGGGACCTCTGAGATCATCAAGTCCAACCCTTGATCCGCTACCGCCATGGCACTAGTGTTAGGCACGTCTGTGCACAGGGACACTTGCAGAGTGAGTGCCAATTACATGCAGACTCTTCCCCAGTATTTGCCTTAATGCAGGAAACTAAGTACACAGTATGATTCTTGCCAAGAGTCAATGTGTTAAAAAGACGATCTGAACTGGCCTTAAATTCTAAACAGAAAGGACCGTTTAAGTGGATTCAGCTGTCCAAAGATGTCTGCCAGCCTCTGTTGTGTAGAACTTGGTCCAGCAGCCGGTTCATTAGAAACAACTAAAAGAAGGGAATGTTATGGAAATTGGTTTTCTTTATTTACCAGTAACTAAGATACTAATTTTTTTCAGTTTTCCTCTGTTCTTTATTTTCCACTTCTAATCAGTTCCACAAACTGGAATGATTTCTGAGTGATTTTCTTTATTTAATTGTTTATTTGTTTATTCCTTGATTTTATTAACTCAATATGATTTTCCAGTGAGGGGATCATTCACTATTTGGCTTTCATTAATTTTTTTAATTGCTTCTTTAAATCAAGCAATTGTTTTGTTAGCAAATATGTTAAGTTCTTTTACTTATGCAAATAGAAAATTTTAAGATAACTAAAGACTTGAGTTTTTTCTTTGTTTTCTTAACCTGGAAAAAGAAAGTATTTTCCTCATTATGTAGTTTTATACAAAGACACAGAAAAAATATTTTACTATCATATTCTATAGATTTTAGAGTTATTATTAAAAGATGCATTGGTTATACCCATAGCTAAATACATTTACTTTAAAATCCAGGCATTGGATCACTAGGACACAATTGAAATTTCCACTCTTGCCTCTCATATGAAACAGTTCATTTTATCTGTATGTTTAATACTGCATTTGCTGCAGTGATTTGGTCTGAATGTGGATGGAGGAGCTGATGAGCCTCGGGGGAGAATTTTCACCTCTTTTTCTAAAGCTTGCTTTTTTTGATGATCAGGAAATCATACCCACTTGACTTTAGACATCTGAGTTACAATCATTGCACCTTTGAACCCCCAGCATAGTCAGTAAAGACAGATCTCTCTTGAGGACACTTGAGAACATCCAACTTTTAACATCAATCTAAGTGTCCACATTTTCTTTGGAAATAGATCTTTTTTCCATTTTGACAAAGTTAAATTTAATAAGAATGGTATCTTAAAAATGTATCTGGTATCATGTCTCCAGTGTGCCCTTCTTTTCCAGATTAATAATTATGGCCATATTTTTCCATAGCACATACTTTGCAAAACAAGCCAATATCTCTGTCCTCCTTTTCTGTCCAGAGTAACTGAGTCTAGAAGAAGGGAGTGACTTGTGAGAGGTGCCTCAGGGCCACTGGCCCTATATGGAGGCTACTTCCCACTCTGCCGGTCTAGGAAATAGATGAAGTGGATGTGAGGCCTGGACTAATGCATAGCAATAGACGAAGAAGGACTTGGTCTTTGCAGCGTGTTCCCATTTGTACGTCTCTGAAAGCCCAGTTGTAGCACTGCCATGGGAGCAGGGCAGGTATATGGTAATGTCTGCTGCCAACAATATTCCACCCTTTCCCAACCGTTAGGATGTACCACTGAGACTTTCAGTACTGTTTATTCTGCTGTATAACCTCATGATTTGCAGTACAGCCCCCTTCCATAGAGGGCACATTTGACACGTGCAGTGCTAGGCAAAGCTGTATGTGCCCAGCAACATGGAGTTCCCTATAGATGGCAAGACCCCCAGCTATTGAGTCACATCTTTTCCCTATGTTTTAAAAAGAGAACCAGCCTCACCTTACCGTGTATTTTGATAGGAAACTGTGTGCCAACACACGTAATTGCCATATTTTTTTCTATGAAAATGTCTGTGCATACATTACAGCAATACTTTCGGTAGTAGTTTCAGAATTGCTATATATATCAGACATGTCTTAATATTTGAGGGGAGAGAAAGTCATGACTCTTACGTGCTTGAGTGTGTTATCTGTTTCTTATTGTATATTCCATACAGCCCTGAGGCAGGCGCTTGAGATTCTTCCTATATGATTTGACTACTGCCTATTACTACATGTTTGCTTGCAGTACGTCTAATCCCCAATTTATCTTTTCGTAGCAAAAGATCAGTGGCAGCTGGAGTTAAATGATATGTCAGATGTCCTTTTTCCCCCCTGTTTCAAAGTATGGGAAGCGTTGCTGCATGTGTGATGCGTGACTTCCAGCAGCCAAGTGTTACTGGTGCTCTCTGTATCTACTGCCTTTCAGACTCTTTGCCAAGAACTGGAAGCAAAATTTTATGAAGGGACTTTCAACTGGGAAAATGTAAAGCAGCATGATGCAGCAAGTCTTTTAAAACTCTTCATCCGTGAACTGCCTCAGCCACTTCTCACTGTAGAATATCTCAAAGCTTTCCAAGATGTACAGAGTGAGTAGTGTCCTTTCTGTCTCAGCTGAAAGAATTGATACCTGTGCAAACAAGTGCCTCTATGCTGTAGCAGTATTTTCACTAATAATATGCAAAACTGAGAAACAAATTGAATAACAACAATGCGAGTTTTCCTGAGTAAAGACTGGCCATATTTTTACTAATGTACAAATAACATTTTTCATGTAATGACTATTTTAGTAGTTAACACAGAAAATGAAAACACATTGCCACTTTCTGATGGTTCTGATAGTCGTTAGGAGGTGTAGAAGGGTTGTAAGGAAATTGTGTATGACAGTATCAGTTTATAAATAGTGTTTGCTTCAAAAGAAAACCACAGCAAAGATAAGTAGTTCTGCAGAAAATGTAACAAATTATAATTTATACTGTTTACAGTCTTTTATCTGTTTATAATGGGAGAAGTTAAAGCAGAATAGTCAGAACTGCTGATCATCCATGGTCCCATGAGGTCAGCAAGTTCCAGTGTAAATGTCCTCCTTGCCAACTGGTCACAAAGACAGCAAACATACCAGCTGTAATTGAAAGAGACTGGCTTGGTGATAATGAATCAGGAGTCAGAACCCACATGTGTTAACTTCCCGGTCAACACAGGCATGCAAGTTCTGTTTCACTTCCCTCCAGTCAGAGCAATGGCTCATTCCTAAGAGACACTTTCACAGAATCACAGAATATTCTGAGTTGGAAGGGACCCACAAGGATCATGAAGTCCAGCTGTTAGGTGAATGGCCCAAACCCATGACCTTGGCATTATTAGCACCATGCTCTAACCAACCGAGCTAATCTCAGGGTCAGGGAATTCCCATGGACAGGCAGACAGATGAATATTTTTAAAAACTGTGGGCTATGTCAGTCTCCCAGTTGTGAGCTGCCTTTCAATGCCTTTAGGTTGGTGGGAGTAGGGGGCTGGTGCTTTGTCCTGTTACATGTATTGTTGATTCTGCAGTACTGAGTGGCAAGTTAAAACTGGCCAGAATGCTTTCAGATGATGCTGGCAGCAAATGACTCCAGAAGACTGTTCCATTTACTGGATAGTGATTGGAGCCAAGAGGGTTTCTGCTTCTCGCTCCTCAGCTGTCTGAAGGCTTATGTGGTTTTATTTACCCAGAAATACTCAAGTGCCAGGATCCAAACCACTTTCTACATTGAACCAAAGGATTTGATTCAAAACAGACACAGTACTTCATAGCCTCCCATTGTTTAAATTGTCTGCCTGTCTTGTTGGTTTCATGTAATAAGATTAGGTGGAAGAGAAAGAAGACATCATCTTTGTGACAGTAATCGGTGTTTTTCTTGATACTGTGACTAAGTAGTGTTGTTAGAATTAAATATTTAAATGACATAATTTAAAAATTTAATTGATTAATTTAAGTAATGTAAGCAGCTAAAATTCAATTGTTATTAAGGTGAGCAGACAGAAGCCCCCAATTTAGGTAATGAATTTTAATGTTTTGCAATTGTAGTTTTGCTTGCTTTCCTAGGAAAATGTTGATTCTCATTGCTTTTGGAACACTGTGACATATAGTGTTTTGAAAATGAATTTAAACCTTACTTTTAATGTACGTATTTCTAGAGCAGGTAGATACACTGTTCTCACTACTTTATATTTTAAATGACTATACCATTTGCCACTCATTTATTCAGTTCCTTAATTTTTATCATGGTATAAAGTAGTCAGTAATGGTTTGGTTTTTTAATTTCCTCAATGACCTTTATTATTTTTGTGGTGTCTCCCAAATTGATTTGGGTGAAATGTATTTCAAATAGCAATTCAGTTGGAATCCCAGCAGGAAGCATGAGAATAGTGCTGTCAAATTTTGAAATAGTGTGATAAAACTATGTCAAGTGCAGGTACCTCTTTCTTCACTTGTTTTATGTATGGCCTGATTCATTAGGAGTCTGCTGAGAAGACTTGCCAGAGCATGTCCTCTAAAGCACGACAGGAGGAAGTTTATCACAAGTGGCAAATATGGGAGAGTTAGGGCTTCCTGCTGCTCAACACTGCCGTAATGTAGGAGCTCTTCTAGGAGGTGGAGGCGTGTAGGGATGCACTCATTGTGCATCTTAGGTGAATGACGCGCCACTGAGCAATTGGTAAAAGGCAGAACTAATGTTAGATTTCTTTAATTATAGCTTGTATCATTTGGTACAGCATTTACTGCTGTAGATAAGTGTTAAGCTTCTCTGCTCTTGGCTTTATCCCCATTGCCATTGCAGCTGCTGCTGCTTATGTCGCTGAAGGCCTGCCTTATTCCGTGACATGCAATATTCATTCTGTGACTTGGGAGACCATGCAACTGTGAAGGCAATCAGAGAAACTGTGAAAGCAGTTTTGAATATACCTTTTCATATGTTGGGGCACAGGCTCAAAAAGGGAGGAACCGTTAGCTGACTATTTCTTCTTGTAACATTGCAAAATAAAGAATCACAAGGCATCTAGAAAATATTGCCAGAAGACTGCTGAGTCATACAGCAACTGAATCCTAAAAGAACATTTGGAAATGAGTATCAGAAAACCAGGGTCTGCTAGTCCTTTCTCATACTGTGACAATTAGCCATGTGTATGCATTCAGCATTTTGTAAGAGGTTTCCACTTATGCTTTTTGAAAAGTACAAAGAACAATTTCAAAATACTGAGGTTCATGTGCTTCACTGGCAGATCTTCCAACGAGGAAACAGCAGCTGCAAGCTTTGAATCTTTTGGTTCTCCTTCTACCTGAAGCAAACAGAGACACTCTGAAGGTTAGAATTGTTAATACTATTTTCCTGCAGAAATATTTTGTCTGTTCTTTTGAATCCACTGTTATGAATGCTGTTGTTTTTTTAACATTCTTTTTTTTTTCAGTTCAAAGTTAATGCTGAAACTAGTGATTCTTTTTTTTTAATATATATTTCACAGAACTTCAGAAAAAAACACCCTTAGGACCCTAATTCCTCCCAAATGACTTTTAAGAATGTGACTTGAAATTTTTCCAGGAGATTGCAGTAATACTCTCCCAGCGAGCAACCTTTTCCCTTAGAAGTTTTGTTCCTTTTTTTTCAGCAGCAGTCATTATTTCCAATGCAAAAAATAAGCAGAATACTATGGATGTGAGTTTGCTTTTATGAAGTGGGTTTAGCTCTTCATTTTTATTCCCCACTTTTCTCTGTGCTGTTTGTTTCTACTCTCAATAGACTAGAAATTTACTTCCTGTTGCTATTTATAGCACATTATCTGAAGTCTTCCAATTTGAGATTGTCCTTTTGTAGCAAAGCTAATAATCTTTTTTCAGAATACGCTTACTATTAAAACTGCTACAATCAAAAACGAATGCAGGATTTGTGTAGGATGCAAAAGATCATTTATTACAGGCAAAACCCCCCTACTAGGTCTTACTGTTCAAACAAGACTTTCTTTTTGAGTTAGTAAAGAGGACAGTCAAGAGGGCTTCTGAGCTGAGTTACAAATATCTGGAACTGAATTAATTTAAAATTGCCTGTCATTCACAATGCTTTACTCACAAATTGTTTACCTTACAGAACTAGCCACTCCATGTTTCCATAACCATGACAGCTGGCAATTTAAGAAAAGCCAACAGTAACGTCTTCACAAGCATCTGTGGGATACTACTTATGTACCTCTACAACAAGGGTTTTGAAAAAAAATCTTACTGTGCAGTGCTTCAAATGAATTGCTTTTGAAAATGTTATCTATGATAATAACAAGAATGTTTTACTTCATTACTTGAAGGAAACAAAACTTGCATTACAGTCCTGTGAATAAAGATATACACACTCATATTATTGATTGTTTTTAATGTGTGTTAGGAATTAAGAGCTTTTTCAAAAAATATGTAACATCATGTTTCACTTCTATGTTCATGTTCAATTCTGCACGTTTCACTTTTCATGTGCAGAGTTGAGCTGTAAGTTCTGCTGTTATTTCAGGTACTGCTTGAATTCCTCCAAAGGGTAATTGATCATCGAGACAAAAATAAAATGACGTTAAAGAATGTTGCAATGGTGATGGCCCCAAACCTTTTCACGTTTCATGGGTTTGGCTCAAAGACTATTGAACAAAGCGAGTTTGTTATGGCAGCTGGAACAGCAAATGTCATGCGTTTTATGATTCAGTACCAAAAACTTCTCTGGACAGTAAGTACATTTTTAGGCGGGGCGGGGAATGATGAATTTCACAAACAAGTTATTTGAACAAAGAAGTAATATGGAATTACATCCGTGATTTAGAGAAAGATCAGTCCCATCCAGCTGGGTTCTTGCTTATAGGTAACTCTTATGGGAGCAAAACAAAATCGTTACATCTGATGTTAAGCTCTGATGGTCAGTTTTAATACAGTATGTACTATATGTGAACTCAAAAATAAGTCCTTGGGGGATATTTATATTTGGTCTACCAGTATACAGTGTTGTGGGCAATTCTTTTGAGTTTGAAGATATTAGTAGGAAGTATTTTAATTCATTTGCATTTTGGTCCGAACTTAATATTATATAAAACACGTTTTGATAAAACATGAAGTTGTATCATGGTCTCAAGCAAAGTTCTAACTTAGATAGACTGGAGAAGTTGAAGCTTTGTTGTGCGTTAGCAATTTGAAACAATTTTGACCTTTACTGCGTATGAGGAAAAATAATTATCATCATTGTGCACACTAACAGTCAACTAAATTTTGTTGGCTGAGGAAAGTAAAAACACTGTATGATTCCACCTCTCTTACCCTCCACACAAATAGAGTGGTTTTAAAATCATTTCACAGTTTTATAGTATTTGAATCCGTAATTATTACTGGAAATAAATACTATTTTTTGAGTTCTACCTGATAATTTGTCCATTTACAAACTATTGATAACTTAGTTACTTAAGAAAATTACATAGCTACTACTTACTATCTATATTCACCTAGATTCCTAAGTTTATTGTTAATCAAGTGAGAAAACAAAACACTGAAAGACAGAAGAAGGAGAAAAAGGACAAAGCGATGAAGAAACTTCTGAAAAAGATGGCATATGACCGGGAAAAGCATGAGAAACAGGAGAAGACTCCTAATGATGTAAGGAAGCATGCATCTGAAATACTTTATTAATAAGACCATAATTTATAGTGAAAAAGTGCATATGACAGAGAGGATATCTACATTTATTTAACTGAGAATTTCAATAGATAGCAAGTTAATGTGGCTTTCATGGTTTGTGGGTTACCAGCATGACACATTTAGAGGACTGTACTTTTTTTTTGTTTGTTTTCTCAGATTTTTCAAAATATTTCTATTCTGAAAAATTGTATCTCACAGGTTGTTTCAGTTTGAGCATCTGAAAGAAAAATATATTAGTTCTGTATCTGCAGAGGAAGTTAAGTGTTGTGACGACTTAGTATTACTCTATACATGTTTAGGTTCTGTGCGGCCCAATAAAAGTCACAGCAGATCATGTGTTTACTTAAAAACTAAATATCTAGATTTCACTATGTTATATTTAATAGTATTTGGAAACAAATCTAACTTTTAATTATCCTTCCATCTACAGAAGTTCCCCAACCACTGAACTCTTTGTCTCAATCTTTAGCTAGAACACACAGAACTTGCCCAACCTAAGAAACCCCAAAGGACGAAACAAATGTAAAAAGCTGATTAACTGCCTCTTATGCAGCTATTGTCCAATTGTCTACTGCCAACTTACTCCAGTGTATATGATCTACAGTTCAGAATCTCTCCATTAGGTAATTAACTTCTGCCAGACCCATCAGTGATCTCAAGGCATAAGTTTCAGCACAACACACTTCACATATTCTTTAAAATAAAAAAAAAATCCTGTGGCATTATAGTGTTAATTTCTCCCGTGGTTCAGAAAGATTTTAGTTGGACTGTTCCCACTGCCACCAAAAGCTTAAAAAATACATATCATGTACATTGAAATTATTTATGATTTCAAAGGGGTTAGTATTTACAGTTTTTTGAAACTTATTAGCCTGGGGTTAGTATTTACAGTTTTTGAAACTTATTAGCCTATACATCATTCCAAAGTTAGTTTAAATACACAAACAGGTAACACAAAATACGTGTATCCTGATAACATAATGAACATGTATCAGATTTGGGTGGTATGAAAATACCCCCTTGAGGGTTGGAGTCACAGTGAAGATTCTGGTGAGGTAGAGACATCTTGTGGTCACTGGTAGAAATTCAGCGCTATGAGCAGTCCACACCTTTCTTATCAAGTGTGCGTGTATGACAGACTGTTACAAAAAAAGAGTTGTCATATGCTCATAAAGGCATTTTTTTAAGCTTTTAAGCCAAAAAAGAAAAAAAGAATGGAAATGAATATGCTATATTATCTCTCAAATCTGGTATGTATGCTACCTTTTTTTTTTTTTGAATGTGTAAATAGGTAGATTCTTTGAACAACTATATCCAGAATTTGCTGGAGACTTACATTTCAGTGTTCCGACCTCATTTTGTATGCAATATTTGACACATATCTTAATGTCCAACATTAATTAATTCTCCAGCATCACTTTGCCTTACTTTCATATCTCTCTATATGAAGGAATCTGTACGCAGAATGAAGACTTACATAAAGCTCATTAAACACTGGTATTTGTTTTTCTCAATCTAATAAGAAGAGAATTCTTTGAATTCAGTTCAGTTGAGTTATGATGAGATGACACTTAATGCTGCCATCCTGTGTTCACTGTAGAAATAACAGCAAATGCACCGAAGTAGGCAAATGCTGTTGCAAGTTCAGATATTGGATTTTTTTGTAATTCAGCGCTGTTGGTCTTCTAGACTAAGATATGCCTTTTTAATCCACTGGGGAGTTAGTGCTGAGGTCTTTTAGAGTAAATTATGCCTTTTCAATCCACTGGAGAGTTAGAACTTAAGCCTCATGTAATTCATTCTTGCTCAAATATAAATGTAAAGTTACTATTCAATAATTTTCTTTAAGCTGTAGAATTCTGTGGGGCTTTGGTTCAAAATTAAATGGTACAATTTTTCAAAAATCCTTCATGCTTATTTGAAGCATTCAGTAATTTTGGGTGCCTGGGAAGATATTACTCTTAAAATCATATTAACAAATTGATAAGGCTTCATTGTGAATGACAATTTTATACATTCATTCTTTAAGGAGAATTTGTGGGGTTTCCCCCCCACACTCCAATTTTCAATTTATACTGCTTTAATTTAAAATTGAGGTGATTTTTCCTCTGCAGTTCCTGAACTGCATTTCACTATTAGATGGCAAGTGAGGCACCCAGACTTGGGGTGAATTGCTGCTCCAGTGAAAACTTTGCAACTTTTGAAAGCTAATTTTCTTGTGTGCAGCTGAATAAAAGCTAAGGAAAAGTTGCTATTTTCTACCACTTGCTGTGGCACCCCACATGATTAAACATAGATGGACAGAGCTTGAGTCACTTCCATACTCTCCATAAATCAGTATTTGCATTCTTAATAGCAGCTCATTTGGATAGAATTTCATCTTATCTCTGATGAGGCCTCTCTATCAATCACGTTTCCCTCTTTAAGACAGAGGTTAAATAGCATTTACTGCAAACTGCAGGTGAGATCTCTGTACAGTGCTGAGAGTGGTTAATATTAGAGGGCTTGTGAGGGTTAATTGCATTTTGAGATACCTATGCATACCTATGGCTCCAAGTCAGTGTTGGGGATTTTTTCTGGTGTTGTTGGGCTGCATAATGCTCAAAAAAAGATGCCCTCAGGACTAGAAATTTACCCACTAGCTTTACCCTGATTTATACCATCTGTCATTGTATTCCTCTGTATGTTGCAATTGTTCCAAAGAAAGGAGCAGTCATGTTAAGAGCACAATGCAATTCTAGTAGACTTAGCTGCTACAGGTTAGTAAAACCATTGTATCCTATAGCCCTTCTACACAAACAAGTTTGTATAACCTGTTTGAATTTACACAGAATAATGTTTCTGACTCTTGCTAAATTTGTTGCTCACTGCAGTGCCAAATTATTTACTAAAAAAAATTGCTACCTGCTAAATCATTTCTCTTTGTATAGTTTTGCAGGTTTTTGTCCCAAAATAGGTGCAACATTTTGCAACTCAAAGAGAACAACTGTTTTGCATATTTTTCAGACTTTGCTTCCCATGTAGCAAGATCCTTTTTAAAATCAGTTTTGTTCTTCATAATACTCATGTCCCATTCCTGCTTGGTGTAATTTGCAATTTATAATTATATATAATATTCCATCATTACTGAAAATACTGCATAGTCACTTAATTTCTCTCTTCATCTAGCCTGATAAATATTTAAGTGTGTCATGCCAAATGGAATAGGGGAATCTGGAGGAGACCTACCCCAGATCCTATAGCCAGTGAGCTGCTGTTCTTTTGTGATATATAGATTCAAGTCCCTCTGACAAGAAGGGGTTTGAAAGAAGATGAGTGCCTCCCAGGTGACTGCTCTGCCTGCTGCAGACTAAGCATTGTAGGCCAGTATTTTCCATCAATTAAGTATGTATCTTCTTCGTGTTTTTTCTTAAGAGGTTTTCTAATTCAGCCAGAGGCTGCAGTGTTTTAAATCTCGTCCTGAAAGAGCCTGTGGGGCAGCAGAAGGAACTTGCGAGTGTAGGTGACCTCTCTTTAGTGTATTGTCAGTCATCTAATGGCTTATATATTGTGATGTGGAGCCCCTAACTTGCATGTTTTGAGCTGTGCTGTGCAGAGAATAGGCCCTTCTGTGATTCTGTTCCTAGATGTGTTAGGCCACATTTTTTTTACCACCAACTAGCACAGTGAATGGGGTAGGGGATGATTTGGTTCTGTTCTCTCTCTAGTTTGGCATGATTTCTTCTGTAAAAGAAGGTGGTGAAAGTGGCAAAATGCATTCATTAGCTGAGCTAATAATGATTTTATCTGAATAAACAAAGTAATTATTCTGTTTGATCTGTGACCATAATGTTAGAACTCTGTGGACACTTTTTAGTCTTTCTCTCATATACTCAAAGCAGGTTATTTTTTAAATAATTTATAATATGCCTGCTGTATATATTAAAAAAAGAAGTTATCCAGCTGAAAGTTGGAAAAACCCCATTAAAATCAACTGAGACAAAATGTTAAAAGATCTCTATAAAAAATGAAAGCTAATTTAAATTTGCTATGCTGAATTTGGTGAAAGACCAGCTAGGGATGTCTGTGATGTCTGTTCAGACATAAAAATTTCATTTTGCCAGGATATCAGAAGTTTGGAAAGAGGCAAAAAAATTTTAAGTGAGAGTTAGCTTCCTAGCAGATGACTAGAGACACTTTTTCCATCAGTGAAGGCCCTAAAAAACAGATTTGACAAATTTAGGCATAAATCTCAGGGAGATCTCATGGAGATCTCTTGCAATCTTATGAACCTTTGATTCCATGATTACTACATAGCAAATTCTCAATATGATTTTTCTTTTAATGCTCTGGACAGAAATAGATATTATGTCTAATATTTTAAAATCAATAGATAATAAGACTAGATATAGAAGGATTGTTTGGTTAAAATTACTTACTGTAACTCCTCATTTGTGTAGTAATGAGCCTTCAGCTTTCTCAGGAAGCTGTCCTCCTGATTCTGCTCACGTTTATGCTTGTTCTATATTCATTTAACACTGATGGCTTCAGAGAAGCTATTCTAGATTCACAGGTGCCCAGACTTGTTCACTGATTATGGAAGAAGAAATGTTCAGCTTTGCAATTGAGTAAATGGAGGTGGGGGGGAGAAGAGAATGAACTCTCATAATCAGCCTTGAGTACTGAGTCTCTTACTTTCTTTTCCTATCAAAATGAGTACATTTGAGTAAATGATAATGTGATATGAATAGAAAAAATACCTCGAGATTTCCAGGAACAGAAATTAGGACCTTATTCACAAATAAATTATGCCTTTTGTAACTTCAAGTGTCATGTACCTGCAACTTGAACAGAGAAACTGTTCTTTGGAGCCCTCCTTCTCTGTAGCTAATATGATTGATATTCATCATCCAGGATTTGTGGATTGAAATAAAATACAAATCCATTATATAGTCAGACTTGCAGGTTGGCTAGCTGAATATATTCTAGAGAAAAAAAAACAGGGAGAAGAAGCTGCAGTAGTGAATATCTATTTTTAAAAAAATGAAATTTACAAAGAGGAAAGAGGAATCACTTAAAGTATACTGAGCCATGAGTACTTTGTGATTTTTTTTTTTTTTTGGCATGAAGTTCAGATTAAATGAAACTGGAGAGGTTTCTTCTGGAAGTTTTAGCAGAGGGTTGGTGCAGGGCCATTGCCTGCTTTCATGCCTACAGCAAGACTTTGCCATACCAATCTCACATGCTTCTTATCATACCAGAGTGTGTTCTTAATATAGCGTAATTGTTACTGTTATTCATAATGTCTTTGAAAAATAATTAAGCACTACTGTTCTTTTGTTCTGAAGTTCTCCCTGTTGTTAAAAAGAGCTTTGAAGGTCTGATGTAATTTACTGAATTACTGCGTAGTTATCATATTTTTGTAGTGAAGTGTAGTAGATAGTGAAGTACAGAGCACTGTACTTAGTTACTTATTCTGTACTGTATTTCGAGGAGCTCATCAAAGCCAGCTGCTAGCAGCTTTGTTCCAACACCATTATTGCTTTGCAGACTGATGTTCCTCAGGGAGTGATACGGGTGCAAGCGCCTCATCTTTCGAAAGTTTCCATGGCAATACAGCTGACAGAAGAACTGAAAGCCGGTGATATAGTAGCCAGGTTTCTCAGCCAAAAAAGGTATAAACACGTTTTTGTTTTGTTTCAAGAGAAGTGTCTTTTCATTTATTATATCAAGAAAAAAGTTTTAAAGTACTTCAAGTCCTGGTCAGTTGATGAATTTTTTGGCTGAATGTAGCCATCAAAATACATGCTTGAGGAATTAACTTAATATTTCTAATGTCATTAAAGCTCATGAAGCCTTAAGGAATACATGAGTGCTGTTAGTAAAAGATTGCTGTTGAATCTGATGGGTCAGGAATAGTTTTGTAATTTTCTGGGGACAAGACAGAAGGGAACTCCAAGAAAGTAAGTCTAGAAAACAAAGAGATGAGGAAAGGAGAAAGTAAATATTTTGTAAAATAATGCATTGATATATAGCAATATAATAGGCATTGGGGTATAATAATGTGCAAATGTCACGCACATGCAATGATTTAAAAGGAAAGCTACGTTTTAGTCATCCAAATCCATTTGGAAGGGGAGTTTTAATTAAAAATAAAAAACATACATGTTCATCATATATAACTATTTAGCTAAAGCAATAGTATGGTGCACTAGATGAGAATAAGAAGCTGCTTTTTCCTAAATGCTGTTTTGAGGTTTGCATTTTTGTCAGAAAGTTATTTTCTGGCTGTGCCTTAGCCTATATTATTACTATTAAACAGTGAGAACAATAGAATCCTTTTGTGATATAGTCACTTTATTCTTCCACTCTCTGTTTTTTACTTCTTTTAGTTGCAGTACAATTAAAACAAGCAAAAATGTGGTTTCTCCCACCCAACCATAAGACTTTTTCTGAAATATGGAGTGTTTGAGGGGAATACTTATTTTTGCAACAGCAGTGGAAAAAAAAAATCAGAGGGTAAATATCAGGCTACCCGCTGATAACAATGACATTCTTTTCTAAACCCTGCAGTTTCTTCACATTTATCCTATTTTACCTTTTCTGTAGTGTATTACTCACTTGCAGGACTATTCATTTGCATTAGTGTGCAAGGGTATTCTTGTTCACTGACTATCGGTAAGTATACGCACAAATGATTTGTGACAGGTACACTGCTGATGTTAATTAGCATAATTTTTCCCAGACACGTCTAAGTGGCTGATCTACAAGCTCTTCTGCAGTATCATCACTCACTGTGCTTTGTTCCTTACAGTGGAAACGTCCAAACACTCAACAAAGAAGAGGTCTTTCTTTATGAAATAGGAGGAAATATTGGTAAGAATGGCTTCTGAACAACTCATTTTGCTAGAATAGGATTCCTTGGCACACTGTCCATGGGCTTCACTGTGGTTGCATTTTTATTCATGTCCCTAGTTCTCCCTGACACTAAAGCAGACAGTTAACCTTGTGGAGAAGGCAGCAGAGATGTTGCTGTGATCATTATATTAGTAGTAGCTTATTATCTGTCCCAGAGAAAGATGGCAGCTGAAACAGATGTTCCTGATATGTATGTACAGTGAAGAAGCACAAAAATGTTGGATAGAAAGGTACTTGAAGTTCATTTTATTCATCCCTTTGTATTGAGGGATAATAAGTGAACTTACAGTCCTTCATGCTCTGCATTTGAGCACTGCTTGCAGGTTCCTTTGGGGGAAAAAATGCTCAACCAGAAAGATGACCTAGTGATAAAATTTTCCAACAGTTAGTCTTTCCTGCTCTGTCTATTCCCGGCTCTCTTGATGAAAGCAAGTAGGAGATCAGCAAGGTTAATGCCAAGGATAATTCTGAACACAGTTCTGAAATTTTCTTTGACAAATGCAAGAGGATTTTTTCATTAGGAATCAGTTTCTAATCACAGTATTTTTCATATGCTCAGGAAAAAAACCAAAAAAACCCAGTATTGGATTGGACTTACATTTACTTTTTTCTTGTTAACTGTGACTGCTAAACTTTATTTGGAGTTATAAAATTCCATGCAGTACTTCTGTGCTCTGCAAGTTTAAATCCTGTATGCAAATTGCTACTTCTAGCATTTTTCCTTTTTACCTAATCACTGTTATAAATCAAGTGTGTGTCTTAACCAAAAGACTTAATTAAAAACAGCACTTCCGTATTTTCCTGCAACAAATATGTTTCAGTGTTTTTACCAAGTTAGATGGTGAAAAAGAGGTTACCGAGATAGCTGGAGCCCAGATTAATGTATTATATGTTCTCTTGCATATCCAGTATGTATGTACATTTTCTATGCCTTTTAAAGCAGGTTGTGATCCCAGACGTAAGAGTTTTTTAAAGCAGAGGAATATCTTGTTTATTGTACATAAGTGTAATCATTGCAGAAAGAAAGATTTTGTAACAGAATTCCAGTGAAACTGAAACAACATACTATTACTTTAAACATGTGACAGAAATTGTATTTCTCTTAGAGAAAATACACAGCTAGTTGCAGATTTATTTTGTTATGAAATAGATTAGAAAGCTTAGATGTTTTCTCTGTCTGAATAGTTTACTTCCAGACAATTTAAACTTTAATCAGCCCTTACAAATCCTAGTCCTTATTAATACTCTCAGTTCAGATAAGAGAAACTTCCAGACTTTAGCTTGCTGTACAGGCTTAAGTAAACCAGCTGTCCTGACCTTTGCCATTTGTCTCTCTCTGCTCGATGTGACTGACTCATGCAGAGGAAGCCCAAAGTGAGAAGACTCAATGGGCTTCTCAATGATACGCTCACATCTGTACACTTGAGCTCATAATTGTAACGTGCACAGTGCTGTGATCCTGTCCCCTAGCAGATGGAGTCACTGAAGTCTCCGGACATTTTTTGAGTACTCAGTACACTGTAGGGCTTCAGGGTACTGAAAAGGACTTCTGCCACTGCTTTGTGACTGGGACTGGCTGGGCAGGGATATGGCAAAGCACTATCCTTGTGCTCTCACTGCCTGAACATGCTGCACTGTGTAGAGGAGAGAACCCAGTTCAGTAGTGTGGGCGGTACAGGTCACATAGGTTGGTATTAAAATCCTGGAGGGACCAGTGAGACCGAGCTTGGTTGAGCAGGAAGTTTTGGTTGAGCAGGAAGTTTTGCCTTCTTGCGTGCCCTGCTAAGGGAATCCAAAGAGCTGGCAGAGAAACTCAGTTGCAGCATTGCACCTCTGCTTGCCTTCTGTATCAGGAGTACACATACCGGAAACATCTGTCTGGCACATGGGCCATCTACCCCAACCGTCTGCACAGTGGAGTAGAAGAGGGGCTGTGATGTAGAGCTGCAGTTGCATGAGATAGTCTTTGCCTGTAGGGGAATGGGAGGAACATGCTGATCTTGACGGATCAGCATATGCTATTTTCATCATAGCTACTATGCATAAATTAATTGCTTGTAACGCACCAAGAACAGTGTATTACTTTTCCCTTCTAGGACAGAAACTATTACAAGTACTGTGCAGAACAGCATAGCAGGACCAGGATAGGGAGTAACACCTTCGTAGCAAGGACAAACCTTGCACTTAAAGAGGGGAAAATAACTTGAAATTTTAATGGGCTTCTATGCAAACGTGAACCTTGTATTTGCCCATGAGAGGACCAGGGCATTGCTCCTTTTTTCCTAAATCTTCACAGAGGGGGGCTTCCATCTATATGGTCTGCGTGAAGAATCTGACCTAGAATGTGCCACAGAGGTGGCACAGCCTCTACTCTCCTTCATTTTTCCTCCTGTCCCCCTTCTTCCTCAAGGCAGATGGACAGGGTAAGATTACTTCTAGCTTTTAGGTGCATTGTCCTTTGTTTAATACCATAGAGAGACCTTGAAAACCTAAATGAAATGAAACAGTGACAGGACCTTTGAAAGTTGATTCCTTTCTTTTTTGGGACTGATGTAACCACATATCTCTCACATTTCTAGGGGAACGCTGCCTTGATGATGATACCTACATGAAGGACCTGTACCAGCTCAACCCAAATGCTGAGTGGGTTATAAAACCTAAGCAGAGCTAAGCTCACAGCTAACAGCAAAAAAAACAACCTGTGGACTTACATTGTAAGGCTGAATGTTTCAAAGGGATAGTGTATCCTTTCAGCATTCAACTGTTATTTATATTAATAGAACCTTATCCAGTTTTGAAAAAAAAAAGTGATGGAAACTCAGCAGTGATAACCAGTAAATGTTCAGTTTTACTTGCAGCAAAATTTTGGAGATAGCACAGTTTTCCCATTCATATTTGAAACAAGCATAAGTACCTTAAATATTTTAATGGCACTAATCTACCTCCCATCTGGTAGTTGTTGCATAAGAATTTATTTTTCAAACAGATGTTTAACCTGTTTATATTAGAGATTTACAATCTGTTTGTGTAGACGTTTGCATTCATATAGGTCTTTTCAGCGCCAGTACAATAGAGGACCAAATTGTTATCAGCACTTCTGAATGGTACAGTATTAAAAATACCTAAACCCAGTCATATGAATTTCCCAAATAAGTGTGAATTTCACAGGAGACAACTACAACGCAATATATTTTGTCTTTGGAAGTCCTAATTTTAAAGTTTTATGAAAACTATTTAAAAACAACTGTGAAAATGCTTTCTGTGCAGCTTTTTTTTTGCTAGATCTTTAAAATAATTTTATTGTTATTCTGGTTGATTGTACTCTTGAGATTATTAAAAAAAAAAGAAAAAAGAAAGAAAGAATCATGTGACAAGGTGAGTAATTTTTAAAGCTCACCACTCTTGGCATTGTCCATTCTGGCATATTGTCATGCACTAAAAAGACCTTTAGGTTTTTCAGCAGTGATGTGCAGCCATGTTACATACACTGGTTTCAGGTTTTTTGGACATCTGATATATTGAATTTTGTGAACTGCCAAAACTTTTCAATTACTAGCAAAATAAAAACTTTCAAGAAGAATAAAATAACTGTGGAAGGAAACTGTAGTCTAAATTTCATAGGTAGGAAACCACCATACCTTTCTCTCAAAACCAGTGTAAGGGTCTACTGTGGAGTTCACGTAGGCTTTTTGGATATTACCTACCATCAGCTGTATGTCTGGTCTATCCTGGATGAGGCTAGAAATCGAATTCTGATTTCCCTGATGCTGATAGATGCTGCCTAAACCACTTCCAAAATTAATAGTCCAATGGAGAACTATTGCAAATCCATTGCTTTGCAGGAAAAGACTGAAAGCTCCCCATGGAATTTAGTGATAATGAGTTATAGTCTGATGTGGCTTGTTGCAGCACAAAGAGCTGTGGCCTGGAGCTCCAGAGCCCCACTCCCCCAGCAATACTTTGGGCTCATGAGCTTGTGTACTGCTTTACAATTTATTTGTAAACTAGCTCAGCTGTGCTTAAGTGCTTACACCTGCGTGCTGACTACCTGAAATAACTACTGTGAAATTATATCCATGGAATTAAATATGTTCTTTCAATGCACACACAGAATTTATATTGACCTCATAGGGAATATTCTACATACAATCAAGGACTGAATTACATTTTTTTTCGTGATCAAAGATGATTAAACGAATAAAGCTCTGCTGAGCTTTGGATATGGGCCCTGACTGTGTTGACAAAATAACTACTGGAATTCTCCCTTATATATACAAGCAGTGAAACAGAACTCTGAAAGGTCATAGAAAAATTAAACATCTGCTGATTAGCTATCCACAGCATATGAACAATTTTGGGGGCATGAGTATTTATTGTTTTTTAAAGCCAAAGTCTGTCTTCATATGAAAAAGAAGCACTGACTGATTCTGAAAAGCAGGATGAGTAGAATAGAAAATTGTTTTAGTATGACTGTACTGCCCTCAATGCTCCATCTAGTTGGGCACTCCTGCATGGTATAGTGCTGTGCCACTATGGGCAAATCCATCAAGACAAATCACTTTTGTCAAAAGAACAAACAACACTCCCTGTTCTTCAAATGTAAGGACTAAGTAGAGTAGAAAAACA
Source organism: Lepidothrix coronata (assembly GCF_001604755.1). Taxonomy (NCBI): domain Eukaryota; kingdom Metazoa; phylum Chordata; class Aves; order Passeriformes; family Pipridae; genus Lepidothrix; species Lepidothrix coronata. Next base: position 10,864,201 of record NW_016690185.1, on the reverse strand, counting down.
GTACAGTGCTTAGGTAAACCTTTATAAATCTAATGTAATAATAATGTAATAAATATAAGGGTTTTTGTCAGGTAATACAAAAATGAAGTGTGTTTTCATAGTACATTATAGTTCTGTAAAAGATTACTTGTTACTGGAACTCTAGATGTTATTTTAATCAGGAGCGAAGTGCAGATGATAGGAACAGCTGTACAGTTTCAGTATAAAATTGTAACTGCCCTGTGGCTATGATCTTTTAAATAACTTTGTTTCTGGTTTAGTGCCATTATCTTTTTTTTTTTTAATTTAAAAAGCTCTTTTATAATTAAATGTTGTTTTTTCTGACTTCTTTTCTCATTTGAATTCTTATATTTGTATGTGAAACATATCCAATTAACACTAAGCAATGGTTATTTTTTAATTTCACACTTTACATCTTTGTAGATAGCTTGTAGCTTTGTGTATGACAAGAAACATTGATAAGTTAGGAGTCCTGCAACATGAATGCCTGCTGGAAAAGGAAATAACTAGCTAGAAGTTTTGAACTTTGGTGCAATCACACTACACCTTAGCTAAATACATAATATAACAATTACTGAGTATATGTGAAGGAACAGCAACCTTCTCAGCATTTATCAAAAATACTGGCTCGTAATTCCTTATAATTTAAGAATTAAATTAGGGCACTGTGCTGGTTTAAAGGTAAACCAGCAGGAGAAATGAACCCAACTCCAAAGAGATTATAAGTCAGAGTTACAATTTAATAAAAATAATATAATAAATGCAATTATATGGACAAACAATTGGTTTTAACCCACAAAACCCAGAGTGTAACTCAGCACCCTAGGGCATGAACAGAATGGTGTTCATTGGCCCCTGTGCTGAGCCCCACGTGGTCCCCCTGAGTCCAGAGTAAGAGGAGAGGGAAAAACCTGTTGATGAGAGTGCTGGTCACAGTCTGGTTGAGGGTGGCGATTGCAGTCTGATCGAGAGTGGTGGTTGCAATCCAGTCAAGGTTCTGGTCCTCCTCTTGATCCAACAAATGGTATCAGAAGTCCCAAAAGCCCAGATTATATACCCTCAGGTTCAGGCAGGAATGCCCAGTATCTCTCCCAGGGCGGGGAGTTTCACAATGGGTGATTGTGAGCCGTGGGCGTGAGGACGGGAACATCCTCCTATCTCACAGGCCTCTTAACACCCAGTTTATAGTCTGAGGGGTCAGGTGTGCTCTGGGCAGCTGCTGCAAATGGTCTATTGTTAACAGTTTCTGAAAAATTACATGGAGGATGTAGAATACGCAGTTTGGGTTACACCCACACAGTGATGAACTGCTCTAGGCTGCTCTAACTAGGACAGGCACAAGGGAGAAGTCCAAATCACATTCAGGTAGGTTGATAAGAATCTTTTATAATTAAAAAGACTGTGCTGCATGGGTCGCTTATTGGGGTAATTTCGCAGCCCATCATCGTTTGACCGCTGACTTGGAAAACATGTACACAGGGTTTTTTCACCCAGCTGATGGATTAATAATTTTCACACTAAGTGTGCAACTCTGTGCCTGCAGAGCAGCAGGGATGGGGGAAAGGAAGGAAGAGAAACAGGCAGTGGCCCCTCTTACCCGCTGCCTGAATGTGGTGGAACACGTAAGGATGGTTTTGTGCTCAAAAAATCATCTTCTGATGTATATTGGAGGAGGGAAGAGGGAGGGGAAGGGTCCACAATGCTTGTATGGGGTGTAGATCCCTTTCTTGCACTTCCTGTTTGACTTCAAAGACTGCAGAGTTTGCACTCATTTTCCGTAGCTTCCTGTACTTCCCCACCTTGTGTGAAGCACAGGCATGTCCCTGGCTGTTCATGGATTGCAACAAAGAAAGGTGTCATCCCAACCACCTGCCCCCTGTGTGAGCAGCAGCAAGGCAGGAGGCAGCATGGCAGGTTTATCTCATGTTGCAACTCAACAAGCAGCATCTGTGAGTGTACCTGTGAGACATCAAGAAGGCAGTAGGGAGCAGGAAGATGAATGTGTCTGGATGTGTTGGAAACAGTGGCTGAGTTTCCATTGGGCTTTTACTATGCAGTGGCATGACTGAGATGAATTCAAGGGTAAGGAGATGCACTTTTATGCAGTGACCACCAACAAAGAAGGAAATATTTGAGAAAGGCTTGCTTGAAACTTTTTCCAGACCATTATTTCTTTGTCAAACATTCTTAAAAGCGACGGAATGGTCCAGTAAAATACACTCTTTTCCTAAGTATTGAGATAAATTGCAGCAGCAAGTTAACTTGGCAAAAGATTGCTAAATGAATGATTTCCTTTGTGTCACACATGCGCTTCTGTTTTTGAAAGGTTGCCATTCAGAACCTAAATGCTAATCTTATGGCAATATTTATAATAATATTTTTTTATGTAGAGCAATGCTTTAAAGATCTTCAGACCACTGTGTTTTCACACAGACCACATCTGAGGCAGGTAAGTACTTATCGTCCCCATTTAACAAATGGGAAAAGTGTTCGTACATGACTGGCCTGCAGCTAGAAGGGGTGAAGTCAACCTGATTTGTAGAAAGCAAATATCATCGTCCAAAACTAGTTTTAAAAATCTGCTATATTGCCAAGAACATCAGTATGGCAATGATGAATATGACTACAGGGGACTCTTTTAATAAATACAGTGCTGTAATTTTTAGCTTGGTTTCCAAAGGAAATTTGTCTGGGGTAATCTTACTGCTTTGTGTGTCTTCCTCTAATTACTTCTGAGTCTGTTGGCAGACTGCAGTCATTTTTGGCAAATGGAATGGGAGGGAGGGAATGTCTGAAATAATAAGCTTCTATGAGCTTCATAAAACTAGGTACTATGAGTCCTTGGTTCAATGGGAAGATGACAGCATAAGCTCCACTTTTATTTAGGTACCAGAACAGAAGCGGGAGAGACATACACATGCTCTGGCCGTGGAGGAAGACTGTGCTTAGAGCTCGCAGTCAGCCAGTGGGAAGTGGCATTGGGTATTTGGAGGCCTGAGGAAACACTTGTGTTGCCTTCTGCTTTTTGAATTTTCTTTGCTGACATGACGTGGGCGATTGTTGCTGAAACTACAGTTGTCCTCCTGGCCTGGCTTTTGTGGTGCAGCTTCTCTGTAATTTCTGGTTAGTACAACTCATCTCCATCCCCTCCTTATGGACTTAGCAACTAACTGAGCACTTTACCAGCCTGAGCTGTACCCGCAGCTGATGGCATTGGCGCAGGTGAAGAAGTAGGTGGAAGTACCTCTCTCCTCTCTGCTTGTAGGGCTGTTGGGAATTACCTTAATCCTGGAGAATAATCAGGTCTAAAACTGGACAGTATCAAAGGACAGCGTTCACATGCAGGTTTTAAACTGTTGTGGGAATATAAATTGCGATTCAGAACTGTTCTGAATCATATGGAGGAGGTGGTGGTGGTTCAAAAGCCCTGCAGATATTACCACTCTGTGATAGTACCTTTTGGGATTACTGAAAGGATCCCTCATTCTCCCTGTGGCACTGTAAAACCAATAGCCAATGCCCATTGGCATGAGAGCCTCAGTCTCTCTGTTTTCTCTGCCAAGTGAGCTTTGCCCTCTGTGTTACCATTATGCCTCGGTAATGCGGTTACTCTTGAAAATGAATTGGCTCCGTTCCCGTGAGCAGTTTGCTCACATGCTGTGTTACTAGATCAGGTCCTGCAGGTCAGTCGGTTCTGTGCTTCTTTCCCGAGGGATTCCCTGTGCCTTCAGAGAGGTGAAAGTGCCACCTGGCTATTATGTGGGCGTGTATTTGCTGTCCGCTGTCATTCGCTGCCCGCCGGGGAGAGGCGGAGGGTCAGTCCTACAGCACGCGCCTCTATTCCGCGTCCGAGGGCCACCCTCGGGGGGAGAAATCCCTGGAAGCTGACACGGGCGGCTGTACCTCGGTGTCCTGGCCTGACCCCGGCCTGCCGCAGCCGCGCTTAATCCCTGGTTTTTCTCCCTTGGCCACGGCGGGGCGGCGGCAGGTGGCGGTGCCGGGCCGTGCTCTGCCCTGCTCCGAGCCCCGCGCCCCTGGCTGCGAGGCGAGATCGCCTCCCCCGCGAAATTCGGGCTTGCTGAACGTCGAGCCGCGAAACGGAGTATGTACTGTCTGATCATCTCTTGGCACTCTTTTTTTTTCTTTTTTTCCCCAGTATAAAAAGTAGTAAACCACTACCTTTGGTACTCCCCAGGGGAGACCTTATCAGTTTCTATGATTACATGAATGAAGGAAGGTGAGGGTTGGTCTCTTCTCCCAGATAACAAGCAACAGGACAAGAGGAAATTCCAGGGAAGGTTTAGATTGGATATCAGGAGAAATTCCTTTACTTAAAGGGTGCTTAGGCATTGGAACAGGCTGCCCAGGCAAGGGGTAGAATCACCATCTCTGGAAGTGCTCAAAAAACGTGTAGATGTAGCACTTGGGAGCAGAGTTTAGTGGTGAACATGGCAGTGCTGGGTTAAGGGTTTCACTCAATGATCTTAGAGGTCTTTTCCAACCTAAACTATTCTATGATATTGTACAGCACTCTAACTACATATACCTCATCTATACTAGTGGTCACTCATGCATTCCTGTCTGCTTTCATGCCATCCATCCTGTCAGCTGCACTAAGAGCTCTTCCACTTCTTGAAGTCATGCATTTAAATTAATGTGTTTTTCTCATGCCTATGGCTGGACATGCAATATGTACCTGATGTATCTCTGGACACAGTGGAACTGTGAGGATAGAAAGCTTTGCATTAGCAGAGAATCACAAGCTTGCATGGATTACTGGAGTATCCCTTGCTGATTGTCAACATGCAGATGTACAACACACTCCAAATGATCCAGAATAAACAAGGGAACATGTAATTGCTTGGAAGTGTCTAGGTTCCGGATCCTGAGCTGTGTTGGATTAGCAACTGGAATCTGGTTTCTTGCTTATTCACTTTCCCCCCTGACGTGAGAAGAATTGTTTGTTTTAAATCTTGCCTTCTGAAGTTTAAATTTACAGTGTGTCTAACCTAATTTGGTTGTCTTGATTATATTCTAGTATGTTCCCACCTTGTGCTCTGTAAGTTGTAAGGCAAATGAACTTCTGAGCCCTTATTCTGGATGTTCCTCCTCTGCTACAGTCTGCCAGAAGCTGTCTTTATCCATAACTCTCATTCAGCATGTGCAAATGGAGTTTCTTCCAGCAGGAACTAGAGCCTGAGTAGGTGAAGTAGCGCTGAGACTCTTGTAAGGCTTTGCATATCTGTGAAATATAGAGCTGAGAGGTGCCCACTTCAGTATTCCAGTCTGCCTGCTATTGGCCTCATTCAGTGCATCATTTTACTTTTCTGACTGCAAAATCTTAGGATGCAGCCAGGTGACATGCATCTGGAATGCTATTTTTGTTTAAAACACTTGATCTTGAAATAAGGATTTTTTTGTGGGCTATGATAAGACTGAAACTTTATTGTGCAGTCTTGGAGTACTGGCAAAAATATCTGCTGGTGCTTTTAATATGCCATTTTGAACAGAAAAAAAAAGATTTTTCTTCTCATTGTGTTTAGCAATGAGAGAGCAGACAATTCTGACACAGTTAGGAATTCAGTTGTGTTTTTGCAAAAAGTATCTCAGAAAACATACTATGCAAAATCTTCTTTAATTGTTCAGGTTTTTTTCTACAAAGATGGTGTATTTTTATTTTTTTGTAGATCTCTGCTGGGAGGTGATGGTAATTTTTCGTACATTTTTGTCTTAACTAGATGGTAGAGGGAATTGTGAGAGAATTACTCTGTTCTTATTTTGGGTTTTTTTGGTTAATAAAAATCTTATTGTTAAAAGTATAGTTAATGATAGGCCAGTATGTGAACATGAAATGGAGTACTTGAGAAGAGGATTTTTATTTATTCCAGTTCTCTCCAAGTTGAGAAAATGTGACAGCCAAGTCTGTAGACCAAGTATTTCTGTCATCCATGCAGAACTGTTTCACCACAGGTCTTCTAGGAAGAATCAGAAGGAAATACCCACATTCCCAGCCACAGGATTTAGAAGATGTTCTCCTGTAGGTGGTGTTACTGGCACTCAAGAACAGGCATGGGAACTGTGTGAGTTTGAGAGGGTTTTGGGATTTTTTCTTTTTTCTTTTTAAATTGGCTAATTTTTCTCTTTGAATGCTGTTGCTGTTGGGAATAATGAAAATATTGTGAAAGCTCAGCATAATTAGATTTTTTCTATGCAACCAAAATGTGGGTGTTTTGGGGGTATGAATAGAATACATGGGATTGCAATATTCTGCTCTGAATTTTTTCCAAATAATTTCTAAGTTGCTTATATCAAATTCTCTTGGATCATCATAAAGAGGAATTGAGCTATTACAGAAATACTTGCTAAACCAGTGATACACCATTGGTAAAGCTGGGAACAATATATATTTTTTTTCTCTCAATACACTTGTGACTGTGGCACAGTAACATCTAAAAACACTTACTTGATTCTAGGAAAAAATAATTAGTGCATAAGCTGTATAACTAAACTGCACAATTAGATATGCTGATGATGACAGGACTGGTATCCCAGGTCTGCCTATTAGGTACTGTCTCAAGTCTGTGTAGTGGTGAGACTACACAAACTTAAGGTTACAAAATAACTTCCTGAAAATTCCTTTAAGACATACTGAGTGTGAGCAATCCTGTTTAGTGTGCCTATTCTTCATTTGTCTCCACCCTTACTTTTAGGTAATTTTACCCCTCTTACTCTTTTAGAAAGCAGCTGGTAAAAAGAGGTCTACCCTGTATGGTGTTTCTGTCTGTGCCAGTGTGCTTCATCTACATTATGTTTGGAGGAAAAGACCAGAAATAATATTCATTTATGTAACCCCAGAAGGCTTAGCCATTCCAAACAAATATGTTTTAAAGAGGATCTGGTGTTCTCAAGGGATGTTCCAAAAGGCATTCCTGAGCACAGGGAGTCTCTACATATGTGTAGGAGTGGTTACTGCTAGAAGTGTGCATGTATGCTGTTGTGGTAGTTTGGTCTAGGCCTTCCTTGGTGACCAGTTTGTAACCAAGGAAGGGTCCAGATGTACCCAGTATTCCCTACGATTTTTACGTAAGCCAGGCTATAAGAAGAAAGAAGGAGAGGCCTTCGCTCTCTTTCCTTCCGGCGGCTTGGAGGTGCAGGTTCCCTGCTGTTGAGTCTGCCGTGTTGGGGAGCGAGGCCTGGTAAGGCCTTGTCGACCTTGGGAGGCGGAGGTTGCCGGCGATCGTTCCAGAGCGACTCTCGGTTGTCCCAAGGAGAGTAGTGAGATATTTCTTTGCTAACTCTTTTAGTTGTTAGATATTGGGTTACTAATCGGGATATATATATATTTTATTTTGGTTTTGTTCCTTTTCCCTTCCCTCTTCCCTTTCCCTTGTGAAATTGTATATATTTCAATAGTGTATAACTGTAAAAAGTATAAATATATTTATATATATTTATATATATCACTTTAGCTGTCTCTCTCTCGTTTCGGGTTTTCTTAGTTGTTTTTTCTCCCTCTTCTCCCTGAGGTTTGGTGGGTGGGGACGACTTCTTGTGGTAAGGTTTGGAGACTTGGCAGGGAGCCAGCTTCAAACCATATCAGCTGTGTTGAAGGATGATGTGCTGCTTCTCAGGCGTTGTTCAGTGAGTGTGAAGTGTTTGCCTATTTTTGGAGTGAAATGACCTCATCCATGCCATTAGCAGAATTGACAGAGTAATTAGTACTGTCTGCTTCAGCATGATGTCATTGGACTTGGAAAGCTTTGATGAAGTTTGTATGTATCATCTCAGCTTGTGTGTACACATGCACTTTGACTTGCCATCTCAGCCTCTCACCACTGGTCTTTGAATCAAAGTTGGAAGTTTTCAACAAAATGTGTAGGCAGTAAGAACAACAGCATTTGGCTAGATTGAAGGTCTCTTTAGTTTTATTACCTGCCTATTTCTGATGGTAGTCAATGGTAGATGCTTAAGGAAGGATCAAAGCACAGAACAAACACATAGTTGTAGTTCCCTAGTATGCTTTCCCAGTAAGCTTGTCATTTACATCGTCCTTGCGTTCAGTAGCCATTACAGAATCACAGAATATCCTGAGTTGGAATGAACTCACTAGGGTCATCAAAGTCCAACTCCTGGCCCTGCATGGGACAGCCTCAGGAATCACACCATGTGCCTGAGGTTTACTGAGGTAATGAGGTTTAATGAGGTTTACTTCCTCTATTTTTCATAACTGCTTTTGAACCCCTATAAACTCATGGCTTTCAGTACATCCTATGGGAGTAAGTTTCCCAGTGTAACTGTGTGTTGTCCCTTTGGAAGAGACCTTGCTGAGTTAACAACCCTACATATTTACCTTTGCCATGCTACTTATGGTGTACTTTCAGGTTGTCCCCTCCTCTGGTCAAAGAGACTGTCTTGTGTGTGGAAGCCATTGCAGAACACTGGTCGTCTCTGTTGCCCTTCTTGAACTTATTCTACTCTATTATTCTTCTCAGGTTATGGGAAATCAGAAACATACCTTGCACTCCTATCTTACCAGGAGGTGCAATGATCTGTATGGTGATACAGTAATTTTGTTGTTCTCTGTAGCTTTGGCATGGTTTAACCCCAGCCAGCAGCCAAGCCCCAGGCAGCCGCCCACTCACTTCCCCACCAGCAGAATCTGGTAGAGAATTACCAAGGGGAAAAGCTGGAAAACTCATGGTTTGAGATAAAGGCAGTTTAATAGGGAAAGCAAAAGCCACACAAACAAGCAAAGCAAAACAAGGATATAATTCACTTCTTCCCATGGGCGGGCAGGTGTTCAGCCCTCCCCAGGAGAGCAGGGCCTCATCACATGTAAGGGTTATTTGGGAAGAGAAACACCATCACTCCAAATGTCCCCTCCTCCTTCCTTCTTCCCCCTACTTTACATACTGAGCATGATGTCATATGGTATGGGATATCCCTTTGGTCAGTTTGGGTCACCTGTCCTGACTGTGTCTCCTCCCAACTTCCAATTGCACTCTCAGTTTCTTTGCCAGTGCTGCAGTATGAGAAGCAGAAAAGGCCTTGGTCTGTGTAAACAGTGCTCAGCAATAACAAAAACACCTCTGTATCATCAACCCTGTGTGCAGTACAAATCCAAAACATAGCCCCATACTAGGCACTAAGAAGAAAATTAATTCTACCCCAGCCAAAATCAACACAACCTTGATGATTTCTGGTACTTGTTTGGGGTTTTAGGCTATTTTAAATCACTGAGTTAACATTTTCATAGTTTTTAATGTAGTGATCTTTCATTTCTAGTGGTAGACAGTTCAAATTCAATCACTGTGAATGCAGTATGGTACTTTTTCTTATTTTCTCAGTTCTGTATACTCAACACTGAGTTTCATCTTCCATTTTTTCAGTAGTCAGTCGTGAGGTCACCAGTATCATGAGGTCTGTCTGGAGCTCTCTGCAGTTTGTTTCTTTAAAGCCTTCAATAATTCAGTATCAGTAACCTACCTTATCAGTTCTTTGAGATCACTTGAGATCAAGTGTATGTTGAACAGCATGAGCTCAAGTGCAACACTATGACCTGCCTGCAGTGAGGCAGTTCCTAGCTTTTCTTTCTTATCTTTTAAACTTTTTTATCCATTTGAGTACTGTTTTTTCCTTTTTTTTCCCCTTGCAACTTAATCAAGAAATGTGGTGTTTATTTTTATTTTATGGGTCTTCATTATGCACATGCTTATAAACTTCCTCAAAAAATCCAATAGGTTCCAGAGTCATGACTTTGTAAAAGAATGGTGTTATTTTCAGTAAGGGGTTACTACAGTTAGCAATTTGGCTGTGTCATACTTGGGCTCTGTTTAATTTGTGGGTAAAGACCATCTGGTGCTGGTAACTAGCCAGTGTTAATTTTCTCTGTGTTAATTTTGTATTACAAAATTTTACCGAAATTCAGTTTGAGATAATTCCTCTGGAGTTACTCCTGTAAATCCTAAAGAGATAATACAGAATCATAGAATGGCTTGGGTTGGAAGGGACCTTAAAGATCATCTAGTTCCGATCCTCCTGCCAAGGGCAGGGATACCATTCTTTAGACCAGGTTGCTCAGACCACCATCCAATCTGATCTTAAACACTTCCAGGGATGGGACATCTACAGCTTCTCTGGTCAATTTGTTCCAGGCTTCACTACCCTCTGAGTAAAGAATTTCTTCCTAACATCTATTCTAAACCTGCCCACTTTCCATGTAAAACTGTTAGCCCTTGTCCTATTGCACTATCTGTGCATGTAAAGAGTTCCTCTCCGTCGTTTTTATAAGCCCCGTTAAGGTACTGGAAGGCTGCTATAAGGTCTCCCCAGAGCCTTCTCTTCTTCAGGTGGAACAACTCCAGCTGTCTCAGCCTTTCTTCGTAAGGGCTCCAACCCTTTGATTATCTGCTGACCCTCCTCTGGACCTTACTCTGACAGGTCTGTGTCCTTCTTATGCTGAGGACCCCAGAGCTGGATGCAGCACTCCAAGTGGGGTGTCACAAGAACAGAGTAAAGGGGCATAATCACTCCCTTGACCTGCTGGACATGCTGCTTTTGATGCAGCTCAGGATGTGGTTGACCTTCTGATCTGTGAGCACACAGTGTTGCAGATGATGCAACAGTGTAAAATGTAGATGCAGAGAATTTAGTTTTTCTGTTGCGATCTCTTCTTTGGTCACTCCATTTATGCATTAATTAATGGCCCTACCGCCTACTCCTGAGAAAAGAGTAACTGCTTTTATGCCTGTTTAGCAGGTTGTTCCTCAAAAGCCCTTTTTGCTGCTCACTATAATCTTACATAAAATATGACAGTGGGGGATTTGGGGGGGGTGGTGGAGTTGGTTTGATTTTTTTTAAAAATATATTTCCTAGATGGACTTGTCTTTGTCAAAGAATTAGTTCTTTCTTTGTTAGAATGATTAAATAACAAAATGTTAAATGTTAATTTAGTGAGCCTTCACTATAGTGTTCTTGCCACCTGCAAACACTTTAACTGTTGACTTATATCTTTGGGGTTTATTTTTTTTAAAAGCTGATTTTTTTTTCTTTTTTTTCAGTCTTGCTTAAAGAAAACTCAATTGTATGCAATAGGAGATGATACTGCTTCTGGTCCTGCAGCTTAGTGTATCAGGGGCATGGCAGAATGAATCTTTCCACCGTTTGTAACAAGATCCTGCACATTCCTCAGAACGAAGTCAGGAATTGCTTTGCCTCTTGTGCATTTTCTGAGTAATTGCTTTGCAAGGCAATTGTTTGTGTGTTTAAATGTGTAGCTTCATATCTTATACAGCATATATGCATAGGGATAGTTGGCATTCTTCATTGTTCAGCTTGCAGCCTCTCTGACCTCCAAGCCTCTTTCAGTATATGTCTCTTGCTGTTGTACTCATGGTACTCCCTAGTACCCCATTCTTTCTCTCTGCCTAGAACTTACACCCAATGGGAATCTGTGTTTCTCATAGGGAATCTGTTATTTCTTTGTGCATGCATGTCTCACTCCCTTGTGTATGGAATTTTATCTATTATTGCTCTGCAGCCGATCGCTCTCTACTTCCAGGTGTTCAATATACCCATCATAGTAATATTCTTAATCAAATCTATGAATGTGTGCATGCACATAAATAGTCATCTTCTAGTCATCTTTATAGAGTGCATCTCTTTTATCCCCAGGTTTCTCTTGTCTTGGTCAAAGAGATTGATTTTTTTGTCTGTGTGCACATGTCACTTGGCCACAGGGTGGACAATTACGTGTGTGGCAGTCATGCAAATGTCTGGGAAACATTTTATCTCTTGATGGACTTCCATCATTATTTCCTTTTATGTGATGTCCAGCAGATCTATTTAGTTTCTTCCTTTCCTTCACCATATTGTGTCTGTGGCTTATTCATGGTGGGAGTGGCTGCAATTGTGTTGACTTTGTGTATTGTTGTTAGCATTCAGCTGAAGAACACTATCCAAGCACCTCAAGTGGACTCTCAGTTTCTAACACACGGGTAGGCACAGAGCTGCTGTGACGCACAAGCTGCTGCCTGTCTAAATTTTTTGGTCCTGGGCAAGTTGAGCCAGGGAAGTTGCTGGTGCTGACACTGTTGGATTGCCCTGGGGCCAAGCTTTGTGCCTAGCCCAGCCTCAGCAGAGTACTGAGGCCCTTGAGGAATCACTGTTACTTTTTGCCTCCAAGCTGTGCCTCAGCTGCTTTTCGCTCTTCTGCAGTGTAGAGGGTATGTGTTTTGAGGCTGCTGCTATGATTGGCATTTTGGATATTGTTTACAGGATCAGCAGCGTTGGCCTATTCCTTTGCACTATTATAGTACGTAGAACACAGTAAAGGAAGTTAAAGAGGGTCCAGATCCCTGTGAAGTTTGCCTTTGAATGCAAATGCTTCTACTACTACTAAAAATATATATGTGTAAATTTTACTTCAGCCACATCAGTGCAACTCTAAGACCCTTCTATACACCTTCCCTGTACTGTGCTACTCAGAAGGATTGGATTGCCATATGTGGGCGGCTCTGCTTTTCTTGCCTTTAACTATTCTTCTTTTAGGCTTTGCTGCCAGTCTATTGGGCTCCTTGCTGGAGTAGCTCCCACTTCACAAAAGCACATTAATTCTCTCATGGAATTCAGGTAAAGAGAAAGTGTCTGGGGCTCTGGCACCGTAACAGCCTGACAGTTTAATGTCACAATGTGCTTTGGTAAACCAAGGCAGGATCTGTGCTTTGTGGATAGCATTTTATAACCATTTATAATGGCTAGCAAAGTACCTTTTTTTTGTTTGCTTCTGCTTCCCCAAGTTGTGCAAACAGTTATGATGACTCTAGAGATGGAGGTTTTTCTGCTTTAAAGTCTGTATTGGGAGTGCCAGTGCAAGTTTTGAAGCGCTCGTTCCTTTCTCTTCAGTTCACATTCAGAACTGTAGGTCACATTTGAAAGCACAAAAAACCTTCCCACCATCCCTCCCCCTACCAAGAGCTTGCCCCAAGGGCTCCTGCTTAAGAACCAAATGAGCAAGACTGAAGTGAACACCTGTTTTCTGGCTACTTTTTAAGAAAAGCGAGTGTCTCTGGAGTGTCAGTGTTGTGCCCAGGAGGGCCTGGACTGCGTCCCTCCAGGGCACGTGTGTTTTGGTGGAGTACTTCAGAGCAACATTTCAGAAACTGAGTCTCACTGGACTGTTTTCTTTCTTGTCAAGGTTTTGCTCTGACATTGGTCTGCTGCTTCTTCATAATTTAATTATCAATTAGTACTTAAAAAAAAAAGAGTTAATCTTGATGGAATGCAACATTTTCTCTTCTTGGACTGTTTGAAATCTAATGTTGTATTTCTTTATGTCCCTCCAATTTAGAAACAGTTTATTTTCTTTCCCACCTGATTCTGTTTTCTCTCTTTCTCCTCCTTTCATCCCTTTTGTTGTCTTCCAGTTCATCCATGCTGTTCCAGCATTCCAGTGGCATGGCAGCCACATCATGTGAAAAGAAGAGGGGCAGCTGTTTTGTCTCCACAGGAAAGCTGCTGCAAATATTCCGTGGATTCAGAGACTGCAAAACACCATCAGTCCTCTACCTTTAAGCTTTGTCTCTTCATTCTCCTAAATAAATGATCATTCAAAGACCTGCTTAGAAATGTTAAACAACTGCTGTAATTACATAGTCTTCTTAAATCTTTTTTAATCTGTGTCATACTTCCCACAAATGCCATTCATTTCTGAATGAAACAGCATAGGTACAAATGATCTGTTCTTGAGCTACTAATTTATTTTTCCTCTGACCTTCTGTACCACTTTTAAGTGGTACAGTGCCAGGAATGCCTTGGCTCACCTCGCTTTAGTGCAGCTTTTATCTGCTTTTGGCTTCATTTACTTTAATTGGTCCCCTATTAATGCACCGCCTGTCTACCCTCTGGCAAGGGCATATGACAACAAGGAAATGGTAGTTTTTAGAGTTGGGTACAATTCCTGCTCTCGGAAGTTATGGTAATGGCAAGGTCTCCAATATTGACCCCTAATTTCTCCCCCTGGTTTAGTGTAGAGCTCTGGTTTAGCTGGGAGATGTGCAGTAATTTCAGAAGACAGGGCAATTTGACGCAGAGTTCGAAGAGAACTGTTAAATCTATTTCTAAAGTAGAAATCTCTGCAAATTTACCCTAATATTGGAATTCCTAGTGTCTCCTCTCCCAGGAATAAATTGTTTTTACTCCCCTTCAGACTGTCCTTTGAGTGTAGCTAGCTGTCTCTGAAAAAAAAAAAAAACAAACCAGAAAAAGCTGACTAACCTTCTATCAGAAGAACAGAAAACATGAAGTGAGCAGAATTATTCAACCTAATTGTTTCTGGGGTCTCAGTGAGGTTTATTAAGGAACAGAAAGGTCAGTTTCAACTTTTATGGACCAGATTTTCTTGAGAATTTAGTATATTATGAGCTGTCTTCTTTATACTGGATATGCCACACTGGAAACTTGGTTCTGAGTGTGTGGTTCATTCCTGTTTTCCCCAAAAGCATGATCCCTCATGCTCACTGAACAGTGACACTGAACAGTGACACTGAACAGTGAGAGGCCAGTGGGCGAGTAGTCAATTAATTATTCTTTGTAGCAATGAACTTATAGTAATGGCAGCTTTGGGGGCAGTTTCTCTCTCCTTGCATTTAGTAAATTATTTGGCATAATTTGCTATAAAATTTTCACCAAAAAATTTTAAATTTTATATTCATTTGCTTTTATAGTTGGCTCATGGAAAATATTTCTGTTTTGTGTTGCATTGGAGTGTCTTTGAGAGCTGCAGGAAACTAACTGGTCAAGCAATTTCCGAACATAGACACTTGAGTACATTTTTAAATGGTTACTTTTTCAAAATTTCTCTGTCCTTATCTCTAAAGCTGCCTTTTCATGTTTGGAGTTCGCATTATAGGAAGATCTATTAAAAGCAAATCAAAAACAAACCACCCACCTGTATTGATCAAATATCATCAGTACCCTGCAGTCCAGAAGTGTGCACTTTGAATAGCCTGCATTGCAGAGTGAGTTTCTTGTTTTCTTTGCTTGGCATAGTAGAAAATGAGATTACGTCTCAGTTCTGTAGGCCTGAAAAAGATTTGTGCTGTGAAATGTAGTCCAAAATGGAGCATACCTGTTCCACGTTTTATTATATGGGCAGAAAGGAACGTTCAGTGAAACTAAACACTGCGAAATCAATATCAATCAAAATCAGAATTTGAATATTTATATAAATAATAAGGCACTGATGATGTAGCAAATGAGGGCAAATTTAAACTAGCTTATTACATAGTTTGGTCTAAATGTTAGTTTGTTCAGCTAAAAGTGACAGGCTGACATTGCATCTTGTTTTCTTCAAACTGAATGAGATTGCCTCTTCAGAGAGGCATGTAGAAGTTGGAGGCTGGTGTACTTTGTTCTGTTGAGAAGAGGTCCTTCTAGCTCCCTCTGAGCCTCACAGACATATAGGCTACCGCGTGACCCAGACTGGCAGAAAAAACTAAGAAGGAAGTGGTTTTGAATAAAAGCTTTGGGGGTAATGAAAACAGCTGCGAAAGTGGGTATATTTTTTCATCTGTTTTTATAAACTCTCCTGTGTTATATATATATATATATTCCTCAGTGGGAATAATTCTTTTCCTGGGAGACTAAGACCTTTATACATAATTTCCATAGCTTAGGGAAAAGTGAAAGTGAGGCCAGTCTGTGGGAGAGTCTGCTGTGTGTGCTGTGTTGAAGCTTTGGAAGAGAGCTCCTTCTGCTTACTCAGCCGGTATGGGCCTGCAAGAATTGATAGATGCAGGTTAACCAAGATGGCCACAAACCATAGCTACAGTGTGAAAGAAAGTTTTATTCCACTATTTGCTGGCAGACAGGGACATTACCCTGCAAGGTAGCAGCAGGCTGAACAACACGTGCGGTGGCCGTTCCTGGGCTCTAGGTAACAACAACCATGGCACATGCACATTACCTCAAGCTTGTGTTCTCCCCTGTGCTTTTATGGTCTCTCTCTCTCCCAGCAGAGGCCTCAAGAATGTCTGTAAGAAAGTGTTATCTCTACACAGGAATCCTACTTCTCAAAACAGGCAGAGGATAAACATCAGTATGTGTAAAAAATGGGATTTTCCCACACTGATCTTTTCCAGGCCTAACATTCTCAGCTGCAAAAGTCTCTTGAGTGAAATCTACTGCCTCCTTGCCAAGTCTTCCACTTTTAACCCTTTCCTCCCAACAGGGCCTTTCTGTAGTTGCCAGAGGCACTACTGAGTCGGGTCATCCACGAGGACCCATGAGTCCCTTGTCAGCCTTTTGCACTATCCTTAAACCTAACATGGGTATATCAGTGGCTGCCTCCTATGTCTGTCTGTAGGTGAAGCCTGATTGAAAGTGACAGTTCCTGTGTCCTAATGAGCTGCTGATGCCTCACAGTCCAAGAGGCTGATAGAAATTTATAAACTACATTGGCAGTGATGTCAGAGGAAGACTAGACCCATTAGAGTAACGCGACCTAGGTACAGTTGCAGTCCTTGTAGGGCTCTTGAGCTGTTTGCTTCCAAACTCCCAAGGTTATGGTAGAGAGAGAACCGGCATATATCACTCAGTACATTATAGGACTTGCAGCTTAAGGAAAAACATTTTGCTCTCAACTCCCTTCCCCTACGAATGGTGGAACACTGTTATTATCAGTGTGACTTAGAGGAAAAATCATTCAAGCTCTCAAAAAAAAAAAAAAAAAGAAAGTGTCTTGTAACAACATGATCAGTCTGTTCTTCTGCAGACAATAGCAGCAATATACATGAAAGAAGGGAGATTTATGAAATACACACTGTATAGAGCTTTGTTACATATTAGTAACACTTTCCAGATTTTCATCATTAGACTGGATCAAGCAGCAATAATACACAGGATGCCATAGATAACATCCTTTCTACCAGTAACATGGTGTCTTGGTTTAATGACAACATGTCCGGCAGGTGAGACCTCTAATGAGATGAGCCTTCCTTTTTTTTTCCTTTTATTTCCCTTTCCCCAATACAGACAGGGTAAAAAATTTTGAGGAGTTTGAATGAAGAAGGAAAAATAATAATTTTAATAAAAGTGGCAAGAAACAACAACAAAAATCCCCAACAATAGCAGAAAATATTACCTAGCTACCCCCGACCCCTCCCCCTGCCCCCTAGGTTAAAACAAAACCTGATAGGATATTTCATCCAAAGGAGAATCCTATGCCACTGAGACTGTAATGTGACTTCCAGGTAGTGTGGGTTCTGACGTAGCAAAACCATACGGAGAGACAATGGTGGGACCAGGATGACCCGGACCACGTGGTGGCAGTGCTTTGTTGCTTTGTGCAGCTTCAGAAAGAGAAATTCCCAAGGTATCGGTGGTGACTCGTTGTGCCGGAATGACTCAGCTGGGGCCAAGCGGTCTCAATCTGATGTGAAAGATGGCTGTGGCTAAGGCAGCAAAACAGCTGCACCTGATGCAGGTTGGTCCCCAGGCAAGAGGCTTCAAAAGTCCTCAGTGCTCCAGTGAGCAAAGGAAACCAGGTACCAAGAAACGAGAGTTCTGGTGTGTGCCTGTTTTTATTTCCTGTCTCCTAAGTTCTTGGGATGCTTCCCTTCAGGGACCCACCTTTCCATCAGGTTCTGAGATGCTGGGGACAGTCTTTCCCCAGTCCAGCTCAGACAGGGGTGGAGGTGGTTCCCCACACTCCAAATTACTTATTGGTATGAATAAAATCACTAAAAATCTTTTCCATTTAACTAAAACTGCAACACATGGTCTTGCTGCAATTGCATTTCAGGGTGGATTGAATTGAAGATTTCTTGTCATGAAAAAGAGCTGAAATGCAGATTGATACACAAAATCTCTGTCTTCAAAGATTCCCAGACACTAGCTTGCTTAGAAATGAATACAAAGAGTTAGCATGCTACATTTATTCAGACTTTTAAAATTTCCCTCATGAATACAATATTTGCCAATGTCTGCCAACTCTGCACCTTTCAGGGCCCTTTCAGCTCCTCACAAAAGAAAAGGTGGGAAGTAAGAAAAAAAATGCTATTCCTGTATTTGGAACTCATCCACACAAGGATTTGCTGTTTCTTTAGAGAGATGAGAACTGTGCTAGCCTTTAATTCTGCATCTGAGATGCCCTGACTTGCAGCAGGGAACAGAGAAGCTGTATAGTTCCGATTTTTTGTTAATATGGATGTTCCCACCTGATGCCACTGAGCACCAGGCTGAAAATCAATCATGAAACATCTCAAATAAGGAGTGTCAGTAAAGGATATTTCTGATATGATATTAAGTGGATTTAAAAGCATACTGTAAGTCAAAGCCATTGAGGAGGTCCCACAGCATTCAAATTGCTTGCCTTTTCTTCTCGATGAAGTTGATGCTATCCTGTTATTCTCTATGGGTGTGGACCCATAGAGAACTTCATAAAAACCCTTGCTTTCAGGTAATGATCTGGTATGTTTATGCTACAACACTGAAGTGAAGCAGATAACCCTATTTTCTGCTTTATGTGTTAATTCTATTTTAGCAATGAAAAATGCGATATATAAAGACTTCTAGTAGCATCTGGCAGTTTCGAAAAATTGGGTAGGGAAACAGTTGGAGAAGAGTATAATCAAATTATTTGTACATCTGGAGCATTTAATCTTTTTTTGCTCCACAAAAGTGCTCCTGTCTTTCTTCACATGTCACATAGCTATTTCTATAGCTAGAAATATGAAGTATACTGAAGTGAGTTTTATTTCAGTAATGTCTGACCACTGTGATTTTTCTTACTTAGTGTTTGTCTCCTCTCCCTATTATGAGATAGCAGGCACTTATAATGCAACTCTCTCCACAGTATCTTTATACAACTTCAAGGTAAGATGGCATGAAATTTTGTCTTCTAACTGCCATTCAAATGGCATTTTCAATGTATTAAAAAGAAAATTATTTTCACTTGCTCAAAGTAATTTATAGATCAAAAAGTATTAAAATATATATAAGAAGCATTGAGAAGATACTGCTTACAGATTACTTGCTAGTTTGTTTTCTGCTATTGCAAGAAATGGATCTTACTTGTTTTTTGAAAATGCATTTATATCACTTTTAGCAGCAGCAATAAAAAAGCTACTGCTTGTTACTACCTAGTCAAGCAGAACAATTTTCTTCCTCATTAGAAAATAATTTAGTTCTCTTTTACTTAAAATAACTGCATGTGAGGACTAATGAATTGCTCAAAACTTTCACTCCTGCACATATATAATCCAGCAAATAGTTTGTTATTTGCCACTATTATTTTCTTGGTTCTTAGTACCCTTCCACTTGGCTTGTGAGTATATTTTGGCAGTCTGTTTGCAGAAATATTGGAGAAATATAGCTAATATGATGATATTAATGCAAACTGACATGCACAGAAATTTACGTCAGAAAAATTAAACAGGGGACCTTGCTGTGGGGTTATATGGCAAGAAAATCCATCTTTCCAACTTTGGCTGAATTTGCAAAGTGTGAGTTGTGATTACAGTTGGCTGACTTGGTCCCCAAAACAGGGCACCTCAGAAGGACCTTGGCCTTTTAGGAGAGTGGGGCTCAGATGACTGTGTTTTGTTTGCTGTTTATTAATTTGCACTTCTTGCTGTGCCGCAAGCTGGGCATCTAGGGACAGTCACAATCATTAGCTGTTTATGAAAAGCTTTACCCAGTCTTGGATCCATGAATAAAACCAGTGTAGATGTGCTGCACTGTTTCTTTTGTGACAGAGGAGGTGGAAACAGCAGAAATGTCAATGGTTTTGATGCTGAAAGATGAATCTTCTCCATAATATACTGGAATAGAGAGGTTTAATGTACCCAAAACACCTAGCCACCTTTATGTCCCCCCAGTTCCTAACCAAGCAAGACAGCTTTCCAAGCAATCAATCCAGGAGACTTTTCTGGAGTCCCAGCCTGTGGGAAAGGACAGAAGTGTGCCAGTGGTGGCAGCAGTACAGGCTCTCCAGAGGGCAGGTCAGTGGAGGGACCTGTTGCCTTTCTTCCCCTCACACTGGTACCACTCAGTTACAAACTAGAAGCAAATAGCCTGGTCCTGAGCATCCGTGGAAGGGACAAAATGAAATTTCAATCACTTCTTGTTTGTTGTGGCCTCGTCTTCATAGCAGTGCGCTTGTGGAAGTGCCAGCATTTTGCCTGTTCACTTGCTCCAAGTTTGAGCAACTTGAGAGAGGCAGATAGATAATTCTTACATTCTATATATCAGACATAAGATAAATTACCTTCTCCTTCTGAAAGGGATAAATAATGTTTGACTTTTTGTTAATAAGAGGGGGAGAATGATCTTGCAACCTCTCCTGTCAGGGGAGAAGAAACCGGATTGCACCTCTTGCAGGTGGGCAAGACCCAAGCCGTGCAGTGCCTGACTGCACAGTTCCATCCTAATCCAGCCTCTGACGCTTCCTGAGAAAGAAGCACTGTGACAATTTTAACATGGGCTGTACATGCAATAATTACACTTTAGTCAGTTGGCATTACTTTAAACAAGCTCTTAGAACTAAATAAGGGGGATTGAATAGGGTGTCTGATAGTGAACTGCAAGAGGACAATTTAGAAAGGAAGTAATACAATGGTTGCTACTGACTGGAGTCTTTCCATCAGTGAATAAATTCCAATATATTTGTCTCTTCCGATTCTATAGTGTTTCCTCTAATTGCATCATTGCCTTAGAGGGACAGTAGTTCTTCATCAGCTCATTCAAATTCAGTCTGGAGACCATGTGACAAAATATTGTTTCCCTTACAGTGAAAGAAGCCAACTAGAAAAAAACACCAGTTCCTTAACGCATTGCTCATTACCCATGAAGAGAATGATTTTAGCTGTATTGCTGCAATGGTTGAATACTGCATGCCCTTGTCACATTAAATGGGCTTCAAGGCAAGGGAGTGAGTGATGAATATTTATTCTGTTTATTACTTTGAAATAGCACTAACCGTAAGCAGATCAGCAAGAGGCAGACTGACAATGTGTGGATGTCTAACTGCTGTGAAAAATGAAGAACATGCACCATTGCTAAATAAGTTTGTTCTTGTTTGTTGCTGTAGACATGGATGTCTGGTTTTGAGGGAAGGCACATGGGGAAAGAGAGGAGTTGAATTGGATTTAATTTATTTTATTTTTTAAGCTGACATCACTATGTACTGTGCAAGTGCAAGAGGGTTTTCAGCATACATAGGCCTTCTTTAGAGACACATGGTTGGCAGCTGTCTTCCCACAACTGAAGAGGGGAATGTGAGGTTATATTTAATTTCTGTGTCATATGAGGTTATATTTTTGAGATGTCCATGTGCTTGAAGAGCCTGTGCAGCTGATGACGGTATAGTAATCACAGTGTTGGCAGCAGTCCAGCAGAAAGAAACAGTACACACTCCCACCCCCCAACACATCCCCCCCCTCCCTGGTTTTAATAACCTCCTGAAAATATCCAGCTATATCATCTCTTCGATGAGATGGTGATTTTTGAAGATGTACTTGAGTATCTTAGATGCATCACAGCTACAGCATGTGGACTGTTAGCAATTTCCAGCTTCACAAGGTAGTCATAGATCACACAGCACTTTTCTTTAGCATCTAATGGACAAGGTAATACCAGTGGCATACACTCTCAAGTAGAAAAGTGATTAGAACACTACAGCTCATTTTTGGTTTCTAGATCTATAGCACCTCTTGTGCTCCAGGTGAGTTGCTTTTGGACAGGGGTCTTCTGAGAGTGGTAATTGTTTTTCCATAAAGGCTGGAACAACTGCTGATGGATTTCAATAAAACTCTGCCTGCACTGAAATTAAAGCAGTAACACTGCTGTGGCTTTCTTTATGGCTTTGCTCGTTCTTTACATCACTTATTTCCTCAGGATACAGGAAATTAATACACGAAATTCCTCTACTGCCTAAGCTATCCTAATTGTAACCTGCATATACCCCGAACTGAAAGTCTTTGAGACTGAGGGCTGTGAAAGATGTGATTAATCCTGGATCTATTCCAGTGCGTATATTCTTTTATGCTATTTACTGGACTATAATTTCCATACAAAGACAAAATAAAATGAAGGCTCAGTATAGAAAAGTAGTACGTTTTCTAAGAAGTCTCAAATGACTAAAGATAGCAGGACCAAACACGGGAACTTGAATGTATTCACAGTGTTCAGAAATACTCTTCTCCCTCATTTACAGGGGAAGACCCTTGCTGAGTAGTGTGATTTTGATTTATGTGTCATTTATAGGCAGAGAAGACATAGCAAATATTAACTGTAAACTTAGTAAACAAACAAGAAAATGTGTTCAAACTTCCTACTTTTAGTGTTTAGATATCTACAATTTCAGTCCAGCAGACATAATTCCCTCAGTGGCTGCTGTTTGAAGAAATACTTTCTTGAAGTCCCCTCTGCTGTCACTCAAAGTTGCCTACCCCCTACTTCCTGTTCCCTCACCTGCCTGCCTTTGCAGTGTCCTTTTCCTCTTTTTTTTAATTTCAGTTGTTGTGAGAGAACCTATCACACAAAATGGTGGCCCCATACACAAATTTTTAAAAGAAGCGTTGACTTTTTGCAATTTTTTCCACTACCAATGAAGGATATACCTTAATCCTTAATAGAAATGTTAAAAAAGCAATAATTAGTGCAAAGCACTGGTAATTCCTAGACCTTTTGTATTCTTGTCACCTGCACTAGGGATAGCTGAGAACCCATGCAGTATGGAATCCTTTCTGTCACAAGACATCCTTCCTTTATTATTGCCATTGCTGTTCAAGGCCAATCTATTTGAAACTGCACCAAGAGCTACTCAGGCATGTCTGAGGAAGATCTGCCTTTGGTAGATCTGTACATAATTCTTTGACATGTTATCTTGGAAACCACTGGAGAGTCTTGCTTATTGATTTTTGATGGAAATTAGCAGACACGGAACTGACGGCAGAAGTTTCAAAGGGCAAACAAATAAAATAGAATGGTGTAATTTTTACTGGTAACTTAATTTCCTGTGTTTAATGGATTTGCCATAGGCATGCTGTTTGTTGTAAGCCTAGATCGTGACATCTGATTATTAATAGAAAAATGGATGAGTTAATATTCCTAAAACATCCTAAAGACAAGTACTTAATAAATACTATGTTTTGTTACCAGTTTGTATTAAAAACTTGGCAGTTGTTACCAAAATTAGTCTGCAAGTTTAAGACTTTCAGTTCTGGTTATATATGTATTTTATACATATCAGCAAAAAATATTTTACTGTCTTTTTAATTTTGGCAAGACTATTTTTTCTTCATGGTAACTAGATATGCAAAGTTTAAACTTTAACTCAGAATGAACTGGGCTGTTCAAGTCTCCTTGCATCATAGCTTGAAGATGTAA
This sequence comes from Lepidothrix coronata, assembly GCF_001604755.1. NCBI lineage: Eukaryota > Metazoa > Chordata > Aves > Passeriformes > Pipridae > Lepidothrix > Lepidothrix coronata. The sequence continues at coordinate 10,840,813 of NW_016690185.1, read as the reverse complement.
CAACAGCAGCAACTTCTAGTGAGAATACCTAGTGTAGCAGTACTGCCAGGCAGTAAAAATTCTCCATATTAGAACAGCCATTGGTATGTAGGGTGTACCACCTGCCATTTAGTTATTATTCTCAGTAAGCATGAAGCTTTAAATACTTTTAATCCAACACAGGTTTTCTTAAGCTGGTGTAAAGTACTAGATGTCGGCTTCCATTGTGATCACCACCATTACATTTAAGTTGCAAAGCCAGTGAAATAAATTTATACTGGTGAAAGACTGGAGGTAGGTCGTGGTGCAGTAGATCAGAGTCTTTCTTCCATCCCTTTCAGAAGGATCCTGGTTTGGGCACTCTTCATAAAGAGGCTGAACGCCCTCTTGACTGATGCCAGTTTTTAAATTGTTGCTTTGCAACTGCAAATCAATGTTCTTTTATAAGCACTGAGTCAAAGGCAGATCAGTATGACTCAGAACGTATTCGCACTGCTATATAAAACATGTGCTGACACAATAATTGTATGAGCTTTTCCACAAATGGATACTGTGTGCTAGGTGGTTGAAGTCTTTAAGGTTGGCTATGACCTAGCTAATGCATGCATTAACAGGGATATTCAAATGTATCTTTCTCCACTGGTTCCTTTTCATTACACTGGAAAATGAGCTTTAGTTACTTTATTTGCAATACTTGATAAGGCTATGTATGCCTCTTGCCCTTCCATTTAGAGGGAAAAAAAAATTAGAGCCCTCAGACTGGCTAATGAAATAGAGGAAGCAACATGGTCATTAGATGGAGTAGTGGTTGGCTCCTGAGCCAACTCTTCTACTATAAGGAAGCATTTGATGCTCTTAGGAGACTTGCTTATTTCAGTGGATAATGGTTCTGTTTATTGAGTTTGCGCAAATGCATTTGATTTAGTCAATTTAGGCTCTGCATTTAAGCAAATTACAACTTAGGACTCCATCAGCAAGAGGTAAATTAGTTTGAACGCATATAAAAGGATCTTGCTGAGGGTAAATTTACAGTCAAACCATTACATGGAAATCATAATGTGCACTACATGTCAGGTTTGATAAATGAAGCAGGACTGTAAAATTGTCCTTATCTTGAAGTGTGCTTGCATTTAGCCAGCTACAGAGCTCAAGTGCTGTTATGTCTGCTGTCTTGAAATGGCTCAGGAGAGAGAAATCTCTCCAAAGTTGGCATTACTAAATTTAAAAAAGACAAGAGGAATTCTTGCAAGTATATAACCTACCCAGCTCTTCTTCCTCTGGTCCTTGGTCTCCCCTTCACTGGGACACTTGCCAAGTATGGGCATGGAGTGCTGATGCCTGCTAGGGAAAGGCATTAGCACAGGAGAAACCTTGTGCACAAACACAAATGGGGAATTACTGCCTAGGCCACTGCTCTGTAAATAGGAAGAGTGAGCTAGATGCCCTCTTAAAGCCCTTTTTACTGTGTGGTGGAGGCTTTTGTTTGTTTGGGGTTTTCTTTGCTGCAAGACAGTTTCCTCTAGATCTAGGGCCATCTGCACCTCCTTCAAGAGTATCCCCCATGGTACAGGAAAAGAATTATTTTGTTTTCTTGATTGCCTCAAATCAGCCACATAATAAATGGTAGAAAAAGTCAGGTAGCCAACAGTTTTTAGTTTTGTAATTAAGAATTTTTTAAGTTTTGAAAATGTAGTGTATCTGTGAAGAAAGAAACTGGTTGATGTTCCTAAGGTTACTATTTTGCACTGATTATCAGTGCAAAATACTATCATTTAAAACTGCCAGTTTTTATATACCACAAAACAGGATATTACAAAGATGTCACACCACAAAGGGAAAGAAGAAATGGCTTATTAAAAACACCACGAAAAAGAGAAAGACCAGTTAAAAGATAAAAATTTTTAATTTTGAAGATGTTTGGTGGGGGAAAGGAAAACAGTCCATGAACTAGGCAGCTAAATGGTAAACTTAATTCTCCATCTGTTCTAGTACTTTTAACAGTTCCTAAGCAGCAGCAACATCCAATGTCTTTTATGGAATCACACTTTAGAGACTTCACAACCCAATGTGCCACTGCCAGCTGGTGTTTGAAAGCACACTGCTGCTGCAGTTCAGTATATAAAACTGCTTGGAGGCTTACAATAGCAGATGCCTTATGGACAAAGTATACAAAAGTGTGCTTGTGCACTGTGGCCATGCTTGCCTTAGTCTTGCACTGAATATATTAGCACCTTGTGAACCTGGCCTTAGAGCTAAAGTATGGATGAACATTGAGCTTACTGTACCTCCTTAAACCATACCTTGTCAGGTTTAAAGTGGGTTTGTTGGATTTTGATCACTGGGGACTGCTCAATCTTTCTTTAATGTAGCTGGAAAGCAGCATGCTGTCTTTAGTCTGTATTTTCAAGTGTACTGTCTGGCTATAGGGTTTTTTTTCCTCTCTGTTTTCCCTTTATAAGATGGACAGTCTTGAATTTTCTGACCCACGGTAATTTAGAAACATAGTTGAAAAACCTGCTTAGGTCCATAACCATTAGCTGCTTGTTGAATACTTGAATACAGTCAAAAGTATACAGACACATTGAGTAGAATTTTATGTTTAATTTACATGAGAAAAGCCTAAAGCAAATCACAGTAAGCTGTTTTGTATCTGGCCCTGGTGCAGATTTGCAGATGAATTACTCCTATCTGTCCAACCCTTTTCTCTGCCCTGCTGTAATGACATTCCTGACATGCTTATTTCCCTGCTGTCCCTTTGGCTCTATGAATGTGTACTAAAGTATGTAGATACGATATCAGTGTTTTGAATGTTGTAACCTTTTCCTTTGGTGTGCACCAGCTGTATGCAGCATTGGACGAAAGCTGGGTTTTATAATTTAGGGCAACCCACTGTTGCAAGTAGTGTTTATCTGGGTAGTTCACTCTTCTGCCCAGCTGTCCATGGCCTGGAGGAGATGCAGTAGAGTATTAGCAATACTCTGGTCCTTTGACCTTGAGACTTTGCACAAGGCAGCAGATTTGTAACAGCAGTCAGGAGTTAGTTAGATTTTCCTACTTGCTGCAGTGTCAGTGAATTCACAACTAATCTAATCAGCTGTTCCAGCCAAATTCACCCCCTTTGTTAAACCTTATTTTCCTTAATGGGGAGATTTGTTCAGATTGTCAAAATGGTCTGAATAGTAGCAATAATGCAGCCATTAACAGAAAAAAAACAGGCTTCAGGGAATATATGTGTAAGGTTAATATCTCTCTTAATGCTGCAGCTCAGTGACAAAGATCTAAGTGGTTGTGCTTGCAGCTCTGGTTTACTGAGAATTAAGAAACTAACTAGTAATGTTTGATATTACCTGGATCTAGAAGTTTTTCCCTAAGCTGGAGTTCTGCTGTATTCCATTAAGAGTAACCCTAATGCTGGCTACTGTAGCGGATTGCAGCAGAGCTACCAAGTTCCTTTCTTTGGGCAGAAAAGTTTTACCAATGACATTAGATGAAACAGAACACTTAGGATGGCAGCAGGCTTGTCTGCAGCTTCTGTAGTGACCAAAGTTCACTGCTTATTGGTCGCTGGCACAGTCTGGCCATGCAGCCCTGCTGTTTCATTCGATGGATCAGGCTCATAATTTGGATTCTGGGGCAATAGGAGCCAATAGAACTCTGGAGGTGGCATTTGCAGATATGGCAAAGGACAGCCTGTTGTTTCCTCTGGTCGTCTGAAATAGAAACGGTAGTCTGATGGGTGTATCAATAACAGTTTAACATGACATCAACTGTTTTCAAGCAGCAGTATTTCAGTTGTAGGCTTACTTCCCCCTCAGTTGTAGGACATAGTTGTCCATGACGCAGAGAGAGAAAAAGCCATCAAAAAAGAAGTGATGATTTGCCCTCAATTTAACATAAAAACAGGATTTTAAAACAGTAATGAAATAGAGGTCTTGCTTGAACAGGTGCTAAATAAGAAATACTAGAATAACCTGTAATATGTGCATCTTTCCTTAATCTTCAGGTGGAGTAGACTGATGCAAACTGTAGAAGTATCATTCTCTGATGTCTTAGGCCAATCAACACCTACAGGCATCTCAGTGCTTAAGAAGACTATAACTTCAATTTACTCAAAGTTGTGGAGGGAAGGGCCCTGGTTTATTCCACAACCCTACGCCTCTGAGGATCACAGGAGTCCATGTCACTCTGTGTGCTTCCTTCCTCAATGCAGAGGGATGGGCAGTTTTTCCTCTCCCAGGGAGCCATTCTGTTGATGTGAAACTGAGTGAAAGAGTGAGGCCTTTGGCTGTTTAAATCAATTCATGTTGTATTGCAGTACAGAATCATAATGAAGAAAACCACAGGAAATGTAGCTACTCAAGGGCCTCAAGTCATCCTTCCTTGCTCATGCCAACTAGAAGAACCAAAGTTGTCAAAATAAATTATGTTTAAAATGGGAGATGTCACAGCAGATTACTCAGCTTTGCAGAATTTTTCATAATACTTTATAAAAGTTAGTCTTTGAAACTCTAGACACCTAACTTCATTATTATCTCTATTATGGACTGATAGTTACATAGATAAATGCAGGGCAAGCAGAAAGTATCAGTTTAGTTTTATAGTCAAACATCCTTTTAAAAAAGGTAGGAAAAAGGAGCAGCACTAGGAGAGTTTTCTGCAGTTCTCTTCAAAATTATTTACTCCACAGTCAAGTGAAAACTGTGAGATAGTGTTAGATTTGGGCTAAATATTCTAATGTTGGTCCCAGTTGGAGCATGAAAAATGTATGAGAGCACTGACTGCTGGAGATTTTTCCCTAGGGTTTTCTTTCTTTGCTTAAATTAGATATTTTAGTTTGCTGTGTTGCCCACTAAATTTGAAAAGGAAAGGTTTGTTTTTTTGGAGTTGAAACAGATGAGTCATATTGGCAATTATCCGGGACCTCAGGTACCTGAAAAATTATTTGTACTCTTGATTATGAAGAATAACACCATAGAAGTATATAACCTGAATAATTTGGGGTCTTCTTTCAATTTCATTACATGACACATCAGCAGTATATTTAAAGAACAATGTTGAAGAAAGGTCTGTATGGTTTTCTGTCTATTTATGAAGCATGTCTATGTCTATTATGAAGCATGAAAGTGATATTCTTTTCTATGTATTTACACCAGAAGTTCAGCCTATATAAATGACTGAAGAACTGGTAGGATTTTTAAGCAATGCAGATGGCATAAAGAGAAAAAGGTTAAAAATCCAGTGGTCTAGCTATGGTATCTCATTAAATTGCTCTAAAAATTACATTTTTCATTGCATAGGATACTTTCAGAAGAGTTTTATTTGCTTTCATAAAAACTTAGCTGAAAACTGCAAAGTCTTCTTTGAAGGTTTAAAAACTGGTGTGTATGTGGGAATTGGGATCTTTTGGTGGTTCTTCAGTAGATGCATTCATATGAAAGGTACAGCGTACACTTTTCTTGTCGGTCAGAAACAGGTCAGCGAAAAATTTTACTTGCCTGTGCTGTAAACCCCTCAGCAGACATCTGAGACAGCCCAGAAGCACCATAGCTGAACAAGTGAAAGCCTGGGACTGGCATTCCTGGTGGTTTCTATATTAAAAGAGAGACAGGGGAAATGGTTTGGATTTTTAAGCATTTTTTGTTGTGCATTCTAAAGAAAAGTACTAAGCCAGAAAAACGTTCTTCCCCATAAAAGCTCCTATAAAGAGCTGAAAGCATGATTTAATAGAAAGAAAAAGTAAATTACTCCTTACAAAGACTTTAAGTTGAGAATTGCTTGTATTTAAACTTGAAAACACAACCTTTTTCATGCATAGCAGTTTGCCTAAAACTACAGATTAAGAGTGACTATTCATCATAAATGCCTAAAAGTGACCTTAGTCAACAAGGTCGATCTTACAACAATTTAAAAAAACACCTGTATGTGAGTTTTTCTTTTTAAGTTCAGCAGCAGAGTATTTAAAGTGTGTGCAAAAAAAAAAAAAAAAAGGCAGTAAAAAAAGGTAGTAAAATTTTTGTATGCAAAATATTCACCAAAATACTTGTGTGCTGTGGATGTGTATTAGTTTGCAGTCTTTATTAGTTTTCAGTCTTGAATTGGAAAGGTATTGTCTTGCTCCTGGAACAGTCAGCAGTGGCATAATCTCTAGCAATTTGCATATGGCTCTGAAGCTCACAACCTGCTGGTTTCAAGCAATTTTAGTCTTTATCTGGAATCTGACAATCTACAAATCTCTTGTATGGCAAGAGATCTTGTAGTAACAGGGAGCTGGGATCATTCCCAGATGCTGTGCTGAATCTTCAATGCAGAAAGCTTTACTAACAGTACTTGCTGCATTCACTCACTGATCTGCAAAAACAAATTAGTCAGGTTTTTCTCTTTTAGCTTGGCTGTTTGCTGAAGTAGCTGTTGTTTCAGCCTACTGAGTGTATTTCCTTTAGCAGAGGACAGCAGATGGTTGATTATTTCCACTCAAAAGTTCAAGAAATGAAATAATGTGCATTGTTTCATTGTTTTTTGCTCTGTCCCACACATTCCTGGAAGGTCATGCAAGAGAGAAATAATTCAACATAGCTAAGAAAATAAAAGCCTCTCTTTTTCTTTTTTCCCTTTCCATTTCTTTCATTCAGAAACTCCAGTAATTGTTTTGAAAGCAAAGACATATTTATGTGAAAGACCATTGCTGATGCAGCACTGAGCAGAGCAATGGCAATTTCCTGCCTCTCAGGCTGGCCACGGTATTAACTCATGCTGCTCCAGCTTCAGTTGTTCAAATTTCCCATGTGTTTTCAAGTCCAAAAAAACCCAACCAGACAAAACAAAACCCCAAAACTTTGCAAACAAGTTTGGGTTAAAAAAGAACCAACAGGCTGAGTAGAATCTAGAGGCTAGGATAGGAAATATGCCTAGGTAGTGTAATGGGCCAAATGGCTTGGCTGTTCTGTGTGCTGTGAGAAATTCATAACAGTAACATACATCCCTGTGCAGAAAAGTCTTGGGGCTTCATTTGTTCATATTTTTCAAGACTTTTGGAAGTACTCAACTGTATTTGAAGTGTTATGGCCTGCTTTTCTTGAGCTGCTCAAACTATCCTGAAATATAGGGATGAGAGTAGGTAAATACATGAGGCACAAATAATAAAATAGAAACACATTAATATTTTACATTGTGCTTGTTAGAAGCACTACTATGTAGAAGTTAAAGACAGTATGTGTTCCATAATTAGGCTTTTTCAGAGACAAATGTATGCTTTGCTAATTCTTAGCACTTTGAACATGGCTAACACTGCATGGCCATCAACTGTTTCTTAACATTAAGGGCCAGTTGCAAGTAAAACCAGAATACTTGCTGAAGACAATTACTTCAGGGCTTCACATGAGTTAGACAGTTTCTCTTCAGGTGTATGTAATTGATGGTAGACTCCTCAAACCATTAGAGTGGCAGTTTATTTACTACCAACTCTTTAATGCACTTTCCCAGTGTAAAGATGTCTTTTTTTCCCCCATGGCAGTTTAAAGAAACATCATAAGCCAAAGAGGCCTTTTGTAAAATACAAAGTGCTCCTGCAGGAGTGCTCACTGTCAAACACAAATTTTGCAGCTAGCCTATGCACAAATTTTGCACTGCCTTCTTTTAGTAATGTCAGAAGTTCTGAAAATGTGTATTCAAGACCCTCTGTGGGCAGAAAAAATAATTAAAAACTGTTTTTTCTTTTAATTACATGGTTCTGCTACCTTATTGCTAGGGTTTTTTCTTTTGTGTAGCTAGGTTTTTTTACATTCATACAGTAGCTGTTCTGCATCACAACCTTTGCAAAAGTACAGTTTAACAACTTGAAACAATCCACATTTCAATGATGATTTCATAGTCCTCTAGAACATACAAAGCACTGAAGAAAATCACTGACATTTTAGTGAGAATCTAGGCAGCAACTTTCATCTCTCCATCTATATTTCCACAGAGAACTATAAATTTTACTTAAGGAAAATCATCTAGGGTGACTTCTGCATTCAGTGTTCCTCACAAACTGACAGCTTCAAGCAGAAGAAGTAGACCTGAACTTTGGAAGCTGCTTTTAAAGTGAGGATTTCATAAAGAGGTAACAGTAGAGTTTAGTGGTAGGTGGTGCACTAATAATCTCTGGGATTCTCCTGCTTCACCACCATTCTGCTCCAAGTGTCCAAATTTCATCTTCATTTAAAAACTGGGTTTGTGAATTTTGCTATGTGTAACTTCCAATATCATGTGTAATTGGAGAGAGAGGCAGCATCAAACTTTAATTATTAAGGATCATTTAAAACTGTATTTTGAGGTAAGTAATAGAACCTGGTTTTATAGTACCTCCATTAGAAACTGAATCTCCCAACATCAAACAACATAGCCTCTGTTAAAATCCAGTGCTATTCAAACGATATAGCAGGGACTTAAGGTGCAACATATTTTCTTCAATAATCCCAAATACATTAAGTTGTAACATTTTCCTTTCTGCATTTGGTTCCATAGTTATAGCATGGCAGCAGCCATGTAGATTACACAAAGTTTTGATTTTCTCAGTCAAACTTCATGGGAAATATTATAGTCAGAAGAATTTTCTAGTAGCTCTTGGGAGTGACCAAAGCATAATTTTTTGAAGCAAAGTAATATGCTAATGAAGGACAGAGCTGTGCATGCACACAAGTGCACTGTATTTAGAATAGTAAAGGAATACAAGTTTACTACTTGTAAACTTCAGACTACTTCACCAAAAGCATTTAGGGAGCTTTTAAGGGAGTTGGACTCATTGATCCTTATGGGTCCCATCCAATTTGAGATATTCTGTGATCCTGTGTTCCATAAAACCAGAACAACTTGCATAATGCGTAGTCTCACTCATCACAAGAATGATGAAACATTTGCATTTCAACAATAAGAAAAGAGATAAATAAAAATTATTGTTCTATTCCCTTAATGAAGGGGATGGGGAAGGGGTTAGTTCATGAATTCTTGTGAGGTATGTTGAATTAGACATTTGAATATACCACAAACACTACTCAAATACTTGCATAAAGACATTTTATTATGAATGCATTTTAGGTATAGATTTTTTTTTTTTAATCTGAGGTGCTTATATAAACAGACCCCATTGGCTGAATGATAGTTAGTTTGCAGGGCACGACAGTGGCTGAACACCCTTCAGCTCCAAAGCTTTGCTGAAGTTAATCTCTTGAGGTTTTGCAGTACCCTTGGTGAGCTTCAGAAATCGAATACATCCTTTAAAACGGATATTAGTAGTCAGCCCAAACTGGGTCACACCATCTGAAGGAGGGGGAAAAAAAAGGAAAAAGGAACTGTGTTAGTTTGAGTTGATACTTAATTTTGTTGTTTGAGAGTCCTGCAGGAAAACAGATGTCCCCAGCAATATATGAATGTTTTATTTGCCGTATATATTAAGTAGTAAAAAAATTACAAAGATTATGAGTAAATGTGATAAATGCTTATTTTAGACAATAATCCACTCTTGTTTTCTTTTTCTGTCTTCCCGTGACAGTGGCAGAATCTGAACACATTTAAACTGCCATTGTAAATCATGGATGCAACTTGCTAGCTATAAATGGTGTATGATGCAAACATGCTAGTTCGGCAGATATTCAAGTTTTCAAGCTATTTATCCACAGAATAACAGAGAAAAAAAGGCCAAAGTGTATGCAATTCTTGGCTCTAATGTCAGAAGAAAGCCAGTTTCTCGGGATGGACTTCAAGGGACATTTATGGACTTCTTTTGACAGTTTTCAAGCATGCTGACTTTTTTTTCTTGCTGATAGTAAAGCCAGGGATTTGAGTACATCTCTTCCACTAAAGAAGGAGGGGATAGAAGTGAGGGTGGTTGGACTGGGAAACTGGAAATATTTCTCTCAATTGCTTGAAATTCATGGCCCAACTTGTTTCTCAGTGCTCTGCTACAGGGATGCACTTCGATACATATCTATGTGACTGATAAAGTAAGAGTTGCAGAAATAACTTTACACCTGTAGAGGAAAGACTGGCCATAGCATTATTCTGTTTCGCAGATGATGAGATGGCTGAATCCATTTGTCCCTCCTCGCACAGGGAAGAGTGATACTAAGAGACGAGTAATAGTTTTTATGGGTACTCAGGAATTTATATTCTTGTCCATGCTGTGGTGCTGAAAATTTTCTCTACACAGAAAATTCTCCATCAGCTAATTCTAGCTGGTTTACAAATGTTTTGCACTGTTTATGCAGCCAGGAGAAGCCTCAAGAGAACGGAAAATACAAAAGCCTACTAATTTTACAAAATCCCATGATACTGTGTTTCAAATTTGTGATGAAGCTGTCCAGGTATTGGGAATATTAAAACAAATCTTGGATAAACTAGACTAGATGGCAAAAGAAGTGTGAAGTGTTTACATGTGCAGTAGGTTTATTAAATAATTTCATAACTTGCCATGTGTCTGAACTCAGGAATGTCACTTTAACATGATGTAAGGGTAGGCTTGTATGTACAGATTGCAGTGTTACTGCGATTTGTTTCTCTTGCAATATACTTCTTGACATGCAGTCCAGAATGAGTTAGTAACTCCATCTGCAGTATTTCTTTAGTACTAGCTCCTATGTAGAATCTTGTTTTGTTATAAAAAGGCTGCAACAAAGCTCTTTTCCCTCTGGCATAAAGTTGTTGGTCCTTATGAATTGTCATTGTGACTGAAGTACAACTCTCATATGTCGGTATCAAGGACATTTTTTTAAATGTTCTGGAGCTTGAGAGAGAAGGCTTTTTGAATGCACTATATCACACATCAGAATGGGGGGAAAATACAACTTACAGAAAATAATTTAGGAATTAACTCAGAGGTGTATTGCCATTGCCCTCAGTATTCACTAGAGTAGACAGATACTGCAAATTTACTTTGCTTTTTTCGTTTGCAAGCTAGAAAGAAACTTTATTATAAAAGCAACAAAACTGTACTTTGTAAACATATCAACTGCGTTTTCAGAAAGTAAACTACTGTTAGATAAACTTATTGACTGTCTATGAAGAGATGAATACTAGCATTCATTATCGGTTTGTGGAAGATAAAGCTAGCTACAGAGGTCAACTCAGTTCTCGATCTCCTTCAATCACCTCTGCATAAAGCAATTCTCTCAAGGGCTTCCAGAATACTGATTAGCAAATTTTGATTATTTTTTTTCCTTTAAAAACCAGCAGACCACAAGCAAAGACATTAATCAAGAAGAGATGGTGTCTTCTCACCTCTCTTTGCAAGCTGCCCTGTACATTCCTAAGTTCCTCAGGGTTATAGGCTGATTTACACACATGGTTCCCTGCCCCACCCAAGGGCATACATGCATTCTTTAGTTAAAATTTGCCATTCTTCAGTTAAATTTAAATTTGTCATATACTGTTACTATTACAACATAACTATTATGCTATTACTAAACAGAATGTTTTAAGAGGGAGGCTATGTGTGTGTGTGAGCAGCACAAGGCAGAAAGTCTGCCTGATTCTCTGTGACAGTGCCTATTTGAAATGGGGCAGAGGTATCGGTGAGACTCCCTTGGTGTTGCAGAACTTTTTGTTCTGAAATGCAGCTGGGTGCAGAAACGAGCATCCATGACAACTGATACACACTTGGCCAGTCTTACCCATCATCTTTAATATACTGGTCCTAATTGTACCTAAGCTGTTACCAAGGCAGTGTTACTAGAGCATAAGTAAAGCACAAGTTCTGTGTTACATGCTCACCAGGATAACCTCCGACGAAGACAGGGTCATTAGTGTCCGCTGAGGTTGAGGCCCTGTTTGGGCTGCTATTATCCACCTTTTTGCCGTCAATAGTCAGCTCTAAATGGTGTTTGATCTTGTTTGCAATAACCTTGTGCCACTGTCCATCACACAAGCTGCCTGGTGCATCTGGCTCATAGACAGCAGAGAATCGGCCTGCACCATTGTCAACGTGAAACATCACCTGAAAAGCATGACATGGAAGTCAGCCAGTTTTCAAAAGGATTCTTAAGTTCTTTTTATTTGTTTTTTTTGTTTAAAGTCAACATGGTCTGACTGTACACACACTCTAATTTAATACCAGACTCTATGTGGATTGCTCTCCCTCTGGGATGTGTGTTATGTCACTGAGATAAACACAAGTGGAAATGAACAAAACTGCTGTATTTCCATGTTTGGGGTCTTAGGTCCATTTTGGGGTCTTAGGGTGTTTCACGGTCCCCCCCCCCCAAGCTCTCTATAGTGACAGATTAATGGCTGGTTTTCTGGACTGTGGAGTAAAAGATATAAACAAGAAACCGGTATTATTAATGACAAAGCCTTTCCTCAAAACTTCTCATATAGTCATTAATTTAAGACCTGATTATGTCGTTTTAGGAAACTCAAGTGTTACAGAATTTTTTAAAGTATCTTCTGAAAGTATTAAGAGACTATAGGTGTATGGAAAGTGACAAGTGTTGCATAAAGGAAAGCCCTGATATTGTTTGAGATGCCTTGAGATTGGGGTAGTAACCTTGCATTTAAACTACCTGTGCTGTATAAAACCAATCTTTATAAAGAGACAAAACTGCTTTGCTACTCACTTTTCCACCTACTAATTCAATGCCAAGCCCATCCATTTTCTGACTGCTGACTCCTAGAAGAACACCATTCATTCGTGTTGTACGGAATTCAAATTCCACAAGCAGGTCTGTTCCCACTCTGTATGCACCAACTTGGAGAAAAAAGGGGAAGCATAATAAAATGAAGACAAGCATTTAATACGTTATTCCTAATAATCACACAAAGTGTGTTGTGAGTAATGTGAAGTAACTAAGCATTATTAATCCACTCCATTTCATGTGAAATCATGTAAATAACTGTTATGGTGGTTGTGCTTAGTGTGAGACCTTGCTAGAAAGTCATATAGTCTATGCTTAGGCAAGATAACCAAAAACGATCAGTGACAGTTTCAAGTAGTGGTCTCATCTTGCCTCCAGCCAACAGGAGTTAGGTAGCACTGGGAGTTTTTGAAAGCAGAATCTCCTCTTTCTCTGTTCTTTGTCTATCAGTAGAATTGTTGTTCATTACCTGTTTTGGCAAAGCCTGTTCCATCAAAGTATGTTCCCTTCTGGGCAGTGACAAAGCATTTCCCAACACTGAAGCTGGAAGTTGGATTATCCAGGTCAACAGGTGATTCTGTCATTTTAAAATTCCTGATGCAGCCATCGATGCTGTAGATGATCTGCAGCCAATATTTCAAACAAAATGTATAACTGTGAAAGTAAGCCTAAAGTATGCAATCAAAAAGTACTTTTCCTCTGCTTCTCTGCTGGATTTATGGAACTGGATAAAACTTGAATTTTACATGGCTAATGCTTAATATCTGATTGTAATTGGAATCTAATCTTAGTCATACTGAGGATGAATTACATTACTTTTCAGTGATGTGATCTGAGTCACATCTATTTGGCTTAATGGAGGGGACATAAAATAATACACCGCATAATGAAACAGCAAATTACATCAGCAATGCAGGAATTTAATGGCCTATACTTTACCTTTTTAATTGACTAGGTTATGGGGTTTGCAAGTAGATGAAGATACTGGATATAGTTCTCTGGGCTGCTGGTAATTTTACTAGGATTTTTTTTTTTCTTCCTTTAATCACTTTACTGTGGGCCTAATGTTGCATCGTAAGGAGAGGTAATGCAGACACGCAGCTACTAAAATGAACAACCCTATGTAAAGGTTGTTGACTGTACGTAGTCTGATGACCACAATGATAAGCTCCACTCTGTTGGCCAGAGAGGCAAGTGGAGGCATGGAATGTACTTAGGTATAAGGAGGCTCCTTATACTTTGCTGCAGGGCAGCAAACTGCAGCTCCAATTTGGCTTCTGCACTGGGCGCACGTGACTGACTCCCAGTGGGTGATGTGTGCGCACTTAAAATGGTGGTGTAAGTACGCAAGATCTGCCTGGGGCAGGAGTGAGGGACTACCTAGGCTACACACTGGGCTGCCCTGGGTGTGATCAGAGCATACCAACGGGTCCTCTGGAAGCCACTGGCATCTCCTCCAGGGCTTTGTCTCCTTTTTTCCCTCCAAGGTGTGCAGAAGCTGCATTTTGGTTCTCAGATTCAGACAAGGGCTTTGATCTTTGACTTAGAATTAGAAAAGTCTATCCCTGATATCAGTGGGAGAGGAAAATGATAAAACATGTACTTTGAGAAAGAAGAAGAAGATATATTCATAAGCAGAGCGGTAGAAAGGAGGAAAATAAACATCTGTGTATAAAATACAGCCTAGAAATATGAGCACATACAGAAAGGATAGAGGTACATCTGCAGAGACAAGTCTTAACTCTGCACACTACCTCCTCTAACAGTATTCTGACTAGTAATTGAAAGAATTTCCAAGAATTTTCTTGTAAATCAAAGCTGTATGTACCGTGAAATTATACAGCTTATTACAGCTAAATATACCTGTACAAAATTTTCATGAGAACTTGAGCAATATCACTGAATAAATTCAGTTCTGAGCTTTCTGTCAGATTCTTCATAAATAGACCTTTTTGTAATTTCTAAGTGAAAGTCATCTCCAGATCAACAAGTTTTGTTACCAACAAAGGAAAATGCCAGAAAAGAAAACAAATCTTTCCATCTTCACTGCAAGAATAAATCACAGAAATGCAAGATATGTAGACAACTCAATAACGTTCTCTAGTTTAAAATTTCCCTTTGTTTATGGAAAAGCAAATCTGGTGACACGTTAGCATGGTAATATAACCTTTGTTGCTGAAAGCAGAGTTTTGTGTGCTTAAAATGTGAGTTCTGCTGAATCCAAATAAGTAGGTATCAGTCTTCTGCATTGAATAGAAAGCCAACCCACCTCTGGTTATATAATCAATTAGTGTCTAAAAAGGCTAACGAATGTTTAGAATAAAGTCTTAATTAAGATAACATATCCTTTCAACTTTGCTTCAGAGCCTTTACATGAAGTCTACAACACAACACTCTCTTAATACATCACTGAGTGTGTATTTTATTGAGAATGATTGGAAGACAAGCACTGGTTTTTACATGGTATTTGAAGTCACAGCTTCATTTAAGTCTCAAAGCACTTAAGACTATCAGAATCTGACATGACTGTTACTGCCAGACTGAGCCATTTATCTGCATGGGTTCCCTCCATTACTTCTGACAAAGAGCAATAGGTAAGGATTTACTGTTATCTTTCTCCTTAGATTAGTATTTGTAAATTGCAGATATATTTCAAAGAGCATGATTTGATACTACTATGAATTATGTGTTGTGGGTAATTAAGTATTGCTTTTGTTTTTCAGTGTCTCAGATTTCTCTTGGTAAATCCAAATTACCAGTAGATTTGCCTCAGTTTGGGTGTTCTGCACAATTCATTATTTGCTTAGAAACATTATCTTACAAGTCAGTTTTCTTTATGAAATACAACTCTCAGATGTAGAGTGATTACTTATACCCTTTGTTCCCTGTCCATGAGTTATTACAGGGACTTAATTAAGCAGGATCTAGGAATCCCTTTTCTGTATTTATTTTGTCCACCCAAACTGGGGGACTCTTGCCTGTTTATAGACTAGTATTTGCCATTCCGTAATCATCTTGCAGTTTCTTTGGGAGTCTGTTTTGTTTCCTTACCAGATTTGTACTTTTGCCTTCTCTTTACTGATTCTATACAACTGCCCAGGATGAACTCAGACAGAGCTGATACTCACATTCTATTTTTTGTGTTTCTGAATTGTGCTTCACTAGATGGCTAATTTGTTGTTCGCTATAATTAAATTCACTCAAGTTCAGGCTTCTGCTTTGAAAGAACCCTCTGCAGAGAGAGAAAAATAAGGCACAGAAGAGGTTTCTCTCTGATTCAGACACTGATGTATCTGGTGAGGCTGGAAGGGCATCAAGAAAGTGAAATGACTGACATGAAGTTGTGTAGATAGATGTAGTAAATGGCTTGGGTGAGAGAGTACACTGTTCCTAGCTAATTCTACAAAGTTTAGGCCAAACTTATATTCACTTCTCTGGGCTCTCTGTTTTTCAAGGTATCTTCCGTGTCAGGATGGAAGCTGACCATTTGAACTGAAACAGCGATAAATTGATATATGAACATTTGATTTGGAAACAAAAAGACTACAGCAGAATTTTCATGGCCTTACTTCAAAACACATTCTCTCCTCTTTTAGTAATACCAATACACAACTGATTACTACAGTAAGTAGCAGTACTATTGGGTACTTTGTCCAGGGTAATTTTGGCTTCTGCTGCTTCTTGTAGGAGGTGCTTTCACTGTTTATTAGCATTTGTTGCTAGATGAATTACAGCAACGAGAAAGGGCTAGTGGTACTCAGGAACCTAAATGCTACCTGGACAGTGATCCAAGTGGATACAAGTGTATGGAACTTTCTGCTTTTCCAAAAGAGTAACTCTGCTATTTCTATTTGTATTTTTTGCTGCATTAACTGGATTCTAAGTGAAAGGATGTAATGTACCTCTCCTAAGGTCCATTTTATTCATATTCTTGAGCAATCTGAGGGAAAAGCAAAACAAGACAAAACTGGAAAGACACTAGTACCAATCAAAACATACTTAAGGAGTCTAAGATAACCTAAACAAATTTGCTTACCGGACCAATTCTTCTGGTTGTGTAGTTAATGGGCAATCCTCCGACATACAGCATTCCTACAACATCTAATATATCAGCTTTCTTGGGGCTAACAGTCCTGTTTGAAATACCATCTACTATAAGGTTTCCTTCTTGCTTTGTTCGAATTACTTTTATCTAGAAAGACATACAAATGCAATACAATTACAGATAGTTTTCTGACAACAAAGCATTTCCAGGTTGTAACTAGCCTTACAGTCCAAAATATGTAACAATACAGGAGAAAGTAGTAGGAGTGGTTACAGAAGTACCATGGCAGCAAATGTGAATGATATTTATGGACCAAAGCTCCTGAGCAATGTTTTGTGCAAACATTTGACTGTCTTTTAATTGCATATGGGTTAGGAGGCATCACAACGATTATTTATTAGAATTACTGAAAAGACTTGAGGTTCCTTTAAAAAGCTTCATCATGTTATAATAGGCATAGCACAATATTTTTTTTCCTGGAATTAGACAGCAATTTTAAGGACTGAGAATAGTAAATTCTGAATGTTAACGGTACTGGTTGCAAATCTTTATTGCAGCACACATTTGCAGACAATATTGAGTTTATGATTCCACTAGCTTGGACATGCCTCAGGTCATAGTTCATGCTAGAGCAAATATAATACCAACTATGTTCTGTTGGTATTATGACTTCTGCTCAGACAAATGGGCTGTGAATTGCATGGAGGAAGTGCAGTTGGTGAAGAGCTGAGTAAATTCTACCCCAACAACTACAGGCCAATGTCTTTCCAAAGGTTTATACTGAAACCTCTACAAATCAGTATAATAATGGTTCTGCATAAAAAAGGGATAAATGCATCATGCATATTAGTGGATTTCTAAAGAGCACAGTATGTGGCTCACCAGAGTAGCAAAGAGAGACAAAGAGCATTTTTTGGCTTTTCTTTAGTGTGGCTGCTTCTGTTTCAGTGTGGCAGCATATCTGTCATGCGACGGGAATGACTGAACACTGACAATGGTGGTCTGAAGGTGAGGGACTGAACTTGGTGTTTACAGGCAATTGTAAGTTTGAGATGGATAACTACACCCTGGGCAGAAGAAGGATTAGGTGAGTGAGACAGGAACTGGGAACAGACACCCTTGCAGAGAACCTAAAAAGATACCAGCAGCACGATGTGGCTTCTGTAGGCCTGAAGGAAATGTTTTAACCTAAATCATTTCATATGGAGAAAAGGTTGTCATTAAGGGATTATTTTGAGGAAAAGCCCCTGCTTTCTTAGAAACAAAGACTGTGGCCTTTTCTTAAAGACATTGCCTTCCCTCCTCCCCCCTCTCAAAATGGATTTTCTTGTGCTTTTTGGGAATTGTGACTTTGTCTTCATTCTCCCCTACAGAAATAGGATCTACAACAAGGGGCCCTCTCTTGTGGAGTGTCAAGTTGTATGCCCCAAAAGCACAGTCCTCCTTTAAGAAATACATGCTCCAGACAGTGCTCTTAGAATAAAGAGGGCATGGCTAAAGAACAAAAACATATCTCTTCTGTATGTACAGAGGGACTAGCAAGAAGGGGCCTTGGTCTACTGCCAGTGCTCCTAGACATTATATTGCATAAAACAGATAAATTATGAATACAACTTCATTTTTCCACTTATGAAATGCCTTGGTGTAGAGCAGTTGGTATCATCAAAAAGTTCATGACTAAAAATCCAGTGAAAATAAAATTCCTGGAGAACAGAGTGGGAATGAAGCAATTAAAGTGTAAGAGAAAATGCAATTAGATTTTTTCCTGATTTGGTGATGGGATGTGGATGGTGAATTTCCAAAGATCTGTACAAAATTCAGTATATCTTATAGTATATAATTTGAAAACATAGTTATATGTATTCTTTTCTTCACTGTTTTTATTGGTGCCTTCCAGCATGTTACCTATGTGTCTGTTGTCCTTGCCCACTAAATACTAAATGTCACGGTTGTGATATTATTCCTAAATGCTACAGGCATTGCATATAATGCTTCCCCTCATAGAGTCACGGATGGAGCTGTCAAATACATCCATGTATTTCAGATTTATTCCTTAATGAATTAATAATCCAGGGAAGGTTTACTTGCATGTAACCTCTTTTTTTTTCTTTATTTTTCTTTATTCTTAGCACCATGCTTAACAATGACATTATTAATGTAGAAACAACTGGCTTTAATGATGTATTCCATCATCGTGAGCTGATACTCACCTGAGCCCTATTAGGCAGGAAGGAACATTTCCTGCAGTTCCTTACCATAAATGGGACATATTTTAAATATGTCCAGAAATATGTTCTCTGAAGGACAAATTTCTGTGTTCCAGTGAATCTGAAAACTCAAATTTTGCTAGATGATTTTTTCCCCAGAAAGTCTTAGTTTACACAAGTTTTGGCTTGTGTAAATTACATTTTGAAAATATCTTAGGGCCAAAAAAAGCTCACTCTTAGCATTACAAAGAATAACATAGCATTAGAGACTATTATACCTTGTGCCACTGGCCATCATTTATTTTGTTTGGAACCACTGTGTTGGTGTCTCCACTCCCCAGATCATAACTGAAGTAAGGCAGACCATTCTTTATCTGAACTGTAGCAAAATCAGCATGGTTGATGCGGGCCATATAAAACAGCAAGCCGGAATCAGCTGTTGTTCGGAGTTCAAATTCAATTGTAAGTCTAGAAATCAAACAAACAGGAAAACTGTAACCAAGGAAAAGGTATTTGGAGTCAGGGAGTAGACAAATTCATCTGCTTTTCCTTTTTGTGTTCCTCTAAAAAAACTTTACAGTTGGTGGCCAATTCTACCTGTCCGTTAGAGTTCAAGAAAAATAATTTGATTATATGCAACTTGCATTTCACACATATCTGATCCCTGACATGCGAGTGTTCATTAGTCCCTACAAAACCGCAATCTTGGCATAGAATTTCAAGATATAATTCTCAGCTGCAGCTGTAGCAGCTAGAAAAATCCCAGCACTTGTAAAATTCCAGCAGCGTTTTCCATCATCCACACAATACTCACAAAGAGGAGAGAGCTGTAGTGACAGCTGGCAAATGTTGAATTTCTAATGAGTTGTATTGCCTGAAGACAGGTTGCAAAACTTTTAAAGATGCAGAGAGAAGAGTTTACAATGAGGATATAAAATACTTATTCTGATTTCTCCCAATAGAAAATGAGGCTGTGCCTGAGCAGGTCTGCTGACCCCTCAGACAGAATGGTGATGCCGAGAACCTCCTCTACAGCAAAGAACCTGTGAAGAAATTATTTCGATTCTCTAGATGCTAAGGTTGTACTGGCAACACATCGCTAACCTAGCTCAAGCTGGGCTGCGAAGTCAGCAGCCAAAATAGTTGATAATATAAATGTGAAAAATCATTGCAAGAAAATGATCAGGCCAGGATCATTCCTACTTTTCTAAAATTAGCATATGCGAAAATATGCAGTACAACATCTTTATAGGGAAAAATAAGTGTGAGCCTCATGGATTTGTAAACTATAAGGTAACAAAAGTGCTTACTAGTGGGACATGGCATATTTGTTAATGACCACGTGCCTTCAGAGAAAAAATGAAGAATTAACAAGTTATAGCTTCTCAAATCAATTGAAAATAGCTGCATTTTCATACACAGTTCACAGAATTCCTTTGCATGTCAACATCTATATGTATATATTGTTATACTTTACGGGGCCGATGTCATTATGTCTGTTTACTGTGCAAGCTTGATCTTAACTATTGGAGGAAAGAGGAAAAAAGTTTTTCTTATTAAAAGAAATTATCAAGTTACTGCATAAAAAAACTTTCTTCTGAAAAAGCAATCTATGAACTCAGTTGGATGACATGGATACATTCTTCTGTTTGTTCTTCTGAAAATCTGTTTGGGATCTGTGCGTGCCCAAAGAAAGAGGTAAACCTCTGTGACAGCTACTTAGGTGGGCACTCCATTGCCTAGATTTCACGCTTTAATGCTATTTTAGGTTTGGTTAATGAAATGAATTAGTCATAGAATGTGATCTTTTTCAGATTATGTCCATAATTTTGGGAGATGCTTTTGAGAGTATGAGGAGGGGCATTTTATTTTGACATTATTCCACCAAAACTCATTGCTGAAACAATCATACCTGTTTTTCACTTTGGTGTCATCAAATGCAACTGCAATATGGCTGTTCCTTGAAAGACCAAACTGCTTTCCACCTTCCAAAATGGATGGTACTATGTCGGCAGCACAGGAATCCTGCAAAATATACAGCAATCATACAAGCGTCATATTTTTTTATCTGTCTCAGTTGTGTATAGGCTGTGAGTCTTCCAGCTTCCAATATTCAGGACAGAATATTCTACCTAGTTGAGAGACTGGCCCTGTTATAAAGCAGTATGACAGGAACTTGGTTTAAAAGCAGAGCTCATTAAGCCAGCTGTAAAAGCAAATAAAAGTAATATATGAACATTGCTGCTTTTACGCTTTCATCAGTGGACATTTACAAGAGTCTTAAGTGATTTCCAGGCAGCTCAGTGTACTCTTAACTCCCATGACTGAGTTTTACACAGTAGGATGCCCTCTTACAAAAATGTAGCAAGATCTAAGTTTTAAAGCTAAGCTTTGTTGGTGACCTGAAATATAGTCACCTTAAAAATAATGAGTTAAAAGTAGTTTCAGATCCTGCACCTTTCAATGAGTCCTCCATTTTACTTCTTTATATTGTTTTATAACTGTAATCTTTGTTTAATGTGCTTTTCTTTTCTGCAGTGCTGCTGAAAGGCCCCTCAAAACAATAAGGAAATCTGAATAACTGATGGATAGACATAACAACTGTTGAACTCCCTGAGCTGTCTAATGTAGACACATTACCCAGGGAATAAAGAAAGAAACCCCTCCCTGTCTGTTCCACCTCTATTAATCTTGAAGTGGTGCAACAATGCAAGGTAAAATATCTTCTGCCCACTATAATTTTCTCTTTTTAATTTCATAGGTCTTTTACTCTCTGGCCCTAAAGCTCTTGTGTAGGGGTGCCTGGGGCAATGTGAGACCATGGTAATTACCAGCTCCTACTCATGTCTAGCTTTTGCCTCCCACTGAGAGTATTGTGAAGAAACTACTCAAAGGATCTAAAGCAACACAATATCAGGACAATACCGCTGGGAAAAAAACAAACTTTGATAGCTGCAAGCTCTGTTTTTAAGCACTGTGTCTGCTATCATTTTGAGTTGGTGACAGTCTCTTATTTGAGCCCTGACTCAGCAGGGACCTGCAAAGCACAAGGTGCAGTCCCCTGCTTTCAAATAGTTCTTTCTGTGAAACATTTTGAAAATATCATGAGTGACTCAGGCATTGGGATTTCAGCTGCAAAGAGGAAATTTCTTTCCCTTTCTCACTCATTCAGTAATGTTGTATTTTTTGTTTTCACACATCACAAAAATCTTCACAAAAGTATAGAGCACTTCTAAAAATTAGTTTTCCATAATGAAATGAATGCTCTGGTTTGAATATGACACAGTAGAACACCATGCATTATGACAAGTACACATCAATATACAATGAAGGGGAAAAACAGGGAAAATTCAGTAGGATCAAGTGAAATTATGAATGTGTGACATCAGTCTTCCAGCAATCATCAAATAGGGAAAAAATAATATTCCCATAATGCAGGGTAAAGTTTTGAATTATTTGAAGCTTTGCAGGCTTATCTAGAAGTTTAACAACTATGTTAATAGTAATACTATGCATATAATACTTTCAATAACATTTGGACTTGCTAAAATTTGAAGATTTTAAAGGAAAAAAACTAAATGGAAAAAAAAATCATTAGGGCATGTTTAAAAAACTTCCAGACTTTATTCACAAGCCTGTGTCTGCCTTCATTTTATCAAAGGACTGCCAGCTTTACAGCCTTCACAAGACTGTGCACTAAGTAGATCATTGGACTGTATTTAAATATCTCAGCTTTGTATTTTCAGTAATGGCCTTAATGTGTCCTGGCTGTTTAATAATCTGTGTTCCATGAGTGTGTCAAGACTGAACTCTTTAGCTGCAGCACTTTACTTCAGTCTTGTCAGATGTCAGGGACTTGACCGGTAGGTCAAGAAACTAGGTGTGTCTGGCAGTGGAAATAGGAACAGAAAAGCCCACTGGTGGACTGTCACACATTCTCTACACTCTCATTTGCTGTATTAGCAATTGCAAAGAAAGCAATTAGTGGAAAAAGGGAGCATTGAAGCAGTCCCCAGAGTTCACTAAATACTGTTAATAAAACAATGCAGTAACGCATGAAGCAATAGTGGAAAATACCATCATGGAGTCAAATGCAGAAGTAATGCTGGCGCTCTTCATTTCATTGGCAAGTGAATCCTGAGAAGCAGTGAATAACGTGAGGCAGAAGCAGCAGTTACCCAATGTTGAAAAACATTCTGGCATCTATAGCAAGCAGGAGCACCAGATTGGTGACAGATGTTATTTCCCAAACATCCTACTCTTTGATCTTGTCTTGCATTTAGTAGAGGGTAGTTTTTTTCTCATTTGGGATTAAACTGCCCTCCCCTTTTTCATGCAGATGGACAATGGAGAAAAAAAGTCCTAAAAGGACTTAAATAGAACAGATACTTTATTTAAGCCTACTATGTGCAAATATTTTTTTCTGCTGTATATTTTCCATATACAGTCTTTCTACCCTGAGATTCTGTATCATTTACTGCCATATGAGTGTTATCTCTTTACCACACTGTAGTTACTTATTTGTTGCAACATTTCCCCGAAAAATACTTTGGAGAACTTACTTACATTATATGTACGTAAACTAACCAAAACTTTGCCTTATTTAAATTACTTTCAAGTCTTCAACATACTAACACAGTTTCAATTTTTCCAAGAGAGAAGTATAGTAAGGGTGTTTTATTTAGATCTTTACTTTGAATTCCTATTTCAAATTATCATGGCTCTAGATATGTTGATATAGAAAACTCACCTTGTTACAATGGAACTAGTTTCCAATATTAATGAGAAGATCTATTCCTTCCAATTTTGCTATTTAAAAGTTAGTGCTTATAGCCTAAGAAAGTGTGCACTTGCTCTTTCATGCACTTCTGTGTTGTTTTGTTTTGTTTATAACACTTAATCAAGAGATGCTATGTCTACATTCCTTCACTACAGTGACCATTAAACTGGACAATCCTTTTACCTTGTTGCGTGGTTCCTTATCTTTCTATGGTAGCCTTACTGCACAGTAAATTTGCTTTCAGCTCCAAACAAAGCCACATTGCAACCCTTGTGCTACAACTACTCCACCTTGTGGGAACGAATCAAAACCGCTGCCCTAGAGCATTAAAAGGCCGACGTTTATAACTGGAGCCTTAATAACTAAGATGGAGCTTGCCTATGTTGAACCCAAGGCTCCCATTTCCAGGCACACAGATGGCTGCATGTGATGTCGAGACTTCACTAGTGTCAGAAAAGTCCTTTTAGATAAATCTGTGCCATATGTAGCTGGACAATGAAGGTGGCCATGAATCTCAAATACAAAATTAACCTTAATGAGTTAGGGGTTTTGGACCAACTTTTGTACCATTTTAGAAATCCTTCCTAAGGAAAACCAGATATGAATTCTGAAAACGAGTGTTAACTGGGAGTGACTGTGGTAATGAATTCAGGTTACTTTGTCTCTCACTTGTGGATTTACAGCCTCATTGAAAATCACAACTGTTTTTGTTTGGGGTTTTTTTGGTGTCCTTCATGCAATTAATTGATAATATTAATCTCTAAGTTACACAAAAAAACCCAATATAAACAAATTTGGTATTCTGTAATGTTGTCTCAGTGAGGAGGTGTGAAACGGGAACAGAGATTTAACTTGACCCAAAATGGTTAAAAGATTTTCTGAAGCCAATCCGTGAGAAATTTTCAAAATTACTGACTCCTTTGTATTTGCTATATATTAAATATTACAGTTGTTAACTTCTCAAAACTGTCTTATTATTATAGTGTAAATTCTGATAGTGTAACCAGGCTCCTAACTTGGGCATGTGCAGTTTTTTCACACTTTTTGGAAACCTCACTCATACTTAACTAGAGCCTGCATAAACCTGTGGGTTGTATGCAGGTTTAACAACATGCAAAGGCTTTTCCCACCAATAATATCTTCCAGTGTATATATTATTCAGTTTAATATTCAGATATCTAAGCATATATTTTCTGGACAGTAAAATGTTGTATCAACTTACAAAACTACTACACTTGTGACAGAAGAAATTTCTTCCTTCAATTTTGTTGTATAAGGCTGCTTGTTATTATCTAGCTATTTAAGATTACTGATAACAACAGCTGTCCTCAATTTAGTAGTGAGTGGAATTTCATTTTGTAAGTCTCCTGAATAAAGTTATAAAATAGCAGTGGAGGTGTTGCCATATCAAACAGATCTCCTGGTTTACCTTTTTCTTCATCCTGTCACTAACATGGCTGTTATTATGTGCATCAGAGAACAGCACGAAAAATCATAATGACACAGATTTCCCATAGGAAAATTCCCCTTTCAACCCCAAGCAGATATTGGTTGGGTTACATCCTGAGGTGTAAGGGTTTACGGCTAAGCATGCAAGCCAAAGAGAATTCTAATGCTATATCATTCTTTAAATTGCTGTCATGATAATACAAGCAAATGAGATCAACTAATTTTCCATTATCCACAGGTTTTACTGACCTGCAACAAGATGTTGCCTTTACAGTATCATGTTGAATTGTTACTATTTTTGTGACAAAGTGTTCCATTATTCTTTATGGCTCACCCTTCAGTTTTGCTCAGAAAAACAAACTTTTAAAACTTTACCTGACTGAAGTGACCTACACTTACAGGGGCTGAAGATAGAGGTGGTGTTGGAGGAGGAGAAGCAGAAGGAATCCTTGGCCCTTCTTTCTCCCCATTAGTGTCTGGTTCAGGTTGGATGATGACTGTTGCACGAGTTGGTTTATCTTCATCCTCAGGTGGCCTAACCTCTGGTTCTAGAGTGGGACATCGGCCAATATCTGCATTTTCGAAGGACATGGGTTGAGCAAAGTCCATGGGGCTGAGAACACACAAAGAAATTGATGTCTGTTATTACTTTTTCTGCCTTTTTACTACCAATTTATAAAGAATAGTTATTTGCTGTAGTGTAATTTCACTGCACAGGACACAAAAGCCAGGATTCATCCCACCCTGTGAAGGTAGGTACAGGTACAGAAGCAGAACACTTAAATTAGAGGCGATCATAGCACTGGCTTTCCTTCCTATAGTCAGTGCAGAGAGACAGGCATCCTCCTTGTCAAGCTTTACCAGCCCAGGTACTTTCAATCACATTGCGGAGAAGTCCTCTCTGATATACAGTGATGGAGTGTGGGGTGATGAGATCCTAATTTAGGCACTTCAGATTTTTGAAAGAAAGATTTACACTGGAACTTTCTATAGAGGTTTTACTTTATTCACCATTCCCTTTCTTTGTACTTAATGTTCCTTCCAGATTACTGCACTTTCCACAAAGCAAATTGATTCCCATGGTGCTTCTTAGAATTTGTATACTCTTGGAGGTGAACCTCACTTAAAATAAAGTGTTATAGTACATCATAAATACCTATCACGGATGTACATCTTACTGCAGTGTTAATGTTGAATTTCTCTGATTTTATAGAAAAATAGACAGTTGGCTCGTCTGTAAAACAGTTAATTATTGTATAGCCTTTGGAGAGTATATTGTAGACAAAAAAAAGGAAGGGCGTTAAAAGAAAACAGATCATATCCTAGGATTTGCTGCTAGTATGATTCCTTGCAACAATGAACTTTCTTCTGGCCACCAAGACCTCCTTAACTGCACGTTTGTTGGTATCAGTGAGACTTACGTGGCATTAATGACAAGATTCCATATACAGCCCGCAAATGGTGGTATGTTTCTGAGAGGTGCAGTCTGAAACTGAGAAGCAGTACCGCCCACAAAGAGTTTCTTAACAGAGATGGGCTGGTCTGAAGGCAACCTCTGAGTCTGGACTTTGTCTTCATCAACTTGAACAGTGAACATCCTGTGAAAAAGATTTGAAAACAAAGAAATAGATATTTTACTCTGGGTATTGCTTGCATTGAAATTACCCCTTTGTAGGCCCCATTTACTCCTACACTGGCTGTAACACTGAGCAACTCAAACTATGTAATTAGCAGCTCATATTAAATGCATATTAACCACTAGAGGGTTTTCAGCTACTGCTGTGCTTCCTTACTAGTCGTCTGACAAAGCTTGGCAAAATTGTTTTGTGGAGGGGTGACAATACCAGACTGTAGTTGTATAGGAAGAAGTGTTTGTGATGTGGCAACATTGACACAGTAAGGGCCAAGCCTGGTGTCCTGTGATGGTAGATATAATCATCTAGAACTCAGCAGCATGGGAATAGCACAGGGTCACATTTTGTTTGGACTCCCTATTTACCAGTTTGTACAAGTTATCTTCTCGCTGGGACACAAGCACTGCTACAGTCTGCTCCGATTGCAGGATTAACCAAGCTTTTTCTGGGAAAGACGGCAGAGTAGGAAAATTGCTGATTGTCCACCATGTACTGATACAGGTGCTATAATTCATTCCCACGAGTAATTCACATGGCACAAGTCAAAGACAATGCACTTCCATGGAAGATACTGTTAAGGTTGAACAGAGGAAGGCAGAAGCCTCTGAAGCAGAGCACCACTGGCTGATCAATCAGTTTCTGGCAAATAACCACACTTTTGTCAACTGCAAAATTATATTGAACTACCGTGTTCTTCCTTAACTATAATTACAAATGTTAGCAACTGAATAGCGAAAATATATAAGCATATATTTAATAAAATAAAGCTTGAGTTTGTGATAAGTGGGGGAAGGGTTAATCTTAATTTATACCATTTCAGGTTACAGAAACTGCAGAGTTCAGACAACTGGTTTTATAACAAAGCTTCTTTGAAAATGCAGAGTTTTCGTCTGAACAAGCATCATCACAGGATAGCATTGTACAATTGTGCCTTGACGTGTCCTCACATGTACCCTAAAAAGGTCAAGCTACTCTACCTGTTATAGCACTACTTAAAAGAACTTACTTTGTTTTTAGAGCTTTTAATTATTACCTGCATATTCATGTTCTGTCATGGTGGCACAAAATGTATCACAAAAAGTAGTCATCCATTTCCAAAATAACTTTTTCTCCCAAAGAATTTATGGTTTGAATTTAATCTAGTCACTGAAGTAGAGGAGATATATTGTCTGAAGGCATTATTTACAAGGGCTTTTTTAACGATACAACAGAAATTCAGTCAGAAAATTATACTGATAAAGGACAAAATAAAGGAAAGCAAATTACAGAGAGGACAGAAGGGCACCTCAGGACTAGACAGATGGGAACTGTTGCTCAAGAAGGCTTCAGTGCCGTGGTGTTAAGAGGGTGAAGCTTAGTCTTCAGTGTGCTAGGATAAGTGCACTGTGTAACATGCTGGATGTCATGTCTTCTTTCTGACTTTTTTTAAACAACATAGAACATTATGCATAGTACATGAATCCAGTGAATGTCCACATGTACACATCTGTATGTTCAAATGTCCATAATAAACCTTGTTTGGAAGAAGGGCTATTCCAGGCCATAAATAATAATGACTGCCTGAGTCCTACACACTATAGTAGTGCTGTTTCTAATCACTTTCTGAATGGAGAAAAGTAATAAGAAATTTTTACAATGTCTGAGAAAAGGCAAAGGAATTCAAGGGAAATTCTGTTAAAACAACATAGTCTGAGAAGGTCTGTGATGGATTTTCCAATGAGAATGTCTGTGGGATTGTATGTTTTCACTGTTTTACCATATTTAGCTGGGCACTACTGTAACCACATGTACATACATCAGCACATGGCATCTCAAAAAGACTACAGGCTGCTGTGCTGTTGCTGTTTACACTCTTTGTAAATGGCTAGTTTTTCTACATGTCTACATTTCTGCATGTTTTCTAAGGTGATTTACTGCACCACAGCAGTATTTCTCATTTACAGATACTATTAATAAAATATATTTGCCAAGAATCAAAAGGTTAAAGATGCCAATTCAGACAAATACAGGTCTCTGGAAGAACAGGCCAATAGCCTAGGAAAGCACGTAAACCCAGCTCTACAGAGCAATAAACACTATCAGAAACTTACTTCTAACAATTTTTGGATAATGATGGAATTACACTAGTTTTTTTTTTTGTCTCAGCAGAAGTATTTACATGGATTGCCAAAGACATCAATATATTTGCTTTGTTGAATTAGCTGTGCTGTGTGGTCTGTAGAACTTCTAGGAATTTTTTACCCTCTAGCTCGTTCTATCCGGATGGAGTGTGCTCTGCCATCGTGAAACTCGCCAGCTTCTGGTCTGACAGTGATTCTGTGGGGATCCCGCATCCCGGTGGAGATATGCACTTCTAGTCGACCTCTGTTTAGGAACACTGCATAGTAGGCCTGCAATGTATATGTTGGCATGAAAAGGTAAGTTGCTTTTGGAAAGAAATTATTTCACTTAGTTTTACATTAGTGTGCGTGTTTTATTGTCTTACACTGGTTTTTAATTTGCTCACCCATAAAAAGGCACTGTTGTTTCAGTTCTGCTGCTGCTGCTACATTCATTTTTGTAATTTCATTTTGTAATGAGGAATGGGTCATACTGAAAAACTTTAACAAAAGATTTAACTCTCTGCATACCTATGTTCAGGGAAGGGTGGAGGCTTCTAACCCACAATTCTTCTGGTTTTTGTTGTTACAATAACTGGTTTTAAATCCACCAAGGCCTGAATAGCACTAATCTCAGCATGAGTTCTGAGTTTGGAGGCTGGCAAATCATGCCAGTAGTTACTCTAGCAACAATATCATACTGTAGTAGATTTCAGAATCTAACCTCCAGTTTCTATAGCAATAAGTGGTCATGTTCACTTCTGTGACCTGAGGAGCTGGGAAATGATAAAGGAGCCCCTGCCCTAAAGTTAATGTCATGCAGGTGAGCCATTACAATGTGCTGTTCCTGCAGTGTGTTACTGCAGGTCACTGAGAGCTCTCTTCCAAAATAGGCAGAAAGGAGAATAATGAAATATCATTTCCCAGAAGTCCTGAACAGAGAAAGTATCAAAACATTCTGTTTATTGCTGTTGTAGTATGTCTGTAAGGATTATAATCAAGATTTAATCAAGATTCGAATAACTTCTAACAGCAACCACACTTCTATCAGTTAGTCATTTGGGACACTGTGGATTTATACACTGTGGATTTGTATTTAATGGGAGAGAAGGAGAGGCTGGAGCGCTTGAGTCATATATCCCACAGCAGTGATCCCAAACAAGAGCCTTATCTTACACTACTTTCAGCAGCTTCTTTTTTTAATCTTTTGGTCTCAGGGGAATTAGAATGATCCTCATTTATATCTCTATGAAGAGGAATGAGACAGTTTCTAAGCTTTAATAGTGCATAAGTAGTCCTCAGAATGAAATTTGGTTAGGGTTATTTAGGTTTGGTTAAAAAAGCCAACATGGAATGTGATTAAAAAAAAATCTGCTGCTTAGCAACAAGCAATGGATGCCTTACTGTGAATCTGTAAGAAAAACAGTTACTCCAGTGCAAAAAAACAATTCTGAGCTTCTACCAGATTCTTCAACAGATATAGGATAGCATTGGAAATAATTTATTCCCTTATTATGAATATCTGACAGTATCTTAAAACAAACCAAGTGGAATCTCAGTAAAATTATGGTTCTTTATCTTTTGCTAGGTTCCTCATACCTGTCCTGTCTGTCTGCGTTTTCTCCTCAGAGGGGCAGCTTTCCTTGCAGTGTACCTGCGCTTTCTCCTGGGGGGGACAATTGTACCACTTGTGCCAAACAAGATGATCCCAGACTCATTCTTGGTGCTGAAGGAGAGATTGATTTCTGTGCCAATGTCAAAAGAGACAGGCTGCAGTTCCACAAAACCCGGCTTGGAGAAGCTAACTGTATAAATGTTCTGCGGGAAGAAAAGGAAAGTAAAGGTCTTTAGTAGAATTAAAAGGAAGAGTATGAACACACAGGAAGACTTCTTAACTAAAAGAATAAACTATGTAAATGTAACCAGTGTGAAGAGATGAAAGTAATAACAAACAGCAATTTACTTCTCAAAGTGTTGTGCAAACACTAATTTACCTGTTTATATCTGGCATCATTAGCATATTTCTGAAATCCTGTCTTACAGGAAGGCAAAGTTCCAGTCTTATGTCAGTATATCCTCTTGAATTAAAAATAACTGTTCAAGGGTGGGGTTTTTTTATATGAATGTTTTCCATTAGTTAATACAGTTGGACTTTTCTCTTGAATTATTAAAATAGGTAACAACAGCCAACATGAAAATAAACTAGATTCTGTTATTTGTCAAAAGTGCCCAGAAAATACTTTTTAATTATCAGTCATTGTTGCTTCACTAAGAACCACTCCTTTCTTTATTACTTAGACTCATGAATGAAGCATTTGTTGCACATGGCCCAAGTCTTTGGACATTGGTATCCAAAGACAATTATCCTTTGGACAATTTAAGGAGTAGAATATGTCATCAAATAATAAATCAATGCATACACCTGAAGATTTTCTGTCATTGCTGCCAATTTATGTATTATTCTAGCTGTGGAAGACCAGTCTATAGAAAAGTGACTTCTTCTAAAGTAGTATACAATTTTTTAAGTACAGCAGAACTGTTTTCAGGTCCAGAGAAGAGATTATGCCACATAAAATCATTGCTGGTGATGCTCACCTTTCTCTGAAATATGAGGACATTTAAAAAACTAAGTGCATATCAGTCTTTATCTTTTACTTTAACTTCACTTCCTCTTAATTTTCCTACATATTTTGTTTTCTACATTTGGAATATTGTATTTCTTTCCCCAACAAAATAATTAATCCAATTAGATTTCATACTCTGAAACCTCGTGTTACAAAATTATGTGAAAAGTAAAGTACTTTCTAAGATTCATAGCAACAGAAGAAAATGAACACAACTATCTTTCTTTCCTATTCCATAAAAATCTACAATAAATGAAAACAAACATGAACCTCTGTAGCAAATTTTTGCTGAAACCACATCTGTAAGATTCAAAAGCATTTGAGCAACCTGCTTGTTTACAGTTTAGCTTTATCACAAACTTGAAATCTTAAAATGTGGATCTCATAACAAATCCATCTTGTCTAATATCCTGTGTGAGAGTCCTACTGTTGTGTGCTTTTTTGCTCTGATGAGGGCCAGAGCTACAAAAGATAAACAAAGAAAAATAGAGCCCTCATCTTTATTTTGGCCTGGCTAAGTTCCAATTACTGTTTGAAGGAAATTTTTAACATTTTGTAGAAAAAAAAAAATTTGAAGAGCATCAGGTTAACAACAACTTATTTGGATTTACTGTAGTGATATTTGATATGGAACCCTAATTATTACATCTGCTTGCTAAAACTAGTATAGATTTCCAGAGAAGAAATGCTAACTATTTATTGGGAGACAAGTGTTACTGGAAGTATTTTTTATATATGAAGACTTTTCTTTTCCATGCAAAATTACTACATTCTCTCCCAAATTTCAGATCACATTCCTTGAATTCTATATTCATTGAAAGGCTGCTAATTGTAAGCAGCAATAATTGAAAATAAATGGTCCTGAGTTGTATTTAAAGATAAAATAACATCAATTTTGTACATTCTTCACGATAGGTAAGAAATGTGCCTTCCAGCTCAGTGGTAGCTCATAATACTAAATGCTCGTACCTCAGGTTTTATGTAGTGAACAACTTTATAATAAAAATTTTAAAAAATAATTTAAATCCTTGGGTTTTATGTGCATCACAATTTTTTAGCTTTTGCAATGTTGTCAGTACCTACCTTCATTAATTTCAATAACGCCCATTTTAGTCAGCTGAAACAAAACTAGATCACTGCTATACAATTCAGAAAATCCTACCCTTTAGGGACAGGGATATCACAACTGGCCTGGGATACTGTCCAAGAAGTTAGGATCTGGAAAACTGGTCTACTTCTTGATCAGAAGGACTTATTATTTCTTTCTCTTAAA